>NW_026596034.1:24564884-24616962 GCF_907164565.1 Psammomys obesus
GAAAGAAAGAAAGAAAGAAAGAAAGAAAGAAAGAAAGAAAGAAAGAAAGAAAGAAAGAAAGAAAGGAAGGAAGGAAGGAAGGAAGGAAGGAAGGAAGGAAGGGTCATTGGAGTCTGTTTAAACTTAAAACTCATACAAAATAGTAAGTCTACACTGGGAGGAAGGAGATAAGACAATTAGCAACTGAACTGTAAAGATTCCAGTTGAGATACACAGACGGGAGGGGCTGGATGTGCAAAGGATGCTATGTTCTATTAGACTAAGAAGCATGGGCTTTCCCCGCCTAGGGTGAGACTGTGATAAGCAGCTAGAACTCTTCTCACTGATACGATAAAGTGGCCCAGCAGGACAGTCTCAGCATCACCAACAACAACAACAACAAGAGTCTATTTTTAGTGAGACTATGAAGATCCACATTTTTTATGATGATTCAGCTTGAGAGCTTCTTTGGTTTGGGATGGTTATGATGCTTAGTTTTCACTGCCAACTCTATAGACCTTAGAATCACCTGGGGAGTGACTGAAGGATTGTCTAGATCAGCTTGGCCTATGGGCATGTCTGTGTAGCCTGAGGGTGTGTCTTGAGTGTACATGGATGTGGGAAGACCCAGCCCACTGTGGGGGGGGGGTCCCCTGTTGCCGATCAAGAGGGCTCTGAATGGTGTAAAAGGAGGGGACCAAAAGCAAGCAGGCCTGCAAGCACGAATTTCTTTGCTCCTGATGGCAGGTGTGGTGGGACTAGCTGCCTCAAGCACCTGCCACCGCTTTTTCCGCTATGATGGACTGTGACCTGTAATCAGAATAAACCTTTCTCCCATAAGCTGCTTTTGGTCGGCATGCTGAATCCCAGCAACAGAAACAAAACTAACACACTGACCATTGACCGATTTAACAGAAAAGAATTGAGGTATCCAGAGATGTCTTCTTTAGGACACAATATTAAAAGGTGCACCTCTTTTGCCCCCATCAACAAGGCAGATGAGTTGAAAGAAGAGTGAATTGGGGCATTGTCAGTGACTACTCTTCCAGCTTTTATTAGGTGTGCTGTTGACCTACAGACAGAAACACTTTCACTACAATGTCATAAAAATTTAATTCTTTCTACAATTTGGGGAGTTATTCTCCTCGGTAAGTGATGGAGGAAAGCACTTTGGTGCTTCTGGGTTTTAATAAAGAGTCCCTGTACCCAGTGAGAAAAACCAATCAGACAGCACCTCAAGCTAAGAGTGACAGTGTCCAGCCTTGCTCTGGGATGCAGAAGCCACTGCAAAGGCCTTGATGATAGTTTGTTATGGGGTAAGGCTGAAATTAAGCAAAGCCAGGGTGACTGCTGGTTCATTCTGGAAATTAAATATTACCATTAGGTAGAAAACAAGAGCGTCAACATGCTGTTTGTCGGCCTTGAAATTTGTCTTGATTAAAATGCTGCAATTGTGCCAACTGCGTTTTGTAAATCAACTTAGCATTTGTCAAGCCCTCGGCAAGCCCTTTTGAGAAAAATCAGAAAGTATAATGCATAAGCTGGCACTCAAATTAAGGAATTTGTCCATATATCTTATGAAAGCAGTTCAGGATACAAAAAAAAAAAAAAAAAAAAAAATAGGTTATGTGATTTAACCTATCTCTCAGTTGCTATGGAATCCTTCCTCCAAGACATTCAGTGCTTTCTATGTTAGCAATCTGTTGGCACCAACAGAAATTCATCCTTACACCTTAGAAGGTAAGACAGAAAATGGCAGAGAGCTGAGTGTTGTGCTGTTTACCCATAACCCCAACAGAGGAGGGTGTGGCAGGAAGATTGCGAGCTCGAAGCTTGGCTGGCCTGCATGGTGAGACTCGGTCACAAAGGAAAACATACACACACACACACACACACACAAACACACACGAGAAAACAGCTGCCTACAGTACTGAAAACTTCCTGGTTTCCGAGATAGCCTGGATTTATCGTACATCTGATGGAGTGTTTGTGACAACTGCAAAATTTATCTCCCTCCAGTCAACAAAGATGTTCTACATTCGGGGAAAACTTGACATTTGCCTTAAGTGATTTCATTGTTAGAGTTTGAAAGTATTTTCTGTTTTTTCTTTTCCTTAAAAAAAAAAAAAAGTGCTGCAGAAATGTAACAAGGTTTCTTCACATTTCAGAATCTCAGAAACCACTTTACTGTGAATAAGGGTTACCAAAACTAGTGTTGGGACCCCTGTACCGAAGGAGGGTAACATAAACTCACACACCGACTCTCCCACTGTTGCTCCGATGTGTAAAATATCAGGAGAAAGTGTTTAACTGTGACATCCCCACTGGACGTACACGCAGAGTAATGACAATGACAAAAGCCATGGGCCTCCCAGACTTCCCACCCAGAGTGGCCGGCCACCTGGGACTGTGCTTCTATGGGACAGCGAAGGCTCAGATTGCACTCGAACCATGAGCTCAGGACAGAGTGAAAGATCGCCAAATGAAAATGAAAGTCCTGCCTGGAGATACAGGCGTGTTGGCTATGGGGGAAGTTGGGGAGAGATGTGGCTGGACTTGGGGGGTCACCAAGCATCATGGCGGCAAGAAGAGTCCCTGGCTGCTTTATACTGTCTTGCTTCTGCCTTGTGGTTCAAGGGATGGGTAGGAGGCCATCAGAGCTTGAAATGACAGAGAAACCAAAAACCTTAGGCTCCGCATCAGCCTTCAGACCACAATTCCAAACTGTGTGTAGAAATCTAAAACGAACAAACACGGCTGATGCCCTCCACCGTTTAGAGCAGGAAGGCACCACCCTGATGTGGCTTTTCTGAACGAATCTGGCAGCTATGAGTTAAAGAGGCTCACCAGTTAGTGAGGGCATAAACATTAAAAATGAACAAGGACACTACATTAGAGAGTTATTTTCACTTGTTTTGAAACAGGATCTTCCTCTGTTGTCCAGGTTGGCCTTGATTTCTCAACCCTTCCACTTCTGCCTCTACAACACTAGCATTGTGGGACTTGGCACTACCATGCCTCGCTAAGCATGGATAGTCTAGAAACAGAATTCAAACTACTATCAGGAAATAGCTGGCAGTAAAGTAAAAAGAAAACAGTTGACCCTCTGTGAGTGTCCAGAGATATCGATTAGAAATCTTAAAGGTCAAAAAGCAAAATGTGTATCAAATGAGCTCTATTCTTGATACATCCAACACCCACACACACACACATATAATTCATCTAGACTTATGGTATTAACATATGTCTAATTAGAGTTTCAGGGGAAAACAAGAGTATGGAGAGTGTTAAAATACCCTAGATATAAAGAAAGTGAAATAAGAACAATTCCGTGGCAGACACATAATAATGAAACCGCCAAGAAATGCAAAATGAATAGACACAAAACAAACAAAATTCAAAAACAAAAACAAAGCAGACTATTTTGTAAAAAAAAAAAAAAAAAAGAAAGAAAAGAAAAAAAAGAAGGCTGAATGCTGGGGAGAGGGGCCCAATGGGTAAGAACACTTGCTGTTTAAGCATGAGACCAGGAGTTCTAATCCAGCACCCACGTGCCTCCAGACATGGCTACCCACGTACCTGTAACCACAGTGCTCTAGGAGGGCAAAGACACTGGAATCTCTGGGGCTCACTAGCTGCCAACCTAATTCCAGGTTCGAGACCCTGTCTCCATGGAATATGGCAGAGGGTGAAAGAGCAGGACACATGCTGTCCTCTGGCCATCTTCATACCAGAACATTGACGCACACGTATGAACACACACAAAAAAAAGAAATAAATGAAGGTTAGATAAACTACAGACTTATCAGTAACAAGTATGTGCAAGTGACCAAAGATCAGAGGACAACAAAAGAAAGAAAGAGAAAGAAAGAAAGAAAGAAAGAAAGAAAGAAAGAAAGAAAGAAAGAAAGAAAGAAAGAAAGAAAGAAAAAGTTAGTTAACTGTCAACACACACAACTAAACATTTTTAAGGGTAAGAGAAAAATACAATTCTTTTTAGCTATTTACAAACTGGACATTAAATATCTCTAAAAGTACTAAAATGAAATGGAACCTAGAGGGAAATCAAATAACCAAAAGGAGGGGTTAAACAAAATATACTAATAAATTTAATTTCTCACATTTAAAGGTACTTTTGCATTTTAGAGTTAAAACGTTACACTTCTGTGCTGACTTGAACACAGGAAGTTTTCAAAGGGTAAACCCATATACTCGGGAACATGGTGGAAACCCTTTGTTTATCTAGTTTTCATGATGAAAACCTACCATGATATATATTAATAACAAGAATCATTTTTAAATGACAAATATCTAATTATAGTCTAAAACCAATACAAGTCAATGTGGTGGAAAATTGGTTGGTTTTTTTAAAAAAAGGTAGAAAAATTCTAATTTTTTTTAAACTAGAAAAATAGTTAGGCATAATATCACATCTCTACCAGGGATTAGAAAAAGAGAAATACCCAGCTCATGTTATGAGGCCAGGAGAATCCCCAAATCCAGTAAGACCCACAAGAAAGTTAGACACCAGCTTCATACATGAGCCCACATGAAGAGCTGTGACCAAGCAAGCAAAAAGCAGCAAGTCGAACTCAGTGCCTTATGAAATACGAAATTCATGTCAACTGGAAGAATAAAATCTCAGCAGTGTAAAATGCTTCCATCTGAGAAGAGGAGTAATGGCTGTTATATTAGGAGACAATATAAGGACTCCATGTGAAATAGGAAAAGATCAGTCAATTAAAATAAACTCTTATTCATTATAAAAATTCATAGCCTCTAAGATATAAGCAAATTACTTAAACCCATGAAGGACCACTATCAAAAGTGGAGAGCAAACGTCATGCTTACAGAATTCCATTAGAGTAGGTTTCTTTGAGGAAAGAAAATTAGGAAAATGATACTGGTAATTATTGTGATATAAATATATAATGGTTAGGAAATCTCAGGGAGGGGTAGGGAAGAGTAATGGAGTAAATTATCCCTTTCAGATTATCAAAACATATTAAGAAGCAACAATAATTAAAGCAATTTGGTGCTGCTAAAAAAAAAAAAATAGACAGATGAGAGGAATCAAGACAGGATCCGTAAATAGAACTGAATAAGAAATAACAAATAGACCTGAACATGAAGGAAGTCAGTTAGAACAGCTGGATTCCTAATGAATATGGGAGAGGCCTCCCCAGACAAAAAAAAAAAAGAAGCAGAAACATCACATAAAATCAAAGACTCTCAAAGAACAAGGTAAGAACACAGGTCAACTTGGACTCCTGGAGTAGACACCATTTCTGAAATGAGTGAGAAGAACAGGAGCCAGAAGGGAAAGACTGACATTTTTGGCTGTGTGCAAGCCAACCAAACTTAGTAACTCAGGAAAAAAAATATGTGAAAGGGCATGTCATCCATCCACACTGAATTGGCAAAAGGCAGAAATTTGAGAATATAAATTCCTGGACCGGGGTTTTACTGCCATTTTCTTCTTTGGGGTTTCTGAAGACCCAGGTGATAGCTATTGGTGTTTGAACACCCATGTCCTCTTTATCTGAAATGTTTGGGCTCAAACCTAGATCCTCACACATACCAGTCATCTATCTAAGCTTGACTTAAAACCCCAACCCATAGATACAAATATTCTTTTCTTTAATCCCACATTCTTCATACAGGAGTGTGCAAAAATGCTTCAAGAATACCTCAGACACATGCCCACAAATGGCCCACCGAGAGTAGTGAGAATTTACTTCCATTTTATGGCTTCCTGTTTTCAAGTTGAAATTCCTAACCACATGGTAAAATACTTTTATTTCCTATCCAGCAGGGACGATTTAGATAGTAGGTTTATGGACCATTCACAGCCTTCATGTTTTAATAAATATTCTTCAAATGGTCTGGGGTCCTTATATCTATGGGACTTTGGGAGCTAGAAATCTTATTGCTCTCTGCAATTCGTCCTTTTAGCATGGGAACCCCAAAATATTACTAGTTGAGGGTTCAAATGCCCTCATCAGTTTAGCCAGTCCAGGGACTGGCAGCTTGCCACACAGCAAGAATGCAGATCGTCTCCATCCAGAGCAGGGGATAACAGTATTAAGTGCTGCTATTAACTGGATATTCTAACAATGTACTGATTAACACTGATATTTCTAGCACATGTGTAAGTTGTTTGTTTGTTTGTTTTCATTTTTCATAGACTATCGGGATTGATAGGAAGATCACTCAGACACAGGGTATAGTGTGTGTGTGTGTGTATATACATATCAGTGTTAATCAGTACATTATTAGAATATCATGTTTTTAGTGCAAAATATTTGTCTTTCACATAAAACTAGTATAGGGGATAAAAATGTGGGGGTACCTGTCTGTCTTGGACTTGGAATTCGATGCCATGGGGGGGGGGCTGTCAATTCCAGCCTCAAGTTGAGCTGGGAAAAAGGAAGAGTTAACTGAAGGTACTGGCTGTTGTCAGGGAATCTCAGACTGTTGCTACAGTGACTATCCTGGGCACCATGGAGTGACCTGACAAATCTCTGAGGGGAAATTACATGAGAACCATCTTCAACAAGAATTTGAACAGAGTGGATTCAAGTTTGGGGTTTTTGTTTTGTTTGTTTGTTGTTATTGCTGTTTGGTTGTTTGTTGTTTGTTTTTGTTTTGTTTTGCTTTGTTTTAGAAACGTGGTTCTCTGTGGAGCCGTGGCTGTCCTATAGAACAGGCTCTGTAGAACAGGCTGGCCTCAAACTCAGAGATCTGCCTGCCTCTGCCTCCCAAGTGCTACCATTAAAGGCATGTGCTACCACTGGTACACATAATTTTTAAATTAATAAATTCATATATATATATACATACATACATACATACATACGTGTGTGTCCTCATAGCAAAACCAAAAGGTGGTGTCGAATAACCTGGTTCTAATCTCCTCCGGGTGTTGACAGTTGTGTCATCTTACACCCTGCTCTTAGTTTCTCGACACCTGGGTGTCCTGTGAGTGCACCAGAAGTAGTATTTAATGAAGGTCAACTCTAGATGTGACAGCATGTAGAAAACCCATGCATGATGTCTCAGAGAGATGCTGAGAATCATTCTCATGACCACAACCAGAGAGAACTTGGCAATAAACCCATGAAAGCCGAACGTTGCCATTGGGAATCCTTTTCAGTCTCTCTACCTTATTGTCCAAATCAGGCATGAGAGTTAGTGTCAGCTGTCAGATACCCGGGCTGGGGAACCCTCAGCTAAGAAACTGCCTAGATCAGACTGCCTTGCCTGTGAGGCATTTTCCTAATTGCTAATTAGCTGGGGAGGATCCACCCCCAAGGCTTCCACTCCTAGGCAGCTGGTGTGGAGTTGGAGGGAATGAGCCAGGAAGCATTTTTTCGTTCCTCTGAGGTCTTTGCTTCAGTGTCTGCTTCCAGGTTCCTGAGGGAAGTGGACGCCTTGGCATCACTTGATGCAGGATTTCAAGTAGGAAGAGTCGGAAGGGTCAGCTGAGTAAGCCTTTTCTTTTACCCACTGAGCCGTCTCTGCAGCCCTGCAAGAAGGAACAGTGGAGTCTCTCTACTCTACTGCCCCATGCTTGCTAAAAAATGGGAATTTCCTTGAATACAAATCATCTCTTAATGAATCCGGCTTTAAAACAGAGCTAAAGACCAACAAATGAAGGATTCGAACCCAGATGGTGTGATTTTGTAAAATAAAAGCAGATGTCTGGTCAGGCTTAACCAAAGACCTTTCAACCCCAAAGTGAGGTTCACCCCGTCTTTGTCCCCCCCCCCCCCGTGTGCATGGTGGTTGTAGAACAGTCTTCGGCGGTGGGCACTGCTGTAAGCCAGGCATCTGCCTGTCCATGGGTGTTCCTTGGGCCCACCCTGATAGCTTTGGCTGTGAGTAGCTGCTTTGGCTCCCAGCTGTTCACCGTCCTTCCATGGCAGAAAGCTTATATTCAGGGGAAAAAAACAAAACAAAGCAAAACAAAAAAACAGGCCACAACCACAGCCTCCCCTGGGTCTCCATGGTTATCCTTCAGCAAGAAGAGAATGCAACATTTTGGGTTGCACCAACCCCTCATTTTAAAATAAAGGCCCTTGAAAGGGCAGGTGTGCCCGGAGCCCTCTGTGACTAGCTGTAATTCTCCTCAGAGTCAGACACGCTTGTTCCTCTGAATTAGCACGGAGCGCGAGGCCTTTACCACGGTGCTAATTGCTATTGGGTGTAAACAAGCGGTCCCAGTATGTGGGCATGAGGCAGGACAAAACAGATGCCAGAGCCATTCAGAGCCCTGCCCTGCACAGACACTGTGCTGGTGGCTGAGAGTGACTCTGTCTGCATGTCAAGCTCCTGTGGGCCTGGTCCCCAGCAGCTCTAGCTGAGCAAGTGAACAGGCGCACGCTCCTTCCTCCTCCTGACTGCACATGTGCACATGCCTGCCCACTTACTTAGACGGAGGAAAACACGAACCACCTGCAACCTCTCCCCTAAGTGCTGCCCGCCAGAGGATTCATGTCCTTGCAAGGGAGAGCCAGCTGCAACCCAAGGTTACCTTTGTCCACCTCACTCCTTTTTGTAAGTGTCTTTTATGAGCATAGAGTAATTGTACATGATGGGTTTCTTTATGACATTTTCATTCATGTATATATTGTATGTATACATATGTGTATTTGATCGTATTCATCCCCTATTGCACTCTTGTCCTGCTCCTACTCTTCCTTCCCTCTTCCCTCCTTTTCTGCTTGTGTGTGTGTGTGTGTGTGTGTGTGTGTGTGTGTGTGTGTGTGTGTCCTAATGAGTTTCACTCGGGTTACTTACAGGACCATGAGTGAGGGTTGTTTATAGGAACACTGGCAACTTAGCAGTGGTTATACCACTGAAGAAAATCATTCCTAATGTCCACCACCACTGTGCTCCCAGCTTAAACCACCAACTTTCTTAAAAAGCATTAGTCTAGAAGAAAGAAGAAGTATGTTGCTCGTTTACTGTGGAACACGAGATGGGTCTGCTTCCTCTTTCATGTTTCTCCCTGCCTTTCATGCTTTGCTGTAGAGACAGACTCCCCCCAAGGAGAAAATGGGTCATCTGTGCTTGTGCTTAATTGCAACAGGCAAACCCACAGAGATGGCAAGGAGACTTCAGAGACTGGAGACATAATAGCCCACCTTTGTGGGTTTCAAATGCTCCTTTAGTTAACAATGAAAGGCTTGGGAGTGGTGCGGGCGCAAGGCCTTCCACCCACAGAGAATTACAGGCAATGAAGGAATGCTGTTAGTGAGAGAAATAGTCTTCCTCTGCATACCAATTGGTTATACAATTCCTAATGGTTAGACCTGAAAACATACATAGAAGTAACATTATACAAACTAAACAGATTGTACTTAGAAGAGAGAGAGGACAATTAATGAGAAAAGAACAATGGCTTCAAAAGGGAAAGAAGAAAGGTATGTGGAAGGTTTTGAATTGAGGAAAGGGAAGTGGGGAATGATGTAAATAGAATATCTCAAAAAGTAGGATTAGAAGTCACAGGTCTGAAATGTAATGAGGACCAAGTTTTCCATTTGTTTCTAATAATGGATGCAGGTACCTCAAGGCAACAGGAGGAAAGTTACTAATAAAACCACATGAGTGGAGAAATGATGGCATCTGATATGGCTCAAGTGTTCCCATATGGGTACATATGGGTAAAGTGTTCCTAACACAAGTCTGACAACCTGGGTTCTAGCCCCAGAACCCACATACCAAAAAATTCTCCTCTGACTCCGCACATACGCCATGGTATATGAGCATTCATGAACACACACACACACACACACACACACACACACACACACACACACAAATACACTAAAAATAAATTATTATTTTTTTTTCTTAAGGAGAAATTATGAGGAGAAGGATAGAGAATACAAGCATGAGGTCCTCTGACTCAAGAAACTCAGTCCCACGCCTCATTTCATAGGATGGTCTTCCTTACCACCAAGAATCACCAACGAATGCCACATCCCATGGGAGTAATTCCATGACAATGTGATCTGTATGACACATAACTGGGGTTAGAATTTGTGGGTGTGTGTGGGGGGACAGAAAAGACTCTTCAGCAACAGCTGGCCCCACTCTTGCTATTGCTACAGTCTTCTGGGACTCTGAAAGACATGGATTTTCTCTGCCTTACAGGGTCCTAGGCATGGACATGGGTGTTTTTGGGAATGAGGGGACAAAGAACAAGCAATGTGTGGAAAAGAAAGGCAACCTTAGGAGAAATCAGTCACCTCATCTTTCCCATTACATTGTAATTGTGGGCTTATTGAAGTAAGGTCAACTATGAGTTCATTACTAGTAGGCTTTTCTATGTAACAAAGAATTGCAAAGCTTACTGACTCTAACAGTTAGTATTTATTATTTAGCTCATTAGCGAAAGGCTGGCTGGGGCACCTGGGAAGTTATACTATCTCTTCTGCTCTGGGAGAATTGGTTGTTCTCTGTGGTCTGCTGGTGGCTCCCTTTGGGCTGGAGGGTCTGGGGAACTTGCATGTATGTCTGGCCAACTGGTTAGTATGAGGGCCCCCACCAGGGCTTCTCCAATCAACTTCTTCATATAGCCCTTCGTCCTCCCACAGGCTACTCCAGCCTTCTAAAACAGTGAAAGCCAAGGCTGTAAGATCCCTCGTGACAAAGGCTCCTGCCTCATATTGCATCATTCCATGGAAGAAATAAACCTACTTGCTTGATAAGTGGAGCAACAGGAATTTGTGCCAATTTAAAGTCTACCAAGTTCGGCTGGAAAAGTGGTTTAGTGGTTAAGAACACTGGCTGCTCCTCCACAGGACCCGGGTTGGATTCCCAGCACCCACATGGCAGCTTACAAACATCTGAAACTCAGTTCTAGATCTAATGCCATCTTCTAGATTCCATGGATACCAGACATAGACACATAGATATCCATGAAGCCAAAGCATCCCTACACAATAACAAAACAACAAAAAGAATTGTTCAAACCTATCACCGCAAACCATCTGTGTGGGTTGCTCTACAGTTGATACTGGAGCTGACCATTTCGTTAAGTCAGGGTGGCCTGCAAGGCCCCGGGCTTCATCTGTCCTACCCCTAGTCCCAGAGTGAAGAACATGGCTGGCTTTTACATAGGTGGTGAAGAGAGGAACTCATGTCCTCATTCTTGTGCTGTGAACACTTTAGCCCTGAGTCATTTCTCCAGGTCCACAATCTGAGTATTTTGGTTTTTAAAATTAATACCATATCTTTGACACAATTCTTTAATCTTTTGTGGATAATCAGTATTTCTGCATGTGGATTTAAATAATTTATCTAATCAGATCCCTACTGACGGATCAGCAGACTATGCCCAGTCTTTTGCTATTCCAGAAAATACTATGGTTAATAACTTCTTATATAAGTCAACAGTCGATGTACCTGGTGAGCAAGAAATTGCTGTTAAACCCAACATTGCTAGGTTGAAATTGTGTGCCAATAACAGGGAAATGTACCTAGATCCAGATCTTGGTTCCTAAGTGTCATTTTCCACTTAAAGGAGTCGAGAACACTCGGAGAATGGACAATTCCAGGACGGAGCAAGGAGGTACATCATGGACCAGGGATATCTTACAGTGTCAGAAAGGTAATCAGTCAAAATGGAAACGTGGAAGCCTAGCAAAAGACACAGGCACCAGCTCCAAGGATGACCAAGGATGGAAAAATGGAGCATCCGAGTATATAATGATAGATGCAAACCACTAAATGCATGAGTCCCTGATGATTTAAATAGGAAATTCCAGTCACAGGGTATCTCTCCAAAAGATACTTTCTAATTACAAAGTGAAAATAAAAGCCCAGAGGACACTGCTGTAATAAAATGGTTTTTAATAATAGCTTTAACAGGCAGAGGACACAATGTATCCACAGTGGCATATCACATCTCTGATACTTTTTACAAAAACAAAACAAAACAAAAAAACTAGACAAGGGAGACTCTACAAAGTGAAAGATCAAGCAATGGTCTTCAAATAGGAAGTTCCTGAAGATTTAAGGATTTATCCACGTTAAACAAGACTGGGGCCTGGAGAAATGGCTCCGTGGTCAAGAATACAGGTTGCTTTTTCAAAAGATCTGAGTTCAGTTCCCAGCACCCATGTCACGCAGCTCAGCCTCCTGTAACTGCAAGTCCAGCAGATCAGGCTCCTTCTTCTAGCTTCCGTGGCTCCTGCAAACATGTATGCACATATATAACAATAAAATTTCTGACAGAAAGTGAAGACAAGGCAACTAAATGACCTCTTAGATCCGGAAAAGGCAAAGTGACTCCCACACTGTGAAAAAACTGATACGATGGACCTAGAGAGTGTGTGATATTCTGATGTTGACATCCTTGTTTTACAGTTTTTCTGTTGTCATTTAACAGCGCCTTTGTTTTCAAGTTTTTCAGAGATAAAAATCATTGAAAAAAACACAACGTGTTTATACATATGTGTGTCCACAGAGATACACAGAAAGGTCAACACACAAGAATGAGGTTTCCCCTCTCTAAGGCAGATGTTTTAAAACTTTGTCATTTAGACCTTCTGGGTGTGCACGGATTCTCTGCACTATTTTTGTAATTTTTGAAATTATATTTTCAAAGCAAGTCTGTGTGAATTTGAAATTGAATCCGTGTTGTCATCTCGCTTCCTCTAGAGAAAGTATGTGCTTTCTCCCCCAACACCGCCAATGTTCCAAACGGTGCTTCCTATATACAAAACCCACTCACACATTCATGACGACTTCAAGAAACAGGCAAAGGCGAATGTACCCTCCATGTTTGCGTAAATGAGGCTTCCAGAAGTGAAGACGGTGAGTGGAGTGGTTAGGAACATGAGCATTTGAAACCATAATTATGTGCTATTTCACCCCAACGAGACTGGAAAACATTATAAAGTTTGAAAATTCGGATGGATGGTGGGGATAGCAAGAGACAATCTTGCTGTGTGTTGGGAGGAGTGTAATTTAGTACCATTATCTTGGAGAGCAATTTGCCAATATCTAATAACTTTAAAGATGTGCTCCTCCTGACGCCCAGGAATCCCGCCTGCAGCCACCTGTTGTTCTTCCTAAATGTTCCCACGTGTGCACGCACACACAGCCGTTTTCCCAGACACACACCTTGTAATAATAAAGAATGAAAGATAGTCCACATGCCTACCAAAAGGGTACACATCTGAAATTTCAGCTTGCAGAAGCCTGAGACAAGTGGATTGGGAGTTCAAGGCCAGCCTGAGTTACAAAGTGAGACCCTTTCTCATTGAAGTACACACTCAGAGAAAAGCAAGCGTGTACTCTTTGTGCATGTGTTTTGAATGTGAAATACTTCTGAGTGTAGCTACATACCTGTGCAAAAAGCTTAGAGACTTTCCCAGGCAGGACATAGCATCGGCTCCAGTAAACTGGTCACTTAGACAAGAAAGTGTGACAAACAGGATCAAGAAAGCCTGAGACAGAGATTCCCCTGTGACAGCATTTCAGATATGAAGTAAAATATACATAAATATCACCATTCATTCTACCGGAGGACTAAGTACCTAAGTGGGCTTTTTTTTTCTTGTGCTTTTGCTCCTGGGTGTTTAAAACACTTCATAGCAAGAAGACGAGAGAGACAGCTCCGCAGTCAAGAGTACTGGCTGCTTCCAGAGGACGCCAGATTGGTTCCCAACACTCATAAGAGAGCTCACAACCTTCTATAACTCTGGTCCCAAGGGATCCAATGCTCTTTTCTGGCCTCCACAGGCACTGCATGCAACTGGTGCACGAACATGCATGCAGGCAAAACATTTAAAAATTAATTAATTAAAAAATGTTTAAATTAAGATACGCGCACACACACACACACACACACACACACACACACATATTCATAGCAAAAGGAAAAGGTAGGGTCAAATTCCCCAGGTTCTAATCTCCTCTAGCTCTATATAGTGTGTCATCTTACACGTTTTCTTAGTGTGTCTGCTTCTGGGTGTCCTGTGTGTGAACAGAAGTAGTATTTCATGAAGGTCATCTTTAAATGTGACGACTTGTGGAAAACCGACACACGATGTCTCAGAGAGATGCTAAAAATCATTCTCATGACCACAATCCAGTGTTTTCCACCCAGGAACAATCTCACCCCAGAGAGAACCTGGCAGTATCTGGAGATGTGTTCAGCTGGCACCGCTGAGTACAGAGATGGCCCTGGCATTGAGCAGGGAGAGGCCAAGGATGCTGCTAAAGAACCTACAATGCTTAGACGGCCCCTATGATTATCTGTTCCTAAATCTTAACTGTGTTCAGTTTTGGATCCCGCAGAACTGGACTCCAGTTTCCCGACTCCAGATGAACCTCCAAACACATCAGGTCATTAGACCTTGGCCCTTTTACAAATGACCCAAGATGGAAACTTAACATCTTACAGAGCAGAACAGCTACCTGGCACACAGAAAGACTGAAGCATGTCTCAGTTGAATGAATGGATCTTTCCATCAGCCAGGGCACAAGTGCATCCCTGTACATTATTAGCAAGTTCCTTCATGCTTTCTCTGACTCCTCATGCACTTGATGTGGTGATGCTTTGTTTTTGTCAAGAAAGTAATCAAGGAACATGTGTGTCAAACATGATCATAGCCTCATCTCAAAGGAGTCCTTCTCCTAATTCAAAATCATATCCATGGATTAATCTTTACATAGTCATTATCAAGAAACATCTTGGGGCTACAGAGAGGGCTTCGCAAGTCAAGGTTCTTGCTGCCAATCTGATGAGCTGAGTTCAATCCCGGGATCCATACGGTGAAGCGGAAGGAACCAACTCCGAAAGGTTATCCTCTCACATGCTCCATAGCATGCATGTATGCACACGTGAGCACACACAGACACACACTTAAGTAAATGTAATTTTTTTTTTTAATTTCAAGATACATCTTAGACTGTGTGGAGACCCAGAGCTGTGTTTTAAATGATCAATGGCCATGTAATGTAAAGTGAGTTACTAACCTAAAGATGATGGTGGGAATTAGGACTCCTTGAACTGGCTTGATCGCAGAGTGGTTTGTGTCAGCATCTGTTGTTGTTGCTAATGGTTATTTTATTGAAACTCTTTATTTTTTTTGCTTTATCATAGGCTCTGGTTTGGTGACTCAGTCATTCTGCTTAGGCAGAAGCCTGCTCTAAGTTCCTGCTATCATCTTCGGGGCAGATCTGAAGAAGGTAAGTGCAGCTACTCAGAACTCATTTTTTTTTCCCCTGATAGTCGTCTTGGCAATATCAAAGTTCTCACTAGCTGTTTCAAGGAATATAGAGGTGATTGCACGGTTATAATTTCATTTTAGATATTATAATCATATGTAGAATATAATGCAAATACTTTATAGTTTCTACTTACGGGAATGGGCGTACCAGATGTGAAGGACAGAAATTCACAAACAGAATAGTGTGCTCAGTGCAAAGGACACTATGGCGAGTTGTTGCTTTGGAGTTCTAACTTCCTGTTTGTCATTGACTGGGTGACCATGTGACAAGTCCTTGACCTCTCAGTTCTTTCACCTGCAAAAATGAAAATTCTGAATGTTATTTCCTTGAACTTCAATGTGTTTCACCCTTGTGAGACTTGAAAAACAAAACGATTCCCAAAGCGTGATGGACTGTACCTCCCACCCATCTCTGGAGAGCTCACTATAAACGTCATTTCATTCCCCAGTCCCTCATCCCACATCTCCCAAGTTGGGGTCTGTGAGGTGAAAGAAGTCTGCCTGTCTGGTACCCTTGAGACACTCTATAAGGTGAGGGAGCCACCAACACATTGTTCTGTTTGCACTCAGAGCTGTAAAACAAAATGAGCCTGGTGTGCGCCATGCACATGTGATGGGCCAGGCTCAGCTTTGTGTTTATAGAACTAGAAATAGCAAGCTCAACCCTGCAATCCCGGGCCCTGTACCGTTCCTCTGTTGTTAGCTTCTACTCACACTTCCTCTGCTAGGCCTGAGTGTTGAGAGCGCCTCTCTGGCTCTCTCCCCCTTGCCTGCTAATGAAGGACATGAAATATCT
Organism: Psammomys obesus; assembly: GCF_907164565.1. Taxonomy (NCBI): domain Eukaryota; kingdom Metazoa; phylum Chordata; class Mammalia; order Rodentia; family Muridae; genus Psammomys; species Psammomys obesus. Next base: position 24,580,911 of record NW_026596034.1, read on the forward strand.
TTTAAGGATGATTACTAGGGAACAGCCTATCCTCCTCTCTGGTGTCCCAAATGTGATCATGTCCATGTGCTGCTCCCTGACATGTCACTCTCACCATCTTCTAACTTCTGCTCTGCTTTGAGGTCGGTCTTTGGCTCCACCAAGTTTAGCTTCACCCCCCGAAGCATCACTGTAACGTGCCTAGGAGGATGTAGGTTCAGGTAAATCCTGTGTGCTTGTAGAACCAAGAGAGGTTCCTGGAGAAAAGAGGCGGTGTCAACAGATCTCAAAATCAGACTGTGACAGGCCACAGTTAGAACTCTAGACAGAGAATTGGAAAACCACTCAGGCCTCAGCCACAGTCCGTTTCTGCTGCCAATACAGGATTATGTGGCATTGCGAGCTTCCCACATTGCGTGCCTCAAGGAATCACAAGGACCCCTAAAGAGACTCACATCTTAGAGGAAAACTAAATCCTAGCTTTGAAATACAAACACTGTCTCCCAGTGCTGCCTACAGAGACTCCCCACCAAGATCAGTCTAATTGCTCAGTGGGGTGACAGCTGCTCTTCTCCAGGGGCTTCAGCAGATATGATTTTCTGGCATCAAATAAAGGGAAATGGAGCCTTAAGAATATAGTGTCACTGTTGTCTGCTGTGGATTGGATATAAAACTCTTCTTCCAAATTACAGGCAAGGCGTTGTGGGTGATCCGTCAGGTAAAATACTAACAAGTGCCCATTCATGAGGGAGCCACTCACCCGGAAAGAACATTCCAGACAACACCCACTGCTGGCTGGGATGGATGTGGCTTTATTTGATTTGGGGTTGATTTATTTGTTTGCCTGGCTTCTAGAACAGCATAACTTGGATTTAATGTCTCGGATACTGAATCCAATACTTCTAGGTTCACTGACTTGTTATTATTTAGCATTTATGAAGTATATGTCAATGCACTTAGCACTTTACAATGACTCATAAAAAGGCCTGATCCTGGCCATTGAGCAGAAGGTTGCTATCAGTTGAAATGCTGCCAATGTGGAAATGATCCCAGGACAGCTCTGTGTACTTTTCCCCCACCCCCAAACAACCATGTGTCCCGGTTGCTGAGTGTGTCTGAACCCAAGCAGATGTGGAATAGTTGTGGTCGCCGTGTTGATGTCGGTATCTGCAAAAGGTTCAGTGCAGAACTTTTGACACTTAGGAAAAGCTGAGCAAGAATGGGTATGTGGATAGATAAATGGATGGATGCATGCATGGATATATGCATAAATGGATGGATGGATGGATGGATGGATGGATGAAGATGGATGGATGGAGTGCTTTTTCCTAAGTAGACATCTCCCATTCCCCACCTGTCTCTCTGCCTAAAACTCTATTTAATCATTTGCCACACCTTTAGTTTATAGAGCTTGGGGGGGGGGGACTGTTCCTTTAGTGGCTTTTATGTGATCAATAACGGTGATGTGGCTAGAGACATAAGAAACCAATTGCACAAAATCATTTAAACTGGGCAACAGTATTATGTCCATGCCAGCGCCTTGGTCTTAATGTCATAATAGGACTGTGTAAGATGTTACCATTGGAAGAAACTGGGTGAAGGACCCACGGGAGTTAATTATCTTTGCTTACAGTAAATCTGTAATAATTTCAGAAAAGGAACTATATTAGCTTCCCATATGTGGGGCCCAATAACAGTGTGTACACACTCCAGTCACCAGCCTCCCTGCTAATAATAGCAATGCCCGCTGTGTCAGTTCAAGACTCCACCAACGCAGAAGCCAGAGCAGAGCTAGCACTGCGAGGGCCTCACTGGGGGAATGCCTGCGAAGTACAGACTAACGGGAATAGAGCCTCCCTCTCTGAGAGCCTCCAAGGGCCAGGCAGTTCCTGCACCTGTGAAATGAGGACCGGAGAGGAGGATGGGGTAGGAAGGACGCAGCCTATGAGCCCTCCAGAGAAGCATCTCAGCTGAGCTGCTGAGAAGCCCCTGAACATATGTTACCCAGTTCAAAGAAAGAAAAAAAAAAGCCCAGCAACTTGGTCACTGACTAAACATTATGGCCTAGAACAAATATCGTATGCATTCAGAGGTACAAAGGCAACTGGAGACTGGCAATTCGCTGTTTCCAGGGTGGGTCTTGATTGTTCTATTTCGCCTTTTGCATCAGGGTTTCGTTCCGGAGCCTTACAGGCTCCCCAGGCTGGCCTAGAACTTGTAATCCTCCTAGCTCTGCCTCTCCAGTGCTAGAAAACAGATAAGCATCACCAGATCTGACCAGAATCTGTTTCCTTTAAAAGAAGTTCTGAGCAGGTCTGCTATGGCAGGCAGCATTTTCTCAGTGCTTTAGTGACCTTGACCTTGAACTGATATGGACTTAGATGCCATCATATACCTTTTAGTCACCCACCCCTTCTCTAACAGCAGGTTCCCTTCTGGTGAACGCTCTAACTTCTGCCCTCTGTTTCATATATATGAAATGTATCCACATATGTATAGGTGTACATGCATGTAAAATATATACATACATGAACATGCCCCGCCTACACTCAGTGCAGCATAAAGTCAGAGAACCACGTCTAGAAACCTGCTTTCTGTCATCTGTCTCAGCCGGCTTCCTCATAGGTACCCGTGGCTGAGAGCAGGGCCTCTCCTTGGCGCTCCTCTTCCGTAGCCCTCTCTTCTGTGTATCACTTCCCTCTTTCTCCAAAGTGCTCTCCTCCGTTTCTTCCATGGCCCACAGCTCTCAGCTCCCTTGTCCATGCTCTTCTCTCTTCTCTTTTCTCTCCTTATTGCCTGTCTGTCTGTCTGTCTTTATGATTCTTGACTTGCCTCTGCTCACTCTCCCTTCAAATTTTCACGCGCCTGTGATCTTAACCCTCCAAGCTCTGCAGAGATTATACGTCCCAACTCTTACTTCCCATTTCAGTCCCCAAGCCAGGACCTCATACATCTTGTCAGCGTTTCGCTGCCTGTGTCCATATTCCCCAGCCCCATATTCACTTGTCCTTCAAGCTTTCCTGTCCCCCACCTCAGGAGAGGCTATCTCATCTGTCAGTCTTACAGGTTTCATGGACTCTGGCAGTCAAGTTGAAACGGGGCCTCACTATGCAGCCCAAGCTGATCTAGAGCTCACCATGTAGCCTAGGCTGGGCCTCCAACCCATGGCAGTCCCCCTGCCTCTCTAGCACTCCCAAGTGCTAGGATTCTAAGCAAAAGCCAGCAGGCCCAGCCTCAACCTGACTTATGTAGCCATTGTCCTGGCCATGGGTCTTCTCTAGTCTCTGTGTTGCTGAGGCTACTCCTCCAATTCTAGCCTTACCATCTGCCCTGTGGTTGGTCTCCTTGGCTGTCTCTCAGCTGGACTTTCTACCCTACACCTCCTCTCCTCACAGTCTATCATATTCAATGGTGGCAATTTTACTTTGCTGAAGTTCTCATTATGTCTCTTTTGTGCTGAAAACTTTGGAAGGGTCTTCGCTGTATCAAAGCTAAAACAGATCACCTCTGCTCTGCTAACCAGGGCTTTTTCCTAAATTCTTTCTTTTCTCGTTTAGCATGAATGGCTCATTCACCCAGCTCCCTCTCCGCCATCCCTGGTCCACAAAGAAATAAAGATGGAGTTGAGGATGCTTCAGTCTTATTCCTAGCCCATCCCTATCTCTTTCTACTGGAATGAACTACCTTCCGTGGGATGTCATGGGTGGAGTATCCTATCAGGTTCTTCTCTGAAACAGGAGTCATAGTGTAGTGACAAAGAGCATGGCCCTAGATATACCTGTCACTTATTCTCTGAGCCTAAGTTGCTCAACTACAAAATAGGCTCATAATTGTCTACCTGACAGCAAGGCGACTAAACAAGGTAATTTGAATTAGAGGCTGAGAGCTGTACCTGGAGTCTGTGTTACTCAGCTCTCTCTCTCTCACTCTTAACAAACCGCTCCAGACAGCTGGCTTAAAGGGAAGCGAGACTTATTTGGCTCATGGTTTCAGGAGATCCCACCCATAGTTACAAGGTCCCCTGACTCTGGGACAGGGTGCAGGGAAGCTCATCATTGTGGCAGAGCATGGTAGGGCAAAGCTGCTCATTTAGGGCAGTTAGGGTAGGTCAGACTGCCCTCCCATCTACTTCCCCCAAGGCCACACCCCTGCAGTGGTCACTGTCTCCTAGTGCCGTCAGCTATAGCCCAGGTCTTCAATACAAGGCGTCAGTGAGGTAATGTCTAAGGGCTACGTTAGGTGTCATCATTGTTTTGTCATACTTGACATGCGACACTATTATGCATCATAGTTGCTCACTGATTAGCTTGGGAGACTAGCAAAATTTCCACGCTACCAATGAATCAATATCCTAAAACTTGAGGTTCTTAGAACCATTATGATGGACGATTTTGTGGTATATAAATTTTACAATGAAGGATATATACCCACGCCAAAAGACCTATACAGAATGAATAACTGGGTAATAGTATCTTAAATTATTTAATTTTCGAGATTATAATATAATTATGTCATTTCTCCCTTCCATTTTATTCCTCCAGATCTTTCTATCTATCCATCCTCGTTCTCTTTCAAACTCATATTCTCTTTTTCATTCATTGTTGTTACACACATATTTGTAGAAGGGGCATACATGGGTGTACACACACACACACACACACACACACACACACACACACCCCATACAGAACCTTTTACTTTAAGCTGTGTCAGCAATGAACTCTGAGCCAACTCACCCCAGCCAAGTGTCAGGTTTCCACCCACTCTCACAACTGTTACCCTGTGATAGTCTCCACATTGGCACGTTGGTCTTTGTGGAAGCGGCCTCTAGCTGTGGTTTGAATGCCAGCACTGACCGGCCACTAGGCTTATCAGCAGCACGTCTGAGCAGATCTCCCTCCGCTTTTCCTGATGGGTGATCTGTCTTTTTCTTACATATATGCCAATACTACTATTGAAAAGGCCGCAATAGGATTTTCATCAATTAATTTTAAAATCTTAGCCTAGCTGGGCAAGATCTCCCTAAGGGGCAGAAAAAGCAAAGTGCCAAGGCCGGAGAATGTGCATTCTGTGTCCTTTTCTGTGAATGGCTTCCAAAAGAGTTGGGACTTTTCCTCCTCTGTACAACTCAGTAACAAAAGAGGCAAAATCCTTTAGGAGAAATCCAACATTCCTTCTGCAGCCCCTGAAAGTGTGGGTACAGGCACAAGGGCACCTTTAAATAGCAATAATGCAACTGAGATAGATCATTCAAGGGAAGGAGACATATTATTAAGGCCAACACAGCCATTGACACCTGTTAGCTTGTCTCTGAACAAACACTACAGAGCAGCAAAGCTTAAAGTGAATGAAATGGCATCCATTCTCCAGCTAATGAAAATGCTTTGGGCTCTGGGCCAGAGAATAGATTTGGATCATAGATGGAACTTTTTTCTCCAGGGCCTTAAATTTAAATGACTAGAATTATTTTTAAAGTACCATCTTACCCAGTCTTTTGGAATAAAAACATGGTTTTCAATCTTAGAAGGGAAAAAAAAAAAAACAAACTTTCATTCAACATAAAGATGGAATGTCCCAGCTTTGACCAACCTCATTCATGGATTCAGTAGAATAGGTGGCACATTTCAGTGGAGACATCTCCACTGGACATGATTATGTAGAGACATCTCGTCCCACAGAACACGCATCCATGCAACCCACACGCATGTTCATAGGTATTCACAGTACATATGTGTCATGTATATGCACACGGGCATATAAAGAGAGATGCATTACTATACAATAGGCATGCAAGCATACACAAAAATACATGTATATACAATCACAGCGTCTACCCAAACATATACACAGAGAAACACATATGCACACACACTCACAGATGTTTTGTGCCTATGAAGCTTAAAAAAAAAATATGCAGCTCTGACATGGAGTAGAAGGGATACATCTTTCCTCTCTAGACAATATGTGTGTGTGATTTATTATGTATATAGAATGTGTATAACAATTATAGATACATTACACATACTTAATATTATATGATTATACATATAAGCTCATACAATAATATATATTACACCTACTTATGGATTTCTAAAACACCTGATTCCCCATCAGTCTAAAGCTACTAAGCATTATAGAATTGCTAGTTTTTGTGGTATTTAATTGTCTAGGCACTGGAACTAGTTTCGAGATTTAAGAGTAAACTGGCAAACCTCAATTTATTGCCTATTTCAACAAATAATGTCGTATCTAAATGACTTGCGCTGAGACACAAGCATTTGGAAGGAAAGCGCATAGTTATGGTGTCCTTGCTTTTTCTAATAGATGAGCTAGCATTAGCAGGAAGTGTACATTCATTGGGACATCCTTTCAGCTGGGATAAAGCCCCCTTCCAAGTGAGGTATGGTGAGACTGGGCCCCAAGCCAGGTCCACCCAGCCCCTGAGGCCAACCTGCATCCTGGACTCATTGTCCATCACTCAAAGATCTCTTGTCCTGATCTCTGTGTTCACGGCTCTAAGTTCAAGAAGTCGTGTCTGGAAGCACCGATACCAAATATCTGTGGCTGAAGCCCTCTGTTGGCCAAGCCTTGTCTCTCCAAGCACCTGGTCATGAGAAGGAAACCAGACCACAGCAGTCTCCAAGTACTGAACACCAACAGGACTGGAAGGTGCTCCTGGCAGATCTTTCCACAGCCATTCAGCCACGCCCAGGGTTCTGGGAGTCCTTGAGGAGGCTGCTGGTAAATGTTCAAGCTCTCTCGATATGACACGCCATACCCCTCAGAGTTCTGTGAGCACCTTCAGCACTGCCGTCCTCTTGTGGGTGCAGATAGCCTCTCGGACTCTTCAAATATTGAGTATGAGTTTCCAGAAACAGACTGGCAGACCCTCCTCCGCCGGTTGCACTGGAAGGGCACTGCGTCTGCCCATTCCCCAGAGGGGACAGTCCACCCAAGGGAGCCAAGATGGAGGAGCCCCCATCGTGTTTCTCAGCCTCTTTTCCCGTGGAGAGCGGCTCTCCGTCAGCCCCCATTCAGATGCGGCGCGTAAAGGGAGCCTTGGAGTCTGGGAGGAGGGCTTGGTGAATAGAGTGCTTGCTGTATAAACATGAGGACCTGAGTTCAAATCCCCGACATTCTTGTAAAGACCGGACATCCCAGACAGCTCTAGTCCTAGCATTGTGGGAGCAGAGATAGGCAGGTCGCTGGCCGAGCTCGCTGACCGAGTTCGCTGGCCAGCCAGTCAACCCAACACGTTCCAGAGTCAGTGAGAGACCCTGCCTCAAAAATTTAGGTGAAGAGAGATCGAGAATATTTTGAGTCAGTCTCTGGCCTCTACGTGCATATGGATGTGCATGTGCTTCATACATACGTGGACATGTGAACATGTGTGTACATAAGCACTCACATACCCATCGGCTCTCACGTGTGCATAAGCACACACACTTAACTCGCACACAAGCACATGCGCACACACTCACAGCTTCAGTCCTGCTGAGGATGAACGCTTGTACCCCGTGCAGCCTGTGGACTTCCACACTGCGACTTCATTGACTATTTTTTCTGACTTCTTAGAGCATTTTATTGCTATGACTATTATCGATTCTGTAGCGATGAAGTCATTGCTGAATAGCTGGGTTCTGGGGTGAGTGAGGTTATTTTGTAAATCCAAATGAAGCCACTAAGCAGGCTGGACGGATGAATGCCCGATATGCCGGATCCTGCACCGAGGTACTTTTCTATATATTCAGAATAATCACTGAAGCAAAACCCTAATGGAAGCTCCTCGTAATTTAGCATCTGCTGTCGGGTGGGAATATCAATTCCATCTACCAAAGAGAGGATTACAGGCAGGTTCAATATAAAATGCAAATGGAACAGCTCAGTGAGCTGCTTGTGAAAGGCAGTAGATGTGATGGAGATCCTTCCTCCACCAGCTTCTCGGTGTCACATCACAGCCAGATGTGTGTAGAATGAGGGGGTGATGGGTGAGGGATAGAGAGAGGGAGACATAGCAATGGAAGGATCTGCCTGTTCCCTCTGGAAGACTGCTGCTGGCTCCATAGGAGCTGTTTCTAACAAGGTTTACCCCGAGAGTGATGAGGTAGGTAACGGTTCACCAGTCCCTTGGTCCTGCCTAACCACTTCCAAGTCCTGACACTTCGCTGCCTAACCCAGCTCAGCTGAACAGAGGGAGGTCTACCCGATCTGAGCCTCAGCATTGGCTCCAGTCTTGGTGGTTCTTTGGCCCTCACAGTGATAGATTCCCCTCCTACCTGGCGCCTACTCAGACTCTGACCTCTGCTTTGACATCAGAACTCACTGCACTATCACAGTTCTGCTATCTAGGTAGAAGGTTTTTGGTTTTGGGGTTTTTTTTGTTTGTTTGGTTTTTGTTTTTGTTTTTGCCTGAATGCCATGTCATCCATCATGCCATGGTACCACCCACTTCTTCCGACCTCTCCTCCAGAACTGTCTCACCTCACACCATAACCCCCAGCTCCAAACTAACAGCAAAGCCTCTGGCGCTGTGAAACCGTACCCTCTTTAAGCCTTTGCTCCATTCCATAAGACAAGCTTGTTAGACATTAACCAGCCTCATCCAGCCGGTCGGTTACTACATGGTCACGTCCTAGCTCTGGGGCTTGTCTCTGAGGGGCATCTCCCCTTTGCAAAGGAGTGTCACGCAGATGGCCACAGAGAGTGACAGAAATAAAGCAGTCTCTTTTCAAGATAGCAGTCCTAGATCTGGAAATGGCAGTGTGTTCCTGCAATCCCAGAGCTCCGGAGCAGAAGAAGCAGGGAAGCATCAAGTTTGAAGACAGACTGACTACCTAGACAGACTCTGAGTGAGAAAGACAAAAGGAAAAGGAAGAGCGGTTGAAAGGAAAAGGGAAGCGCATGCAGGCCAGAGGGGAACAACGAATGTTGTCTGTTGAACTGGAAGAGGAAAGGAGAGGGTAAGGGAAGAGGAGGGAAGGGGAGAAGACAGCGGTTGGGAGACAGCATTAGTGAATTTCTGAACAGATGCTTGCTACATGAAATGTGGGGAAGACATGGCCCAACAGCCTATGCCTTACCTCAGAAGAGTAAGGAGATATTTATGCTCTCACTTACCTATCAGGACACAGGAATTTTACTGGGGTCATCTTTGTGTCCTGGGTGTTGGAGGATGGAAGTGGGAGGCTTCTTCCGCTGCCAGTGGAATCCGGTCACACACACACACACACATGCACACACACACACACACACCACACCAGTTTTGCATCTCTGAGAAAGGCAAAAAACCTGCTTCCCATCCCCACCACCAGACAACTTTTAGTTTAATGAGGATGAAGGCTCCTAAGAAAGCCAATTTGGGATGGAAAATTGGTAGGTAAGAGTACTTGCTTTACAACCGCAAAGACCTGAGTTTGGATCCTCAGTTTCTACGTAGAAAAACTGAGCCTGCAACCCTAATGCTAGAGTGACACAGAGACAGACAGACAGATGGACTTATGGGGCTTGCTAACCAGCAGACTTGCCAGAAAAACACTTGAGTACTTCATTCCGTGAGAGACCTTGTCTCAAGGCAGTAAGTAGGGCAGAGAACAACAGAAGCCACCCAGCGTCCTCTTCCGGGCCCTGCTCACACACACACACTGGCACACACGCACACCTGCTCACCCACATGTACATACATGCGTAGACCACACCCTACATGTATGCATAAAGCACACCAAAAAAAAAAATAGCAGACAATTTACAGAAATTAGAGGGAATGAACTTCTAAGCAAGGACTGTTCTATGAGCCAGGTCATCTACCAGCTCCTGTTTTTTTGTCAGTGTATTTTGGTAGTGCAGTCACCCTTGTTTATCATAGACCCTGTGTTGGTGAATTTGCATATCCAGAGAACTTTTGTTGTGACTCCAAAATCAAAACTCGTGGCACTTACGTGGTTATTCACTGACCCGGGGGTGTGGGGGAAGGTGACGAGTTCCCGGCTGAAGTCAAGTAAGGTGACTTCTCCTGCTGTGAATGAGGCTCTCTCCATGGGGCCCCGTTGTGTGTTTTGGGCTGGTGACGTCACTGTTACGGTGACATCGCTGTTGAGGTGCCCCCTAGCACAGCGTCATGCGGGCTTGAGCCGAGTGAGTGGACCACCACCACGGTGCCGGTGGCTGAGTTCGTTGCTCATGAAGTAACTGTATGTGTGTGATAAGTTATCCTTAGGCACACGGAATGGATGAAAGCACAGTGAGGAGAGGCTTGCAGCGCCCCCTCCCCAAACCCTGTTTCCCTAAGAGTAGCAAAGAGCGATGTGTTATCCGCTAATTCACTGTTAGCAGTGACTTCATAGAACAGAAGCGAATAATAAGGATCAGTATACTGAGGGAATCCTGACACTATCAGGGAGGTGTGGCACCAGTGAGGCCCTGCCATTTTCTTCTCCAGTTAGTTAGTTTTCTGAAATTTCGTACAAGGTATCATGTCTTTTGATCACATTTACTCCTTTCTACCCTCACGACTCCACTCAGGGCCCCTCAGCCTCTTCTCAAATTCATATCCTTTTCTAAGTGTGTGTATGGGTGTACCTCCTACTGGATCGAGTTACTGTTTCCCCTGTGCATATGCGACTAGGCTGGCATGGGGCACAGGCGGCCTAATGGGGGGGGAAGGGGCTCCTCCTTAGGGGTGGGGCCTTGTGAGCCCTCCGGCCATGCCTCGGGTGCCATTTTCCGCTTCCAGGAAGATGAGACCTCCCCAGGCCATCTCATCATCTTCAGGGTAGCACGGGCAGACCTCCTCACTGCTCAGACCTACCTGGTACTAAGCCCCCCAATCCCCACGTCCTCACGCTCACTGCCACCCCCACCCTCTCCTCTGCTCTTGGAGACAGACAAAGAAGCAGTCCCTGACCTCAGGCACTTGGACCCTTGTCGACTGGACCAGACTTGAGGTGACAAAAGGAGAGTGGAAACATAAATGGCTGGGGTGAACCAGCTCCCTGAGGCATAGCTCAAGGGAAGCAGGGCAGTTTTGTAACGGTGACCTTGAACTGTTAATTTCATGTTTCCTCCCAGGAACTCTACAGAGGAAGTTCGCCTGTAGCCAGGGCTTCTAATTAACTCTAAAGTTCCTAACATCGACTAACACCTAGAGACCACCCTCAAGCTTGTCTGTCCCCTGACAGAAGTTAAAGAATTTAAAAAAAAAAAATTATGTAGGTGTGAAGGGCACCATAGGAAATCCCTCTTTGTCTGTAGGAAATGATGACTGTGTTTCCCTCGGCCTGATTGCTTTGGAGACCTTGTAACCCTGCAGCTGAAGAAACAGGAGCCATGGCATTCAGAATAGAAATAGTAGTGCCGTTTTATGAAGCACCCACTTTGTGCCAAGGTGCTGGGAACACAGGGGTAGAGGTGACATTTCGTCTGTACTTCTCACCGTCAGACGGAGAGACTGGGTCATTGTAAACATGGGGTAAATGCTACCAGACAGGATAGGACAGGTGGGAGGGTTTGTGGCCCTACAGAATCTAGGCAGAGGCTTGGGGGTTGGGGGATGAGAGCCTATGCTTCTTGCTGGGACAGAGTCTTGAAGGTGGAGGGATCCAGCAGATGAGGTAGGTAGGGGAGGCCATTCCCTCGTGAAGTGGTAGAGGTTAACCTCCTGGTATAAAGAAGAGACATGAAAGGGTTAAGGAGCACGGGAGTGCAAACTAGGGGACTTCCAAGAGAGAAGGCAAGTGGGGAGTGACGCCTGGATCATGAGTAACCTTGAAAGCCAAATAGCAAGGCGCTGTCCTCTGAAGGATGTCACAGAGGCCATCAAAACCAGCACATCCACACTCCCTGTGGTGGTTCAATTAAAGTGGCACAGAGGATGCATCCTGGGCCGGGCACATCTGAGGAGGAAGAGAACACTCTAGCTCTTGGGGAAAACCACTAAGGAGATAAACCAAGAAAAGAGAAATGAGAATGCGGCAAAAGGCCACAGGGAGAGGAGAGCGGGTAGCCAGATACCTGGGGCTGCTTTGCACTGTGCAGCGCGAGCTGTGTACAACTAAGAACAGAAGGTTGTCGCCGGCCTGTTCAACGGCAGTCATAGCTAAGTGAGGGGGGGAGGGGGGAGGTGCCCAGCAGTGAAGCAGGAAATAGAATGATGACAGATACAGCAGAGGAGGGAAGTGTTGTGGAGGAGGGATAGGTAGACAGGATCTAGGGATGCTGGGAAGGGAAGCATGGCGAACTTGGCCATGAGTGGCCAGAGGCTAAGACAGGCCCACTCACCTGTGCTACAGAATGAGGTCAAGGCCAGCCTGGGTAATTTAGCAAAGACTGTGTCTCAAAATAAAATGTGAAGGTTCTGGCAGGATGGCTCAGTGGGTAGAGAAGCTTGCCTGTCATCCTAACCAACTAAATTTAATCCCTGTAACCTACATGGAGAAGGAGAGGACCAGCTCCTGTGGGCTCTTTTTCAACATTCTGGCATGCACTGTGACATACATGTGCACACACGGAATAAACAAATGTAAAAAAATAAAAGTTTAAATAAATAATATTATTATAAAAATAAATAATAAATAAATAATATTATTATAAAAAGAGGGCTGGGGCATCGCTCAGGATTGTATGTCTGTCTAGTATAAACAATGCTCTAAGATTATTGCCCCGTACTTTCCTCCCCCTCAGGAAGCAAATGAAGATCAGCCAATAGGTAAACTTAACTTCTGAGGGAAGAAAGGATCCAAGCGCAGACACTGGAGAACGAAAGTTAGTGGCATCTTGCCATGGCCGCCATGCAGTAGCCACGGTTGCTTATGCCTAACGAGACATAGGGAACACGAGGCAAACTATACCACCTACACAGTGCAAGCCTCAGAAGGAGGAAGCCAGCAGAGCTTTTGGTCAGAAGTTCAAAAGAGGTTATCTGTAATTTAACCTTCCAGAGAGTAATAGATCACGTCAGAGCCAGACCCCAGTGCCCCATGATGGCTTCTCTGTAGCTTTGCCCTTAGGCGAGTTTTGTCTCAGAGTGTGCCATCTGTGAGACAAGCCATGTAATAGCCACCCACATCGCTGGCTGCAGTGAAAAGCAGGAGTTATGTGGAGATTAGAATGCCTCACACAATTGAGAGGTGTCTCGGTGTGAGAAGAGGGTCCTTTTCTCCTTGCCATTTGCTGAAGAACCGTTTTCTGTGGATGTTATTTCAAGCATCGGGGGAAAGTTTCTTACAAACTGTAGGCAGGCCTTCTTCCAGAAATCTTCTTTTTTTTAGTTACTATTCTAACTACTCAATAAGAATAATTCTTCAGATGCATTAGACATATTAAAAAAAAAAAGAAGGAAACAAAGGAGAGAGAGAGGAAAGAAGGAAGGAAAAGAGAATAAGGAAGAAAAAAGAAAGAAGAAAAGAGAAAAAGAAAGAAGAAAGGAGGGAGGGAGGGAAGGAGGGAGGGAAGGGAGGGAGGGAGGGAGGAAGGAAGGAAGGAAGGAAGGAAGGAAGGAAGGAAGGAAGGAAGGAAGGAAGGAAGGAAAGTTGAGTTTAGAGAGACTGCTCATTTGACAAAGTGCTTGCATCCAAGCGTAAGGAAGTTAGGGCTGACCCCTGCATCCACACGTGTGTAGCCCCGGTGATGGGGAAGGTAGAGGCAGATGAATTTCTGGGGTGTGCTAGCCAGTCAATCTAGCTAATCAGGGTTCAGTGAGAAATCCTGACTCAAAAACTAAGGCAAAGATGTAGGCAGAAGACATCATTCAACATCAACCTCTGCCCCCACACACACACACACAGGCACACACACACACACACACACGCATGTTCATACCTGAAGGGGCATACACACACCTGTATACACACATGAACTTACACTTATACCGCACACATATACACCACACAATTTTTTCTAAAAAGCGAAGAAAGTTAATGTAATTCTAATCACGAGTAACTTTTAGAAGTATGAGAGAAGCCAAGTATGGCGGTTTACACCTAGAATTCTAACACTGAGAGACTGAGGCAGAAAGATACCCCAAACTCAAGGCCAGCCTGGGCTGCATGACAGGATCCTGCCTCAGAGAGAGAGGGAGAGAGACCTTTAGAAAGTGCACCGCCTCAGAGAGAGCTGGCATCAGAGCCTGGCTGCTTTGACAGCGTTACCACAGGGGGAGCAAAAGCTGTGTTTGTTCATTCCCCTCATCTTTATTTTTTTTTCTGCTTAGCCTTTTCCTCCTAACCCAAAAGAGCGAGTATTTCTGTAATGTTTGCATGTTGGTCCCAATGTTTTTATTTTCTATTGACTCTATTTTCAGTGTCTTTCTATTTTCTATTTCCATGCTAGGTATCTTAGATTAAAGCAATGGCTGCCAACTGGGTGACCCTTTAATCCCAACACTCAGAAAGCAGAGGCAGGGCTATCTCTGGGAATTCAAGGCTAGCCTGCTCTGCACAGTGAGTTGCAGCCAGTCAGGTCTATGAAGTGAGACCTTGTCTCAAAAACAAACAAACAGACAAATATAATTATTTCAGAGTATCAGGTTGTATAGCACTAAAATTGTTGCAAGCATGAATGACTAAAGGGTTTTTTAGCTTATTTTAAAGTTTTTAGTTTTACTTCATGTGTGTGTGTGTGTGTGTATTGTCTGCATGTATATATATGTGTGTGTGTGTGCGTGTGTGTGTGTGTGTACCGTGTGTATGCCTGGTATCACAGAAGACAGAGATTCCCTAGAACTGGAGTTAGCAGATGGTTAGGAACCACCATGTGGCTGCTGGGAATCAAGGTCCTCTGTTAAGTGTTCCTAACCAATGAGCCATCCCTCCAGTCTCTAGCTTTTTTAATTGGTGTGTTTGGAGCTGGAGCTGTATCTCCCTGGTAATAGAATGTGCACCTGGCATGCATAAGGCCCTAGAGTCAATCCGGAATAGTGTACTTTTTAAGTTAAAATAATGTGATTTCTATTTAAACTCACTAGTCCTAGCACCTGTTGGAACACTGGGAAGTTGGGCAATAGGAGGCTTTGATTTTCCCAAGTGCCAGACAACCAGGGATAAGGGCTCTCTGCATCACCCCAAGGCCTTCTCCTGGGTATTGTCCCTGGTTTCCTAAGCATTTCAGAATATGTGACCTTACTTTAAAACAAAAACATTAAAGAACAATAGAACAGGTGTTTGTTTCTAAGGATAGAGTACCTATAAAGTACATATACTATATAAAGTACATAATTATATGTCTATATAAATTTTTATTTTATTACATATACATATGTAATAAAATGGAATAAAGAAAGTGCCAACCTTGTTGGCATAGGCCAGTAATGACAACTACTTAGGAGGCTGAGGCAGGAGATCCCAAGTTCAAGTTTGAGTTCCAAGTTCAAAACCCACCTGTGCTATGGGGTGAATTCTAAGGATCCTAAATAACTTGATAAGACTTTGTCTCAGATTTAAAAGAAAACGTTAAAAAAAAAAAGAGGATTAGAGATATGTTTCAATAGTAGAGGAGGTCTTATCTAGTGTATCCAAGACCCAAGATTTAGTCCTCAGTATCAAAAAAGGGGGGGAGGGGGAGAAACAGAAGAAATGGTAGTACCTGTTGCAAGTCTAAGAAATGAGAAAAGAAAGCAAAGGAAACGACATTTTCACCAGCCCACTATTCCAGGTGGTCTGGCCAGCTCTCGAGTATTCTCATTCCCTTAGTGTGGGCTCCTTATCCATGCCAGTCACATCTCTGCTCTTTGTTGCTTCTTTGTATTACAGAGATCAAAATAAAAGCAACTCCTGTCTTTGCAGAAGGCCCAGTGCAAAGCCCAAAGGAAAGATTTGTTTTATTTCAAAAGTTGAGGCAGGAATTGGGGATGTGGCGTAGCAGGAAGGGTGCTTACCTAATATAGTCAAAGCCCTGGGTTCTATCTCCAGCACTCCAGAAAACTGGCCATGTTGGTGCATATCTTTAATCGCAGTACTTTGGTGGCAGAGGCAGGAAGGTCAGAATTTCAAGAGCACCCTTAACTACACAGCAAGTTTGAGACGAGCCTGGGAAAACAAAACAAAACAAAACAAAAAGCTTAGAGGTAAGCCAACTGTGGACATTCATACCTGGAATTCCAGTACTTAGAAGGTGAGGCAGAAGGATCACTAAGAGTTCCAGGCCAGCCTGAGCTACAAAGTGAGACCCTGCCGAAAAGGGGGGTGGGAGGGCATGGGTCAGGAGCCATTACTCAAAAGGTTCCAGGATGTTCTTCTGATCTTTACAAGGTCAAGAAACTTTGATAACCTATGCCTGGTCATGAATGGAAAGACATCTGGTAGACCACGCTTGTCTTTTAGAGTTAGCACAATAAAGCTCACTGAGGTTTATTAACACAGACATGTTGATCATGGCTGCGCTGTGCCACGTAGGAGAACTATTCCCAAGCAGTGCATTCTTTGGCTTTCGTCAAGTGGTCCGTTGTCTGTGGAATTTCCTATTCTCCAGCCGCAGAGGAAAAAGCAAACCCCACCCCCCTGGATTTGGCTGTTATGAGGTTTAAAGAGGATCATTTGTTTTCATTACAGCGCCGGTGAAGCCCTTCTTTCCCTCCTCGTTAATGAATTTACAGTCTTTCATTAAAAACAAAAAACAAAAACAAACAAACAAAGGATCTGGCAGAGGACCTGGCTAAGTGGCTGGCATGCATGGCTGTGGGCTTTAGAGAAAGGGGATGGCCATTTACTGATGGGGGGGGGGTGACATCCTTGGTTAGTATGCTAATTTTGTCTCTTTCATTTAACATTCAGATCAGGTCCGTACAGGCCCTCCAGAGCCTCGGAGTCCAGGGATGGGTGGCTGTCTGCCTAGCAGCACAGAACATGCTCTGCATGAATTACACAAATACCCAAACATCCAGGCTGCACCAGCCTCATGGCTTCCCTCCCTCTCCGAGAGACACATAGACACTGAGCCACATGCATGCAAGCACACATTGCACATGACGCTGACACATGCACCCGCAAACAGCACAGGCGTGGGTCGCTATGAATGCTGATGGCATTCAGAGAGGTACCCTCACCATCCATAGCTGCACTTAGTTCATATTCTTTTCGTCTCTACTATGTCTGAAGATGTCTGCTACTCAGGGAAACGAGATATATTGGGGATCCCCAAATAAAGAAGCAAGGTACACATTTTAAAACCCCATTTGTAGGAGAACCTTACCTACACTACCATATCCAGAATGTTTTCTTAACGTTGCATTTCCACTCATGAAAAAAAAAAATTAAGTAAAAGAACCATATAGCTCAGTTAACTGAACACCCAGAGAAAGAAAAACACAACTGTTTTTATTCCTTGGAGTCCCCACTCTGTCCGTGTGTGTTTGAAACACGACATAAAGAGCTCATGTTTGGTTTGGGACTCACCAAGACACAGCTGGGTGACAGACAAAAGTGCAATCCCCAAATCAGCTCCCATATGTCAGTCCAAAAGGCGAAGATGATCACCTGATACTTTTGCCAGAAGCCCAGTCTATGGAAAACTGAGTCTCCCCCAACCTCCTCCTCCCACTATCACCTTAATGGTGAAGCAATTTCTGGAGACAAACAAGAGGAGCAGCTACCAGCAGAAAGCACCGTTAGAGCTGCTTCAAATAGATGGAACCATTTCGAGCCAGCAGAAAGGCTCCAGTGCAAAGGAAAGGATATGTTGGCTTTCACTGTTTGGGTCTGCTGTAGATTTGGGTTGCTCTCTCTCTCTCTCTCTCTCTCTCTCTCTCTCTGTGTGTGTGTGTGTGTGTGTGTGTGTGTGTGTGTGTGTGTGTGTGTCATAGCTGTGTAAGCTGGCATGCCATGGCTCTTTCCTGAATCGTGTCCTCTTGTACCCACACCAATATTCCCAGCCTCCGCTGAGGAACTCCAGCGGTTCCCATGTTCCCACCGGAGCTTTCCCAAGCCATGGGTGTTTTCTCCGAACCGCAGACTTGATTTGCCTTGATTATTATTTTTTTGGCTCTGATCCAAGATGTCTTCCTGTCATCATCTCACCGTCTTTTCCGGTAATCCCTTTTTTAAACATCGCCAACAATTAGTCGATTTATCTCCATCACCGAGGACCACCGCCCACCCACCCCCCCATAGCCACATCCACATGCAGACATACACTCGGCTGAGCCCCCATCCCTGACTTGTTTTGCCTTGAAGTATAAGAAATCACAGCTTCTCATTAGCTGGAGAGCACGTTTGGAACGGCTTTGTGTTTACTCACTTAGTAAAGTGATGCTGGCCTTTTTAATTATCCTCCTTCCACATGCCATTTAGAGCAGAAAGCTGTTCAAATCAAACCAAACGGGTGCACATCTTCGGCGAGGCGGTTGGAAAGGAATCCTGGTTTGTTTTATTATTTTTTTTTTAACCTCACTGCTGCTGCGTCCTTCCTTGTCTGTCAGCAAGCCAAGGAATCCCCCCCACCAAAAGCTCTTACGTAGGAAGACACCAAAACCGTGAATCACTCCCAGAGCAGAGGAACCCACGGCACTTTAGCACCTAGCAGCGGACCCAAGATGATGGGGCTCTCCTCCAAGCCATTGAGATCCCTAAGACCAGATGTCCAGTCCTCACATCACTCCTTGCTGTTGCTTCCTCTTTCTTTTCCATCTTCTTCCATCTTTTCCTTCTGAAGCATCCTCCTCTTCTTCCTCTCTGTGATGTGACAGCCGCAGACCACAGCCAGAGCTGGGTCCCTCTCACCTCCTGTTATTTTTTTCCCCCTGCAGCAGCCTTTAGCTGCTACCCTCTGCAAGCAGGATCACCAAAGACACACGACTCGCTCACAATGAATAATCAATACGGATATTGATCTAGGGAAAAATGTTTGTAAATTCCTGAAAGGGAATCAGGAGCAGGGGGCAGGGAGGTTCGCGGGGGACGACGCTGCAGAGCCCAACGGCGCTAGGAAGCAGGACCGCGTCTTTTTGGATCCCCAAGTTTGGCCAGCTCCGAGGTGACGGGTACCGGAATGCGTGCTGATGAGGGCGTGCGCGTGTGAGGAGGGTGCTGTGTAGTCTCATTTCTCTACAGCTGCTTTCCCTGAAGAATCAGGAGCCCACATGGTCGGGAGCCCCCGTCAACGCCATGTCTTGGCTGCGGGCCAGCACTGTTTTGTTTTCATTATCACACGCTACTTTGCAATTTGCATAAATACAGGGTTATTTTTTTTTTATCGTGTCGCCCAAAAGATAGAGCAGAGGAAAAAAAAATAGACTCTTTGTTGTATACAAGAGGGGCTGCCTACTCATCGACGCTAAGGATTTGCCTCTCAGGCAGGGCTTTGGGGCATAAAGTGGGGACTACAGAAGAAATACAGGCAAAGGAGAGATAATGACAGAGGGGAAAGAATCCGGGGGATAAAAAGTAGGATTTAATGAAAACCTCAGGAAACTCAGCTTGGTAAATTCAAATATTAAAGACCTGCTTTCCTCCGCAGAGAATGATGAAGGCTTAGGCAAGCAAGGTGGAAATAGATAGCTGCCCAGTCTCTCCTTAAGGTACCTTGAATGTTTTCTGCTGGAATGAACCACTGGTCGGAGGGGAGGAGGTCGTGCTTTACCATGAACCTCCTCCTGCAAAACATGGAAAGACCAAGGATAGACCAGGAGTTCCCTCTCAGCTCTGATGGCTTTCCCCAGAGTGAGAGGTTTCACACTGGGTCAGTTTCCTTCCTTTCCTTTCAGACTGAGCCCTTCCACTCTCCAAATTGCACCTGTCCAGTAACGTGTATCCTTTGCTCATCCTCTTGTTTTCAGGGAAGTTGGCACAGGAGCATGATGGCTAAGTGACAAGCTAAAAGGATGGCTCTGTCCTGCTGCATATGCCTCTTGGCCATGGAGACAAGGGCTCACACTCCCAAAGTCATGGCCCTCCAGTGGTGTTGGGCACTCATATGTTCCTGGAGTTAGAACTTCAATTTAGAGAAACCATCCAATTCTCTCAGCAACTAGCTGATGAGCACCTTCCCACAGTGGCCTCTGCTCCTTCCGTCTCTCTCACTCACTCTGAGTTCGCAGTTCAGTAATAATACTAATTTAAAATAAAATCTCTTTGAGATTAGTCCGTCCTTACTCCCATGGGCCCTACCTCCTCCCGGGCTGGTGACAAAAGGGATGTGTCACTTGGGAAAGCCTAGCTGTCAGGAGGAAGACCTCTGCATGAGGATTCAATTCCAGCACCCCCATCCTGGAAGGAGCCGTCCACTTTATCAGCCTCTAGCAGCACCGCAGCAGCCGCAGCAGCAAACACCGCTTTTTTTTTTTTTTTTTTAATTCCCTCTCTGGCTTCTGATTAGCTCTGGCAATCCAATTAGCAGAGGCGTCTATATCACACAGGCTGAGGTTCCCCTACACATCATGGCAGCTCAAACCACTCATAAATCCCACTGATACTACATCTTCCTGTGACATGGATTAATTACATCACCAGACCCTCCTAAATAGGTCTACCAGGGCAAGTACATAAGAATACTAGAATTAAAAAGGGGACCAAAAGGAATGTCTTTTTCTGGTTATCAAGTATGCACCAAGGGTTTTCAGGGAAGCTGTCACCATCCTTCGTCTCTGGACCTGAGCATGGTTCAAGCAGATGTCAAAGAGGTAGGCCTGAATCATGCATTATTTGGGATTCAGGCATGACCTATTCGTGGAATACCCATATGTTGGTTTGCTTTTCATATCTTTGGGCCCTTTTATTGTGAAAGTTTAGAGCTCTTAGTGACTCATTTCCTATCTGGCCCATTCACAACCCAAACAGTTAAGCTGTTTGAAAAACCTTCCAGAAGAGAGCTGTCTTCTTCCTCATTGGCATTCCACTGCGATCGGGCACAACCATGAGCCGGTGGAAACTTTGCATCTCTCGACCATTTCATTCCAAATTACATTCATCAACCTCTAGCATCTTTCTATCCATTCATCTAGCTGTATTCATTTAGATATCAACTATTTATTCTGCTTCCCGGTCCTCCATCCATCTGTGTGCATCTCACAATCCATTTCCTAACCATGTATTGATCTATGAATTTCTTTCTATTATCTGTCATCTACTATCCAGTTGTGTCTCTCTTAATTCATTCATCTGTATTATCCATCTATCTGTTTTTTAGCTATTCATTAATTTATTCGTGTGTCTATCTATTCAGTCATCTACCGTTGGCTTATTGGTGGCCAGTGCCTTTTGATTCTTTGCCTTTTGTTAGCTTTGATCTTAACAGGATCCCAGATTCACATTCTCAATCACTTTTAAGGTAAATAATGGCCATTTTCCAAATGAAGTCTATAAACGTTATGTGCTTGGCTGTCCATTCTTGAGTTTAAAAGAATGAACTAAAGAAATAAATCAGTAAAACCACATGATTTTAAGTAAGTTAAAATTACAAAGACAAATATTTTATCCTAGATTCCTGGAGCAATTTCTTTGCTTAATAAAACAGGCATTTCTGCTCCCCTTAAACCATGCCTTTAGAAGGGGTGGGTTTTAGATCACGTTTACAACATAAATCTCATTCAATCTGTTATGTTTACCACTGTGCATCTTTCATGCAAGTGATACAATTCAGCTAGAAATAACTTGAGATTTTACTTTCATCATAAAGCAAAACAGATATTAACCTTAACGTGGTAGTGTGGTTATATGCATTTAAATTTCTTTCTTATCTCGAGAGGGTTCAAGACCCCATGTGCACATGAATGTGTGTATGTGTATGTATGTATGCAGGTGATGTGTGTGTGTGTTCATGTGTGTTCCAAGAGAAAACTAAAGAGAAATTTTTTTTCTCATTGTTTTTATTTAAAATTCATTTAAGTCTGGTCTGAAATTTGGGCTTCAGTACTTTCTCACAGCCCTTGTTTTAGCTTCAAAGAAAATCAGTTTATGGGGAAAGGAATGACTAAGAGCCACTTCCACTGAAGAGAGAAACCCCACATTGTTGCTCTGAGCGGTGACTGGGTTGAGTGGCTGTGGCTTCTCAGAGTTCACAGGACACTGTTTCCCAAGTGTTGTCCCAGGTCAGAGTCCTAATTCAACAGCAGGTCTGTCAATATGCACCATCATATAGGCAACATTCCCGATGAAGAGTTCATTTGGTTTTTGTTTGTTTGTTTCTGGTTTTTTTGTTTGACTAAAAAGAAGTATGGTTAGCCTTCTATGCGCAGGAGTTTCACATGAATGTGTTCAGCCAAGAAATATTCAGAAACATTTTTTAAACTCTCTATAGTGAATAAGTACAGACTCTGTTGTCATTCCCTAAGCAACGTATACTTATTTGCATAACATTTACATCCTGGCAATGCACATCATCTAGAGAGAGTTTAAAATACGCAGGAGACTATCACTGACTAGGACATTACAGGACACCTACAAGTATTACAACACAGGACACTATACATGTCAATGACTGCACTGTTTCCAGTGACTCTTCAACGTGCTTTGACTGTGCTATCCCGGAGTGTCCTTCTACATCCTGAAATATGACTTTATACTGAGGTGAGGACCATAAAAACAAAGACAGATATTTGCTGACACCAACGGGACAAGGAAAGACCCAAACAGTGATATTCAAGAAATCACTTAGGTCTCTTTTTTTTTTTTTTTTTTTTTTTTCTTGCATTGTTTCCATTCACCTTATCACCATGGTTCCCCAGATCCTATGGTAATCTGGACTGAGATGACCCAATCTTGTATTCTAATTATGTTTTTACTGGCTATGCTAAGGGACTGGTCTCTGTAGTCATTACAGTTGGCTTGATGTCTAGCACCCATATCAAGGGGTGGGGGGGCAGGCGCAGAAAGGTGCTTTGTTTGTTTAAAGAATGTTATCTTTGTTTTTAATTATGTGTATGTGGGGTGCATATGAATGCAGACACCTATGGAGTCCAGAGATGTCTGATGCCCCTGGAGTTGCAGGTGGTTTTAAGCTGTCCAGTGTGAAAACTCAGGTCTGAGGAAGGGCAACAAGCTCCCTCAGGCACTGAGCCTCCTCTCCGGTCTCTTGATTTCTTTTACAAAACATCCAAACAAATGGACTTTTGGATCAAGAAAAGTATGTTAACATACAATAATAGCATTGCTCATACTCATGCTTATCTGTATACTAACACGGCTTTAAACTGTTTGTCTTAGAGAGGAATATCTCCTGAAAGAGTGTCCCGGCCTCAAGAGTGTCACATATAAGGTAGCTGCCCGTGTAACGCTAACTTGTTACTCCCCAAGGAGTCTAAAAGGTAAAGTTCTGTAGGGAGCCAGACTGCCAATGGTCAAATCCTGATGTCCCTACTTGTTATCACTGAATCATTAGATATGGTGGCTGGCATCTGTAATCCCAGCGCTCGGAAGGCTGAGACAAAAATGTGTGCCATGAGTTCAAGGTCAGTGTAGGCAAGAGGGAGACCTTTTATTAAAAAGTCACTCAGTTTCTCCATTTCTTTAACTGTAACTAGAAGTGATAATAGTAACTATCATGGTTTAAGTGTGAAATAACTCCCAAATACTCATATAATAAAGCCTTGGTCCTGGGATGATGAATACAATCACTTCAGGGTTCTGACCTGATCAATGTGTTGACCCTTCATAGATCCATATATACACATGTGGATGTGTGTAGACATATATATATACATGTGTATATATGGAGAGATGAGGGAAATAAGATCCGTTTGGAGGAAGTAGGCCACTGAAGGTATCACTTTGAAGAGTATCTCACCTCTGCCCACTTCCTGCCTCTCATGTCTGCTTCCTGGGCACCATACATAAGCAGCTCTGCTTCCTGTCATGATGATCCTCCTTCCTTGCCTTGGGCCCAAAGCAATGGAGCCGGCCAACCACAGACTGAAATCATGAGTCCAAATACACCTTTCTTTCCTTAAGTATAAGCCTTTCTCTCAGGTATTTGTCATGGTCACGAGAGCACACCAGTGCAGTAGCTAATGCATGGGAATGCTGTGGGGGTTGAATAAGATCATCGTGGAAGATGCCTACAATAGAGCCCACATATAATGATAGTGCGATAAAATTCATTACAGCAATTGTTGCTATTGCTTAAGCTTTGACATCTTGGCTACAAATGCCTCCTTGTTTATGTTCTAGCAGCTACAGCTAAATTAATTTTCACTTTAAAAAATTAGATGATCTTCTTGACATAACGGAGGGAATAGGAAGGCAGTAATTGGACTTCCCTCTCTTCTCTGGAAATCAGAACACTTTCTCTCAGAGAAGTGCTAAATTTTGTGCTCTCCACCTGGAGCGAGGTCTTAATTTCATATTATAAAATTTCTTTAATAAATCAGCATCACCTCTCCTGATGGGGGTTAGATTCCTTCCGAACTTAAAACAATCCTGCAAAAAAACTTATTAAGAACCACAGGTTGAAAAGAATATTGTCAAAACTTTCTCTCTCTCTTCCTCTTTTCACTTTATTATCTCTTCATTTTTTTTGTCATTTAACTCCAATTATGAGATGCTAAGTGCTTTTGGAAGTTCCATTGTTAATATCTTCTTACAGCACTATTAACGTAAATCAAGTTTAATAGTGTCCCAGCAACTGTAAAAGCAATCAAAAATTCAGTACTCACGAATCATTCTGTAATTTCAGCATAAAATGTTAATAGAAATAATATCTAATACCATAAAATATCAGTAAATTCAACTTTAAATATAGGTGATGAATCTCTTCACTATCCTATAGTATGCGTGGAATATTCTAGCATGAAGTCCTTAATTGGCCAAGCCATATCTCAGTCACGCTCAGGCCGTTAGAAGTCCCCTCCTTTACTTCACCCTTGCTAGCCAATCCCAGCAGAATGAGCCGTTATTACCAGGCACTTCTTCATGTCAAACATACTGAATCTGACCATCAGGGGTGGGGGAATGGCTCAAGACCAAGGTGGGGAAGTACAGCCAATCTGAAAGGAGTGAAAATTAAGGCAGGGGTGCCTTCAGGGCCCCCAGACCCTGTGTTGTAGACCACCAGCAAAGAGAGGTGATCCATAAGCCCCGTCTCTGGGGACATGCCCCGTCTGGGACAGACGGAGGCTGCTGAAACACCTGACACTGTTTCAGGACCAGCAGCTATCAGATGAGTCCATAAGAAGCCCCTCACTTATCAATCAGTAGCCGATCAGTCTTCAAGTTTTAAAATTTGATCAAAGTAGGTTAATTTTTTTATGAATAGCTATTCTTCAAATACTTTAGCTTACAGCAGCATCCACGCATTCATTCACTGGTCCTTTTCTTTCAAGGATTCATAGCCTCTCAGCATGGACCATTGCCATGTTGCTCATTTCTGTCTAAATTTGGCTTCTTTGGAGTGAAAAAAAGAGAGCCTAGAGCATCCGGGAAGGACATCAGAGTCAGTATTGCTGCTCTACATGCATATCTTTTTGCACTCATACATCCCTGCATTATATTTCAATTTGATTAACATGAAGAACTTCTGTAAGGGGTTGGGAACCAACAACCGAGTCTTTAACAAGCTGAAGCTGAGGTGGTGGGACCACAGTGCTAGAGGCTCCGAAGCAGAGACTGATAAGCTGGGTGTAAATAGAGTGCAGTAGGCAGCCATCTGAAGGGCTTCCAAGGGAAAGGAGGATGGCGAGTTAAATAGGGACCAAAGGAGACTGGGCAAGTAGCTCAGGAGTGGAGCTCTTGCCTAACACGCATGAAGTTCTAATTCTATCCCCCAGTGCCAGAAAAAGAAAGAAGGAAAAGAATGAATCAAGGGAGAAGAGAGATGGGGAAGAAGAAAGGAAGGGAAATGGACAAAAAAGAAGAGAAAGGAAGGGAACAGGAGAGAAAAATGATAATACTTCTATTCAGAGTAATACTTTTGGCACACTATTGTTATAAAAATATATTCTTTATGTTATAGATACTTGCAAAGTACATTTATCATTTTTATTTATGATCTTATCCTTTTTTGAATTTTGCAAATGTTCTGCATTGATCATATACGCCTTCTGTAAACAATTAAAAAGGCAATAGCTAGATGAACAGGTAGATGAGAGAGAGCAATTATATGTATTCATTTAAGGAGCCGGTGTATAGAGCTGCTGAGCCAATTGGCTATAGTGCCACCCACCTCATAATTCTAAAAGCATGCTTCTTTAGTATAAGCCCTGCTTTCCATTATGATCGTGGCCACAGATTCAAATGTCTCGTGTGAGCAGATTTTCTTCTTAGAGTTATCCCTCGTGCAATAGCAACATTCAGAGAACCCAAATACAAATATGAAAAACTAAGATAATATTAAAATAATTTAATTATCCTGAGCTGATGCAGAGAGAATTTCATAGGCCTTGAATGTTCCCATATTGTTTTATCTTGAACATTGGTGACCTCAGATCAGGGTGAGCATGGAGGCAAGAGTTGACAGATGTATCTTGTTTGATGTCTAACTCAAGTTTCCCCAGGGGGAACCTCCTGACCCCCATTCCTCTGATAATGGCTCTTTCTCTAGGTTCTTGGGCTTTTAGAACCTGCACTCAAATCTATCAGCCCCTTCTGCCATCTCTGGTGTCCCAGACTTCTATTCTGAAATTCATTTCTTCTAGTCCTGACCAAAAAGGACAATCCATTCTCAAGCTCAGCATTCTAAGGAAGTCAGAAGTACTTCAACTGCAGATACTCAGCTATGATGGCACCATGGCTCTTCTTCCAAGAGTCTTTGTGCCCAAAGAATTCTGCAGTGCCGTGCCCTCAAGGGTCAGCTCTTTGGCTCATTTGCCCTTGCAATAGGGAACCTCCCTATGCCTAGAGCGTGACCCATGTAGGACCTACCTATCAGGTCCCTGTGCTGTGGTTGTTTCCTGGGGACAACCTTCTTCACTTATAAAAAACACAGCCACTCCCAAACTCCTTTAAAGCAGGCCTCCAGGGACTGTGCTATCATCCTGAGCGTTCCTGTAAAATTTGGAAAATAGAGACTATTCTTATAATATTTAAAGTACCAGAAGGAAGGAATTATCGTGGTTTGAGTGAAATATTTCCTTTATAGTCTGATACATATTTGAACACTCAGTTCCCAGTTGGCGGCGCTGTTTGGGGAGGCTTGGATGGTGTAAGCCTTTTGGAGGAAGTATGTCACTGGGGATGGGTTCTGAGAGTTCAGAGGTTTGAGCCACTTTCAGTTCTCTCTCTCCTTCCTGATTGTGACTCAAGATGCACACTCTCAGCTTGCTACTCTATTCTCCACACAAGCAGCTGTGCCTGCCACTTCACCTTCTTGATGGATAGTTAACCGTAAGCTCAGATAAACTTTTCCTTCTGTAAATTGCCTTGGTCATTGGATTTCATCACAGTAGCAGACAAGTAGCTAATACAGGAAGGAAGGAAGGAAGGAAGGAAGGAAGGAAGGAAGGAAGGAAGGAAGGAAGGAAGGAAGGAAGGAAGGAAGGGAGGGAGGGAGGGAGGGAGGAAGGGAGGGAGGGAGGGAAGGAGAGAGGAAGGAAGGAAGGAAGGAAGGAAGGAAGGAAGGAAGGAAGGAAGGAAGGAAGGAAGGAAGGAAAGTAGGAAGGAAGGAAGGAAGGAAAGAAGGAAATTGGCAGGGCTTTCAGTGCATACAGCCTCACAGAACCTTGTCTTGACAGACCATAAGGAATATACGTTTCAGCTCTCACTGTTCCCCTTAACCAGATGTTTTTTATTAGCACAGAAGCTGCACAATGAATGTAGCATCACTAATTATTCAAAAATCAAGAGACTTTTAGAAAGTACTGCATGTTGTGTCTGATCTTTTGGAGTGTAAGATAACACTGTGGTGTTAAAGGCTCTGAGAACTCCTATATACCAAGACCTATTCAATGTATATTAACCTAGAATTTCCCTTATATTAATGGAAACCCACTCCTTTTATCCCTCAATTTGTTCATTCTCTACCTAATTTTCCCCAGAACATAGTTTCCTGAAAAAGTCTTGCCCTATTGCCAGAGAATCCCTATTGTCTAGAAGAGACAGTCCTTAGTTTTTACCACACTAAAATTTTGAACAAGACCAGCCTATAACCCACTACCATGGCAGCTTCTGCTCACATCACCGTAAGTGATCTTGAGCTCTTACCAGCAGGGATCGTTTGTCAAATTGTGATGGGAAACCGCAATACCCCTTCGACAGCAGAGTGTGGACTGCACCGGACACTCCCCAGTGTCATCCTACTCACTCAGCAGATCCCACGCCAGGGTTCAGACCCCTCCCCCTCCACAGTGCAATGCATCCCTGTGCCGCTTGCTCCACGTCTCTTCATCAGACGCCGTTCTTTATTTCTGATCTGTCCAACAGAAGCCCATGAAGGCTGGGCTGAGAAAAGACCAAGCTGATCAAACATCTCCATAACACCAGGCCTGATGCTATTTGTACGACTTTGGTTTATCCACAAAAACTGTATCTGTGGATGTAAATGCCCATCAACAGGTAATAAATGAAAAAGATCTGGAACATTCATATACAAAGGAGTGCTATTCAACCACAAAAAGGAACAATGATCTGGAACATGCTACAATATGAATAAATCTTGAAGACAATATGTTAAATGAAAAAAAAATTGTAGGCTTTTTATTGTATTATTCTATTCACTGGAAATAGGCAGAATGAGCAAACCCATAAGTGTAGAAAGCAGAGTTGTTACTGGTGTGTGGGGCCCAGGGGTGGAGTGGTGACTCCTCACAGATCTTCTATGTGGAATGAAGAGGAAGGAGCTCTGGAGTGAAACGGCAACGGTAGCACAATATTTTAAATGTACTTAATGCCACCTTGAAGTTGTAAAATGCATCCTAAATGAGTTTATGTGTAAGTCAAACTAATTCAAAGAAATATCTGACAAATCATAGAGCTGATTAAAATAATTAGTAAGTCGGGGTAATGAGATGGCTTCACAGTTAAAGGCACTTGCCCTCAAGCCCAATGACCTGAGTTTGAGCCCTGGCACTTACAAAGTCAAGACAGACAATCAGCTTCCACAAGTTGTCCTCTGACCTCCATACGCATATCATGGCATGTACACGCACATATAAATAAATAAATAAATAAATAAATAAATAAATAAATAAATAAATAAATAAATACATGTGATATTTATCTTTAAAACAACAACAACAAAAAAGAATGAGTTGGTTTATCCCCCACAGTCGGCCCAACATTATTCTCCATTTTCTTCTGTTTCCTAGTCCCCAAATCTCCACTGGATAGATGAGCCCCCACATCACAGTGAGATCCAAAATGGATCAATCGAGCTGAAGTCTGCGGCGAGTTGCCTTCTCGTTTAAGCATGGTTTCGACAGGCTGCAGCATCACCTGCTCTGTTGTCTCTTCCCGGCTAAGGAGCAAAAAGAAGACTAAGGCCATGCTGCATTGTATGCTATAAGCTGGGGGGATGGGTCTTCAGGATGCACAGAGCCTACGATACACCAAATAATGGGGAGTGATGTAGCAGCTTTCGCTCTCATAATGAAAGTGAAGCAACCATCTTTTTTTTTTTTTTTTTTTTTTTTTTTGTCTCCTAGAAATGATGTATGGACAATAAAAGTCATTAACAGTCTCTTTTTCTTCTTTACAGTCCAACATCTGTAGGTTAAAGGAATTAGCCGTAAGTCTGCATTAGTGACAAAGCCACCAGTAGAGGCAGGTAGGAGAAGGGAAGAACATCTTGGGGGCCCCAAAATGTTCTGGATTCCTGTTATCAAGAAGGCTTCTTCTTGCTTTCAATCAGAGAGAGAGAGGAGGAGGAGGAGGAGAGAGACCTATTGTGAAGCTGTGAGAGAAACAACCTTTAATCCTTGCAAAGCCCAATAATATTATGTATATTGACTGAAACCAGTGGAGTGGTCCTGACGGGTTTTTTCATTACCAGGGTACATTGTAACCTAGCTACCTTTGAAAAGTAACCAACCTCAAGAGGCACTTGACATTTGCAAAGAATTATGGGTGTCCTCTCTATGTCTTCTCAAGTTCCCAAATTTACAATGGTCTTAATTTAAAAGTTAAGCCAGGGGGGATCAATTGCTTAGTGTAGGGCCAGGCTGCCCTTTTTAAAACAAAACAAAACAAAACAAAAAAAATACCAAGCCCCAGTAGGCCAGTGTGACCTGACTTCCTCTCCGGGCTCAGGTTTGGGTGAGTCCCACACTGCCCTGTGTTTAATTTTGAAGGAAGGTGTTTGTACTCAAATCCAACCAGCACGTTCCACTCCTCCAGGTGTTGCTGGCACACACAAAGGCCGCAGCAGCTGGTAATGAGATGGTGAAAATGAAAAAAGGACCTGAGTCGCTTCTTTAGCAAATCCCCTGGAAATGACACGGAGCCTTGAGGGTCGATGACATCGATCCATGCAAGGCCTCCAGCCCTGCCTTGTCTTGCTCAAAGCAGCACTCACAGCACAGTAAAATCAGGCCGGCCAAAACTGTGCCCGGATCAACTCAGGGGGCAGGGGGTTGGGAGGTGGAGGATGGGGTCCAAGTGCAGCCTGCTCGCAGCTTTTCTCTATTTGGGCAATGGCTGTAGGTCAACATTAGAGCGAAGATCAGGCTGAAGTCCCAAGAAAGAACTCAAGTGGGCCATGGCCTCCCACGTAATTTTTGTGACCTTCGCTGATTCCGGCACCTTTGCATCTCCCGCTGAAACCCACGGCATGTGTGAATCAAGACTTAGAGACAGAAGCACCAGAAGGTGGGCGTGGTGCAGCACTCCGGGGGCAGAGGAAGGTAGATCTCTGTGAGCGTGAGGCCATTGAGAGAGAGAGAGAACACTCACATCGTATTTGAACCTGTGCTGATCACGTGGTCTATCTTTGTTTCCTGTCAAAACAGGCAAGCTCTCATCATTCCTAAATGAATTTAGACTGTTTTACCACAGTCTGATACCCAGACCCCAAGGATGAATGGGCTGACACTTAACAGTAGAGTTTCCTGCTGGGGATGGATAGAATACTGTTTCCACTATAATTAGTAGGGGGTCCTCTAGGATCCCTGAGAAGGGTTAAGGATTCAATTAGGGAAGGTTTTGCAGAGAAGCTGGCCCTTGGTAAGATACAGCCATAATGGTGGGACCCTTGAAAGACATAGTAAAGACTGCGGTTTTTGTTTGTTTGTTTGTTTTTGTTTTTTGTTTGTTTGTTTGTCTTTTCCTCTAAGCAGCACAAGGTATAAAACAAAGAACTAATGTAATTATTTGTCAGTTTGAGAAAGATACTCTAGGTAGCAAGTGTATCAGTCAGCTATTGCCATAGTTATGCTGTGTAACAAATCTTCCTCAAAACTGTCTTAAAACATCAGGCTTTTCATTTCTTCTTGTTTAGATATACATGTTCTTTGGTTCTGTAGGGTTGTGATCATCTGGGCTGGGCTCCAGATTTCGTCATCATTCATGCTTTCAAACCAGTCACTACCCAGGGTATATTGATCTGTAATAGATCCACAGAGCATAAGAGCATGGACAGAAGAGGCAAAGCCTGTAGAGGTCTCACTCTAATCTAAATCCAGCACACAAGTACACATGCATACACACACACACACAATATGGTCATACACATACAAACACACACGCACGCACATGCACACACAGGCAGAAACACACACGCACACAATCGTATATACATTGCACACACACTGCACATACATAGAAACACATGTGCACAAGCACACAAGCACACACACCAAGAGACAAATAAAGTCATACAGTTAAGCCACCCACCAACAAATGAGAGTACGCCCTGCAGCCTGAGTGGGAAGAAGTGAAAAGCAAAAAAAAAAAAAATCACAAGACAAAGGCTGTCAACGTATGATTCTCAGATGCAGACGGCATGAAGAATTGTGAACAGCCATCCATCCTCCCACACCAGGGAGAGGACAAGCTGGGGGTGGAGAAACCGCAGGCAGCTTATGATATGTTGAGCACGGTCCCATGTAAAACAGAAGGAAACAATCCATTGAGGAGCACACGGAACTCTTCTGAAACCAAGGGATCCAACCGAGTTGGCCTTGTTCGTCTATTGAGAACAGGGAGAAAAGTCTAGCTGGAGCGTTATTAAATGGCTGGTTGAAACAGTTAGGAATTCCTAGTTGAGTTATAGTCTTGGCAGCGGCCGTCTTGCAGGCCCATCTGGTTTGAATTGGCAAAAGTGCAGCTGGGCTTGTTGTGTGGGTGAGCCTGTCTTTTGAGTAATGGGTCTGCGTGGAAGGGGTGGAGAAAGGATGAGACTGTGGTCATGAAAAATGGGTAGAGAGAACACAGAGCTACTAGTGGTTTTGCTCTGCCACAAGGAAGAGGGCCTGTGGTTCTGGGCTGGAAGACGGATTCCTGCAGGATGACTGAGCGCCCCTCTGTATCTCCCAAGCCATCATAAGTACTGGGCTCAAGCTGCCACACCTCATACTTGGGCTATGAATTGATTGTTTCGCTTTTATGGAGACTTGGACAATTAGCTTCACGTTTTTAATTTATAGCATCAGCTAAGCTTTTTAATCTGTTATTTATGGCAAAGAATGAAGAACTAAATTGCCTCCCGCCCCCTTCACAGAAAGCATTCCGGGTGCCATGGTTGGTGACAGATTGTTCAGTCTGCAGCCTTGTTTGAGGGAAACTTTTCTCAGAGATGAGTTAGGATGGGATCCTTTCTTTCCTCCCTGGATCTTGGGAATACTGCAAAAAAAAGTCAACAACAAAAGCAGTCTGAGACATTTGAGTAGAGTTGGGTTTCCCTGAAGCTGCTTTAGGAGAAGGTCAAGCTGACTGGGCTGAAAAAAGATGATTACCCCATTTAGAGAAAAGCCCTCGTGTGTGGCTTTTTTTCTTTTTTTTTTCTTGGTCTTCCCTCTCAGTATCACGTAGGCATCTTCATTTGCTTCAGACAATCATGGGATCCATAGCGAAGTCTAAAAGTAGACTCAGGTATGTGTCATCAGTGCTTGTGACACTGTTGTTATCTCCAAAGTTCACAGTGCAGAGCCTCATGGATGAGCTACTAAAAAAGAAAATAAATAATTCTCATTTTAAATAGTTTACCATTCCAGGCCCCTCATGCATGGCTGTCTTCTGCCACATGCTGCTGCGGTAGCCACAGTCTGGACAGGTCTGTCTGAGACTGAACAAGTCCGAGCCAATGACTGTGAATGATAGAATCTGGGTGTCTTCATTTACACCTAGGTCAGTTAAGGGCACTCCCATGCATTCTGTCTGGCCTGGGAGAATGGCTGGCAGCTTCCCAGATCCCTTCCCCTTTGCACTGAGTTGTGTTCGTAGCCTCACCTTCAGCCACAGGAACAAACCCCTGTCCCAGTGGCAGGTCTAGGAAGAGAGGCTGCAGGCCTTTCATTTAGCCCTACCGCTGAGGGGCAGGAGGCAAGCGTGGATTGCATCCAGACTGGTAGCTACAGCCGTGAGCTGTAGTTGCAGCTTCCACCCCAAACTTTGATCCTTTGCCCAAGCCCATCTAAGCTGGAGTGTTGAAGGGTTAAATACAAAACACCAGACTGCAATGGAGCAGTAACTGAGGACAAAGAGGATACTGACGGGGAACTGGGGTCCTGGCCCTCCCTCCCCGCATCTGGGCCAAGGGGTCTCGGTGTTTACTGAATATTAAATAAATACCAATTGAATCTTCTGTTTAATGAGGTGTATCAAACATGTAATAAGATACATATCTATTAAACAGTTGTGAAATCTCAGTAAATATGTTCTTAATAATCAAGGGTGCAGATGGCTTACAGATTGGACCAGAGAACAAAGACAGAAGGAGCCTGTGCATGGAGCAGAAGAGCCATCTCCTGAAAGCCGAGAAGGCAGATGATTTGCAGCCAGAATTTGATACATGTATCTGGGCTGAGCTAGAGTAAAAATGGGAGCCAGGCCCATAAAGGGGAGTCTGTAAACTTCAAAACTTCAGGATGAAGGGAAACAGCCACTGAAATGAAAGACAAAGAAATGGATGGTCACAAAAATCTATACCCCCACCCTTGGGGTTTTAAACACACCTTGGAGCTCCTGGAATATGCAGGAATCTCCATCTTGACATGCACTTCTTGAACATCCCCCAGACTGCTGAGGCTGGCCAAGAATGAGAAAAACAAAAGGGTCACATGATACGTGGGGAAGGATTATGAACTGTTTTTCTGTCTCTCAAAAAGTGGTAATTATCATATTATATTGCAATGTGCTATTGAAGTCACCTCAGAAAACTCCTGAAAACTGATCTCTTTCTCCTTCTTGTGCATGTAGGTCAAACCCAGAGTCTGGCTAGGTGTGATTGTTTGCCAAATAATGGGTGTTTGGAAATGAGGAAGGGATAGAGGGAGCAAAAGGTGTGGGGAAGGCAGGGTATCTTAAAGGGAACTACGGATGAGCGTGAGGGTCGAGCTCAAGCTAGCCAACGTTCCCTGAGTCGATGGGCACATGAGAGATTGTCTCTGTTTACCACCCCAAAGCAACCGAGGCTGGGTTCAGCTCTCAGCTTCGCTCTGGTCCCACGGGCCCACCTAAAGGGCAGCAGGATGCCCCTCTTACACTGTCCCACACAGACCGTCAGAGCGAAAAAACTCCAGGGTCTATTCTGTCTTTCAGATGAGAAAGTGTCTCAGAGAGTCAAAAAGTGCAACCATGGTAATGATTGACATTGTTATCCCTTCCGGGATACCTGACATCCCTCCTCAACATTTACATGTATGAACACATCCACACAACACGATAACCACAAACAGGTATTATCTTTTCCTCCAATCAGAAATGGGAAAGGTGGGCTAGAGAGAGGGCTCAGGGCACTTCTTGCTTTCACAGAGGACAGAGTTTGGTAGCCAGACCCACCTGGTGGCTCACAAGTGTCGCTGACTCTCTCCCGGCCTCTGAGGGCAAAGGCATGCCATGGTGCATATACATACATGAAAACACGCATAAAAAAATAAGTGAAAATGTTTTGAAAGGAATGGGGGGAGCGAGGCCGGAGGGTTAACTCAGTGGGTAGAGTATCTGCTGTGTGAACATGAAAACCACAGTTTTGAATCCAGCACTAATATAAAAAGTTAGGTATAGCCAAGTGTGTGCCTGTAATCCTAGCACTGTAGCAGGCAGAGACAGGAGGATTTCCGGGGGCTCTGTTTTTTGGTTTTAGTTCTAGGTTTGGTCTCAAAGGAATTAAGGCACAGACGGATAGAGCAGGACACAAAATATCTTCCTCTGGTCTCTGTACATTCGTGTACATGCAAACGCATCACACACACACACATACATACACACACACACAGAGAAGAAATGTGAAAACTGAGGCATATAGAAACAAGATCTCCCAGCAGGCAGATGGTGTCACTAGATTCCAGCGTTGTCTGGTCTCATTGCCAGGGGCACGCTTGTAACTCCTGTGTCAGCGCTTTGCAGGAATCTGAGAATCCTGGGCCACATATGAAAGCCTGGCTTTAGAGGGCATGTAGATAAACACCGCATGAAGTGCCCTGTTTTGTGTTTTCTCTGCTTCTGTTTGACTCCTGCTCATTACAGTGTTGTTCTGTATTTCATATATGTAGGTTTGTCTTAGATGATTACTAGGGTGCATAAACACTCAGCCATCCTGTGCTGCCACTGACCTTAAGAAAAAGCCAAAAGGAATCTTGATGTTCAGAAACACTGATCACTCACATTTTGCCCAAGATTGCATTCCTGACGGTTTCCTACCATGTAAAGTCGAGAGCTGAGACAGAGGTTCACTAGGCGAAGTGCTTGCCACACTGGCCTGATGTCCCGAGTGGTTCAGCTCTCCAGGAACTACCTAAGAGCTGATAGGCACAGCAGCATAGGTGGCTGTAACCCAGCACACTTCTTTTTGGAGATAGGAAGCAGAGACATGAGCACTGCCTGAAGCTCAGGGGCCAGCAAGTGGAGACCAACAGGAAAGGCCTGCTGTGAAACTAGATGGGAGGCAAGGACCAAATCCCAAGGCTGTCTTCTGAACGCCACACAATACATGAGAAGAATTTTTCTAGAAGAAGAAGAGGAGGAGGAAAGGAAGGGAGGGAGGAAGAAAGGAAAGAAGGGAAAGAGGGAGGGAGGGAGGGAGGGAGGAAGGAAGGAAGGAAGGAAGGAAGGAAGGAAGGAAGGAAGGAAGG
>NW_026596034.1:24616972-24627478 GCF_907164565.1 Psammomys obesus
AGGAAGGAAGGAAGGAAGGAAGGAAGGAAGGAAGGAAGGAAGGAAGGAAAGAAGGAAGGAAGGCAGGCACTTTGGAGGTTTTAATTTGTACTTAAGATTTATTTTGTTGTGTATGTATATGTGTCTGTGGGCATATGTACATGTGTGTGCATGTGCCCACAGGGGCCAGAAATTATCAGATTCCCTGGAGCACAGCTGAATGTAAGCCGCTAGTTCTGGATTCTGGGTATCAAATTCTAGTCCTCTGCAAGCAATGAGCCATCTCTTCTGCCCTTTGTCTTTGTTTTGGATAAAATGGGGTGCCAGCAACCAACCAACATTTTCTGCCGATAATCAGAGGTGCTGTAAAATGAAAGTCACTCTTCAACATTGTCCTGACACAGACAGTAAATCTAAAGCAGGCACTGGTGGCCTCAGGCTCTGTTCTGCAGAAGAAACTCAGAGAGACCCTTTTCTGCTTGTATGGGTCATTCAGTCTCCAGAGGAAGGCTGAACAGGAACACAGAGTATAAGAATTTCATTAATCACTTCTAATCCCAGCACTGGGGAGAAAGAGGCAGGAGGATCTCTATGAGTTTGAAGCTAGCCCGGTCTATATAGTGAGTTCCAGGCCTAGCCAGGAATACACAGTGAGACAGTGTCTCAAAACAGAAAATGCAAAAAGCAGCAGCAGCCCATGAGTGAGTCATCATTCAGGGGCCTGTGGTTTTGTTATCTGTTACCCCCACACAAGTGCTCAGGAAACTGGGTTGACATTCAGAATGATCATTTAGGGGACCCCAGAAACAAAGATGTTCTTCCCTTCTTCATCCATAGTGTACTTGTCTGCTGCCCCAGTGGTCCTTCCATAGAGGAGCAGCCTGGTGGCTCTGAAAGAGGATTAACTGTGACATTGTAAATGTGGATCTTCTGAGCTCAACCGAAGCCTGGCTCTGTATGCTACAGGTTATTAGGGTTAGCAGAGAGAATGTGCATTTATTTACTGAAGGTACTTTATAAATCAATACCTTGTTTTTGAATTCAGGTCAATAGGAATAACTCTGAAACACAACCAACAACTACAGCAACCCTAAAACAGCACTTTCAACTTATTGATTTTTTGAAAAGTATCTTTTCCTGGCATTATTCACACACTCTTGATAAGCAACTCAGTGCAATCAAAAAATGTAATGGATTTTTTAACCCCCAAATATATATTTATATCTTTTTTTCCCAACATGTCTTTGAATGGTGGCCAGGTGGCTTCTTTGGACTAGATATATTTGTGGGAGAGAAGGGGAAATCAAGTCTGCACTTACCCCCTGCCCTTCTGCTGTCCGTTCAGAGAACGGCCAACCAGACCAACAGCTATTTCCATTTAATCACATCCCATCTTTCGGCGATTTTAGATATTTATCTAATTTTGCTGGAATCTGTGTTTCTTTCTGTGCAGTGTCTATTGAATTCCTTAACTGGCCACGGCCTTCACCTATGCCCTTCTGCGTGCACGCAGCCAGGTGGAACATTCTTACTCTGGGATGTCATAGACTTTATGGTATTAGTGAAAACCATGGGTATTTACACACCCGTGCATGCTTTTTTTCTTGCAAAGAAGAATGCATGCATGATTCCAGGGGGAAACCATGACCCTGAAAAGCTGTTCCTTGATCCTCTAAATTGCACTCTGGAGACCCATGGTTTTCCTGTGTCCTCTGGGGTCAAAGCAACTTTCATATTCACATACAGAGATTTTGGCCCGTCTCACTTTAAATTCTCTCAAAAGTAGCTTTCTGATGACTGTGTGATTCTGTGCACACACATACATATACATGTACACATGACACATATATGACATAGAAGACGTGTGTGTGTGTGTGTGTGTGTGTGTGTAGAGAGAGAGAGAAAATGAGAGAGAGGAGGAGGAGGATGTGTATGGTACAAGGACAGACTAAATAAGAATCAACTTCCCTTTGCTAAGTTTGATGTTGAAAGCAATAGCATTCCAACTTGTCCCCAGCAAAACTCATATTGGATCAATTCCCAATGCAACTGTGCTGAAAGGCGAAGCCTAGTGGTAATGTTTATAAAGAAGTAATGGAAAGGGATTGTTGAAGCAGCAGACACTGCTTAGCAGGGGTGAGCTTGCCTGGCAATCACAAGGCCCTGGGTTCAGGCACAAGCTCCACCAAAACTGGAAGTGGGCTCGTGGGAATGGGTTTGCCGCTGCCTTCTGTGTTTTTTCCTCCCTGACGAAAGATGCAGCATTAACAAAAGCATCACCTTAGATACAGAGACTAAGACACTCATGGGACCCCAGAGCAGCTGCCATCTTGATCTCAGAATGTGTTTCCAGAAAAGCGTACAGTAACATTCTCTTGCCTGTAACTTAGTCTGTTGGACAAATGCACATAGACTAAGGCAATGCTCACTCTTTTCACTAAATTATTTTCGGTCGGTATTATTTTAACTGAAATTTGTTACTTACATTAAAGTGATTGTTTTTGTTTTCTTCTCATTCATTAATTATATGTAATAATGGGTTTCATTATGACTTTTTCTTATACGTATGTAACATTTCAATCATATTTACCCCCACTCCCCTCTTTTGCCTCGCTCTGACTCCTGTTAATCTCCTTCTTCCCCAACTAGTCCCTCTTCTAATGGCATGTCTTTTCTTTCTTCTCGTAGTCCTCTGAATTTTGTTAGGATCTCTTACCGCAGCATTGTGAGAATGTGTTTACAGGACCATGTGCCTACACCATTGAAGAAAATCTTTCTCCTTCCCCCATCAACTGTGGTCTGTGTATAAATATTTGGGGGGGGGGCAGGAGCCTCATGAGCCCCTCTCCCTTCTGTAACAGGGTGTAGAGCAATCTTGTGGAGTTCCTGTGCAGTTACTCACAGTTATGTGAATTCAAGGGTACAATAACCATATCATACCTTGAAGTCAGCACTCTGGACCATGTTCCCTCCCTCCTTCCAGCTCTTGGACTCTTTTTGATCCTTCATTTAATATGGTCCCTGATCCTTGAGGAAGCAATACAGATGTCCCGTTGTGGCTGGGCATTCAGCAGTCACTGATTCCCTGTACATTAGCCAACTGAGAGCCTCTGTAGTTACTGCTGACTGCTGGTAAAGAAGCTTCTCTGACTAAAGCTGACAGCCACACTGCCCTATGGATGGAGACACAGAAGCATAGAAGGTAATTTGACAGGTTATCATGTCCATTTAGCAAAACAACAGAAGTAGCTTACCTACCAGGACCTGTGACCTCCCTAGCCACAGATTTTTGATCAGGTTTACAGTGCCATTTGTGAATTCCCTCTTGGAAGCAGGTATCAAATTGGATGACTTTTATAAAGCTGGTGACCATTATAACAGGTTTGCCACTATTACACCAGTGAGCTAACTTTACTTGGGTACTTGGTATTCTTACACATGGGTCCCAGAGCTGAGTAAGACTGCTGATGATAGTTCTTCCCCAATCCATGCTGTGAGGACTAGCCAGAGGAGAAGCTCCCAGCCCAGTTCCATCTTGGTTTTTTGTTTGTTTGTTTGTTTGTTTTTATGTCCTACAACAAAAGTGCATGGTATCTTCAGTAATAGGGTTTAGCCATCTAGTTCTAAGCAATCAATTATTTTAATAGGCATATCTATATGATTAAATATATATATATATAATATCCCTGTTTCAATATTAATATATCAATTCATACAGTTCCAATAAACAAGTTCCTTGTCACCTTTCATAATTTTTTAGAGTATAAATATGTACTGAGTCCAAAATGATTTGAGACTTGCTCCTCTTTCAGGTTATATAAATAGACAAAATGGCAATTCTTTAACAAGAATGAAATTGTCATTGTTTGAGCATTATTTGCTTACAAAAAAATGATAATTTCTTTGGTCAGGCCCAATTGAAATACAGTATTAGTTCTCTATGTGGGTTACTGTTTTGTAATTTTACAGATGTTCAGGTAAAAGAATTTTTCCATGTTATCTAACCCAGATTATTTTTATAAAATAACATTTTTTCTTAAATGTTTTATTCATTATTATCTGCTTATATAATAATGCGTCACTTGAGGAAAATGCAGAAAAGCACCAGTCCATCTGACCATCTAGAAAATAGCCGCTCTTTTTCCCAGTGGTAATAAATAATAATGAAATTTATTTTGAAACAAAACTTTTACGAATGTAATTTTTCCTTATTAAAGACAAAACACAATGGCATGCTAATGAGACAGGAGTGTTTATATTCACATGGAGACAAACCTTAGCTGAATATTTGATGCTACAAGACACAGAGCAGCTTCAACTTTTAGAGAATTGATTGATACTTTGATTTCATACTTGTCAGTGCTGAGAACACCACTTCACATAAATACATGGTACAAAATGGTGAAAATGTGTTTAGGGCCCTTTCAGAAATTGTTGGAAATTTGTGTTAATTCTAAGCCACGATCCAGTTGTTTTCTCCCTCCCCCTCCCTCTTTCCACTTGTCTGAGAATTTCACACATGCTTCTAACGTGCTTTGGTCAAATTTGTCCTCCTTCCTCTCCCCTATCACTTCTCCTCTATCCCCCACTTCTTACTTTTCCCTCCTGCTTCATGTGCCACCCCCCCCCCAAAAAAAATGAGTCTGCTTAGTTCTATCCTTGTACAAGACTCTTATTTTAAATGTGTATGTGTGTGTGTCAGGGGGCAGAGTATGGGTATTTTGTTTATTTTTTCTGCATGTATGCTGTGTACCACGTACGTGTCTAGGGTCTGCAGAGACCAGATCCCCTGCAAATGAAGTCACAATCCATTGTGAGCTGCTCCGTGGGTGCTTTGTATCAAACCTGGGTGCCCTACAAGAGCAAGAAGTTCTCTTGACTGCCAAATCATCTCTTCAACCCCACTGTACACAGTTCTTCAGAATATATTTCATTAGCTCAGTATTCCGGGGACATTTACATGGCTAAGAACTTCACTTTTTGATCTTGAATCCTACTTTTGTCGGGAGGCACTATTATATAAACATTTTTCATTTTATTTAAATCTTGTTAAATTCATGTAAATATTTAGTTAATTTAAAAAAAAAGCATGTCCTTTTTTAAGTCCTTAAATATAGATGATAACATGTAGTTAAATCACTCTTGATGTCACCATCTAGAACAATCATACCTGTGATACGAGTGTAAGGTCTCTGTCAACACAGATCATTTGGCATGCTTGGAATAGTGTTATGAATTTCTTTGGGCAAACACATCTCTTTTTCTCAACTGGAGGTTTTTCACGTCATTTCTCAAAAGTAGCATCACCTGACAGTTATCCTTCATAGGTCTTTTTCATGCATGTATGATACCTATGATGATAAAACCAGGAAGTAGTAGAAAGAAGTTCTGGAAACTCTCATAGTTGTGTAGGATTCATTCCTCCAGGTTGAACCACTAAGATGAAAAGAATAGACATACATTTATATCTTTTATTTCCAAATTGGTTTCCAAACTATCCTAATTTGCATTCCCACCTGCCTTGTTAGAGGGGCCATTTCACATTTTCATGCTGGGATTGGAGTTCCATTCCCTTCCTCTTCTCTAGGTTTCCAGATGAATGAAATAGACAAAATGTTACTCTGTGTCAATTTGCATGACTGATTTTTCCTGATGTAGGCATTGTTTTCCCAATTATTTCTTGCTACTCTTTAGTTTTGCCCCTCTGGTGAGTCATATTTATTTTAAGATGGCTGACTTCAAGATGGCTGACTCACATTGGTGTCAGACTTTAATTCCTAGTCTGTAGTGATGAAACAAGTGAGCCAAGTAGCTCACAAGGCTCCCACCTTTGGCTTCATTATTACTTACTGCCAACAAATGAATTAACCAGACACTGTTAGAAATTTCTGGCCAGAAATACAAAATGTTGAAACCACAAGAAGGCTTCTCATTATTAATATAAGACACTATGTTAGTAAAGCTCTCCCCACACTCTAATTGTTTGTCCTTTAATTTACAAGGAACATGAATAACTTACATAAAAAAACAACCAAACAAAAACAAACAAAAAAAGCAGCAATAGAAGAGTAAAGTTAAATTTGTTTTATTTTCCTTAGGAAGCCCTAAACCTGTGAATCGTGATGGCTGGGCCCAAAGCCTGTGAGTCTTTCTGGCTCTTTCCCTTGTGTTTGAGTTTCTTTGTACATACACTCTCAAATAATCAGGGTAGAAAATAATGCAACAAAGAGAGCGTATGTTAGTCCCTTTTTACAGTTCTACACAATGTTCTGTTTGGTTGTAGGTGTGCTTCCTAAGCAACCCGTTGATATCTGTCCTTAGTGTCCACAGAGTAATATCTTCCAGACAAGCCTTAGGAATACCTAATTCCAAGATGCTCAAGACTCTTACACAATGTGGCATAACATTTGCACATAACCATCACACAACCTGGTATATATACTTACAGAGCTTAATGCAATCAAAGGCTCTATGAGGAACTGTTATACTGTATCATTTAAGGAACAAGACAAGACCAGAATCTGTACATGTTCATCATATAGACACAATGAGTGCTGTGTGTGTGTATGTGTGTGTGTGTGTGTGTGTGTGTGTGTGTGCTTTGTTAAAGCAAGAGATGAAAGACTTGTAAACACAAAGGACTGATTATCCACGTGGAGATAGAAGCGTATAGGAAAAGGGGATAGTAGAAAGGAGAATGCTGATATATTTAAGAGAAAACAATATTAATGGTAAAGGAGAGGCTACAGTTGTCAGTAAGAAAGGAGAGGATGTAAATGACATAACCAGGCTCTGGCCTAAATATGAAAGAAAGGATAAACTGTGGGCTTCCCTGGGGTTGGACAAAGATCAAAATTGAAAGTAAAACGCCCTGACATGAATGTCTACAACACAGCAGACTCACTGTTTTCCTGTGTTCTGCTGACCAGATCGCTTCATTAGCCATCTCCCAAGCTCGCCAATATCAATAGTGGTTCATAATGATGACCCGGGGCACAGCAAGATCTCGAAGTGCCCTCTGACTCATCAAAGAAATATTAAATTAAATGTATTTTGCAGAGGTCTAATTCTTTTAAAAATCGGTGATCCGTGTGTGGTGTATATGATAATCCCCTATTAATTTAATATTTGATTCAACCAAAGCAATATTTGAGAAATCCATTTTCCAAGAAGAGTGTAGAGTTGATGCTGGTTTTAAAAACACTGAGCGCGCCGCCCTCACACATCTGTTCTGGGATACATACGGTGCTGAAGGATTTACATAAGCACGACTCAGTGGCTGTTGGTTTCCTGCTTCGATCTGTGATAAAAGTTCATTTTTGAAACCTTAAAGATGTGATTGGGCCAAGTCCATTCACCAGCTCTTTAAGAACTTCAACTGAATTGTAAATTGCCGAACTGTCGGCATCATTTGCATACGTAATCACGTTAGAGTGATGGGACAATGCGACACATCCTTTATGGGAAGGAGGAACAATGGCAGACAGCTTCCAATCCTTGGGACACTCAGAGTAATTTATTACATGGCTGATGTTTTCTTTCTAATCTCCACAAAATGATCTCTTCTTGAATGCTACACAGGAGGGGCAGCTTTCCCTTGTGTGTTATCTTTACTGCTTTACAAATCTCGAATTCAGAGCCAGTGTGATCACCCTGTCTCTCTCTCTCTCTCTCTCTCTAGATCACACACACACACACACACACACACACACACACAGAGAGAGAGAGAGAGAGAGAGAGGTTTTCAGTCCAAATAACATCATGAGTTCAATGAAACACCCTCTCACAGTAGGATCCCTGTATTAAATTAATTTAATCTCTGCATATCGTTACTGAGTACCGCTCTCCGAGCATTGACGATTTGCCGATTGCTCACTTCCTATTTGTAATCAATCTCACAGATAATTTACCAGCCAGTGAAATTGTTTTACTAGCCTATCACCCTCCTCTACCTGACAGGGAGCAAAGTAAATACAATCAGCCCTGCTTTACACCCTCAGAAATTTATGATGACCCCAGGCAAAGAGCTTTCTGCAAGACTAATTTATGTATAGTGGCATCTGTCACCGTGGCACTTGGACACGTCTTGGGCTTTTTTTTTATTAGTTGTTCCTGGTAACAGCCCTGTGAGATCACAAGGTAGGGTCAGCTATACCCTTCTCCCAAGGCATTCTAGGTGTACATCAGGGGTCCATCCCTCAAGTCAAGAATATGCTCTAGTAGACCATAGATCAAAGTCACCTTGAATATAAGGACTCAGAATCTATGCCAGGCCCAAATACGTTATTACACGTCTATTTTTTTTTCTCCACAATAAACAGCAGTTCAGTGAGGAAATCACTTTCCTGAGGTTGTAAAACAATTAGGTAGTAGTAGCATTATTACCCTTGAAGTTAACGGTTAACCCAAACGCACTGCAACCTAGGTTCAAATCTT
Source organism: Psammomys obesus (assembly GCF_907164565.1). Lineage (NCBI taxonomy): Eukaryota > Metazoa > Chordata > Mammalia > Rodentia > Muridae > Psammomys > Psammomys obesus. The sequence continues at coordinate 24,625,388 of NW_026596034.1, forward strand.
GGTCCAGCTGCTTCCTAACCCTTTGGCTTTGGTAAATTACCTTAGTTGCGTCTCTCCCTCCCCCACCCTCACTGCCTTTGCAAATACTGTCAACCTCTATCTTTCTTCCTTCTTTCCTTCCTTCCTTCTTTCTTCTTTCTTTTTCTTTCTTTCCTTCTTTCTTCCTTTCTTTTAGAGAAAGTCTTGTTATACAGCTCAGGATGGCTGTGAGCTCGTGCTGATCCTCCCTCTCAGCCCCCAGGGTGCTGGGATCGCATGGTTAGTACGAATTCATCTCTGTTCAGCCAGGAGCACCAGATCCAACTTTCTCTCCTGAGTTATAGGGACAGACTGTCACCACCAAAGGGAAACGCTCAGGCCTCCCTGCACATTTGAATATATGTAAGTGGTCTTTTGGGAACAGCCTGCCTTCTATAGCAGACATTCCCTGAGTGTCCACTGTTATGGGCTTCGCCTGTGGCCAGCCAGATGGCACGGAGGGACCCGTGGCCATCCCGCCCCACCAGTTAGTATTGATGAGGCAGATGTGTTTCTGTTTTGTCTTAAATTTTGTATTTCGTTTGTTTGGGAGATGGGCCCACATGCTCTGCTGCGTGCTTGTGGAAGTCAGAGGACAATGCTCAGGAGTTGGCTCTCTTCTACCATGTGGGGCCCAGAGATTGAACTCAGGTTATCAGGCAAGTGCCTCTACCTACTGATCCATCTCGTCAGCCTGAATCAGTTGGGTTTTAATATCCAAAGCTAACAAGGTTCTCCTATCAGTTCAAGAGGATTTGATTGGCTTTCACGGTTTTTTGGTTTCATGATACCATATAAATTCCCATCAGTGTTTCTGAGACAGAAACCATAGAGCCTGCTCACAGGGCACATTTAAAGCTTGAAGATTAAAAACAAAAACAAACACATAAAACTTAAATCCTGACCTCATGGAGCACATATCCTGCTCAAAGAGAGAGGTGGGGTGTGATAGATATGCAAATCTAGCCATGAGATTTTTATTTCGTTCCTGTGTATATGCAGGGCACAAGAGGACTGGATGTGTCATGGAACAGTCCAGAGGAAACGACATGGAAACAGAGTCATCCTTCTTCTAGGCCATCTATCTCTCTCCCACTGCCTGGTGAGCCTCAGATGCTCTACAGTGAGAATGCAAATCTAGCTTATGCTTGGTTCCTGTCTTCAAGGGCAGGTGATCTGGGCCTACAGAAGGTATCTCTGTGGAGAGCTATGGTTCTGGACTGTATGTTGGGAGCTGATAAGTTAGGTACAAGGTGACTCGAAGGAGATGATAGGGAAAAATAGGAAAGATTAAAGAGACTGGGAGGTTGCAGAAAAAGAAAAAAAAGCAGCAGCAGCAGCAGAAGAGCTATGTAAAGGCATGAAGGCGAGATTGGGGGTGCATAACTGGAGCTTGTCGGCACCCCAGATGCTTCAGAGTGTGAATGAGAGCAGGGGGTGGAGGGTGGGGAGCGGTTGGGATGCTTGGGGCTTCGATGAGGGTAGAGCAGGTGGTCATTCCAGATGGAAGAACCCGTGCTATCAAAGACACGGAGATGTGCAAAGCGCCTGACATGAAAGCAGGTCGACAGTCGGCTGTGGCAAGGAGAGAGGGATTTGCAAAGGTAACACGGGGCCGGAGTCCATCTTCCTGCTGCAAAATTCCTGTCTGGGCACTTCCATGCCATCTGGCTGGCCCAGTTCTCAGAGTGACAATACAGTCATTCTAACCCCAGCTGCCCACACATCTCCCGCCATCCTAGTGATGGTTTTACAACTTTGATTTTGATTCTGGGCCAAACTGGCCATATGGCTGGTCTGTCTCAGTGAGGGAAACTCTTTGAGCCATTTGCCCTGGGCCATGTCCAAGTTCTCCCCTCAGTGTCAGATCTCTCTGCCATGTGGCTTTTGGCTTCATGTTTTGACTAGCAGTTAGCATCAGGAAAAGATGGTTAAATAGTAAACACCTGAGAGAGTGAGAGAGAGCTGCTTCAAAAAGGAACGTGTTCTTTTAGTGATGCTCATTCTAGAAGACTCTACGGGGAAAACACACACACACACACACACACACACACACACACACACACACACACA
>NW_026596034.1:24627488-24690769 GCF_907164565.1 Psammomys obesus
ACACACACACACACACACACACACACACACACACACACACACACACACACTTCAGCCCAGCCCAAGTTTGGAACACATCGATGAATTTTAACAAGGTGCGTATTCTTCTTCTGCATCTTCTGAAGTTAAAAAAGAGCGATTGGCTTCAGGCTGTATAGTGGTTAAAGACAGCTTAGGTCTTTGCATTTAAATGCTTTTTTTTTTTTTTTTTTTTAAGAGGGTGCTCCTGTGAGTCACAGAAAATGAAGCTCATCCTGTTGATTTATGTTCCTGGTGTTTTCTGGGAATTTTGTCAATCTTCAGAAAGAACAGTCATCATTTTCAGATTGTGTTAAACTCCTTAGAAATATTAGCTTGCCGTAAGTGCCATTCGTTGTTTTTTTTTTTTTTTTTAATATATAGTTGCCTTTAATAATAGATGACCACAGTTCGTTCTTGTAAGTTTAATCAAGTAAGTTCATACTGGCCACCCAGCTCCTTGTTTGGTCTTGTAGATGCCTACCCTTAAGCAGATTTTGTATCTTTCAATATTACCTGAAATCAAGCAAAACTAGGAGATTTTTTTTATGTCTTTATTTATTTTTTGAGAATCTTGTATAATATATATTGACCGTATTCCTTCACTCCTTCCAGATCCTTCCCTACCTTTCTTCCACTCAACTTCATTCATGTTTTCTTTTCCTCTTAAAAGAAAAGACATGTGTGTGCACACATAGACACACACACACACACACACACACACACACACACACACCAATTTGTATTGGCCAACTATTCCTGAGCACAGGGCCTACCCTAGAGTGTAGGTGATATAAACATTCCATTGAAGAAAACTGATTTTCCCTCTCCCGGAAGCTATTACTCTAGCTAAATAGCTTCTTAGCTAGGGGTGGGACTTTGTGTTCACCTCTCTTTCTCCATGTTTAGATTTTGTCTGGCTTCAGCTTATACTGGTCTTATATGTACTGCCACAGTCTCTGTGAGTCCATGTGTGCGTCAGTCCTGTTATATCTAGAAAAATGTCCTTTCCTTGAAATCACCCGCCACCTCTGACTGTTACAATCTTAGCCTTCCACACAGAAAGATTCCTGAGCCTCGAGGGAAAGAGTGTGATGAAGACATCCATTTAAAGCTGAGTGCTCCAAAGTCTCTCAGTCTCCACACTTGTGGGTCTCTATGTTACTCCCCTAACCAACAGTATAGGCTATCATCAGTGTTCTTAGCTACCCCCTACTACCTGACAATAAGACCTCATTGCTGAAGGCACACATACTTACATCATAGAACGTGGAGAAATTGAACTGGTATTCAGCTGGAAGCTAGCTATTGGCTAGCATTCACGGTGTTGAAAGTTGCTGTTATACATACGCTATCAAAAGAGAAAGGTTATCACCAGTCCAGCTACAACCCTAAGATCTACAACAGAGACCTACCTGTGAGATAGACTGGTACAACAGTGGTGCAAATGTTATGGAGATAACCAACCACGCTTTAAAAACTGGATTTAGGGCTCACTCCTTGAGATAGAACACATACATGACACTATTAATGAGGCCAAGAACCTGACAGACAGGATTGGACCTGGGAGAAAAACTTTCTACAAGTATTCTGTTAAATGAACATGGTAACAAAACAACTCATAAGGACATATTGCTATAGACATATTGCTATACCCCTAGATCAGTGTTTTGTTCAACCCTCACCAAAGAAACTTCACCAGGGGACCTCACCAGAGAAAGGTTGAGGATTTTTAAAAAAGATCTCTTTCTAGATTTTGCAGGGGTTGTTTCCATGCCCTGGAAATTGCCAGGTCAAGTCTAAGGTGCTTTAGCTGCATTTTTTCTTCTCAATAACAAAATTATGAATCTCTTCTTAATGCCATGAACCTGCCTAAACATTCTAGACTTATTTCAGAGCAAAAGGAAATTCACTTCAAGCATGTAGATTGCTCCTAAACCCAAGTATCCTCATTTCTCAGGGCTCAGTGATTGAGACTAACTAGAACATGACTCACACTAGCTTGAGTAAAAGTGAGATTGTATCAAGTCATAGGTTCAAATACCCAGGCAGGTTGCTTTGGGCTCAGGCAGATTCAATAGCTCCAACAGTAGTATTTTTCTCCTCAGGAGTATGTTTTCTCTTCACACCCACTTTGTATGTTTTTCTCATATATTTGTCTTCCTCTAGGTGGAGATTTTTCTTGAGGCAGCCCCTGTCATTTCCAAGATGGCATTAAATCAACACAGCCTCCCTCAAAGGAGAAAGCTCCTCCAGTGTCAAAAGTTCCAGTAGGAGGCCTGGTTTGGGTTTCTTTGTCTCTTGGTTCATCACTATGGACAGGTGGAAGTTGTACCTATCTGTCCGGCTTGAGACAACTAGAGCCATAGCGATGGCCTGTCCCACTGCAACCAAATGATGTGAGAGGTGCCTCTACAGCAAAGAAAATGCTGAGCATGTGGCTCCAAAGTAGAGGAGAGGATACTGAAACAACAAGCCCTGTTCATTATTGCTTCCCCACAAATACTGTGTTGTGAAAAGTCAAGTAATGGAGGCTGGGGAGATGGCTCAGTAGACAAAGTGCCTGTGGCACAAACCTGAGGGCCATAGTTTGGAACCTCGGCATCCGTGTAAAGCTGGGCACAGAAGCATCCTCTGTAGCCCCAGTGCTGGAGAAGTAGAGATAGGAGGATCTCTGGAGCTTATTGGCTAGTCAGCATAGTTGAATCACTGAGCTTCAGGTTTAGTGAGAGACCCTGCCTCAAAATTAATGGTGGAGAGCAACATAAGAAGATAACCAATGTCAATCTGTAGCCTCTACACACACACACACATAAACATGAACTGATCACACATTTTTATAGAAAGAATAAAGAACTCCAAATCTTTTTCTTTTAAGAAAGAAAAGAAAATCAGGTGGTAGAAATCAGTTGAGGACATATCACAAATAATAGCCATAAATGAAGCAGGTAACAAAAAATAAGTTGTCATCAAAATTGCTTATTAATTTCAATCTTTAGTTGCTGAATGGCTCTTTTGACTGAGTCATTTGCACTGATTTCAACAAATGAAGCAAAAATTATCTTTTCACCTGAAGACACCCTTATCCATTCTGTGAACATTCATTGTTTTAGAATCACCTAGAATTGCTGTCCGGGTCATGGCGTTTGGTAAGCTACACGATCCTGCATAAACAATCCAGCATTTAATAGCTTTATTTTTTTTCAGGCTCCAGATTCCCCAGAGGCCACTGTAATAGGAACTCCTTCAGCATTTTATTTAAAACTGTTTTATGGAAGAAACAAAGGACTCCACCCTATCTTTGGAGGAAAATACACCTCTCCATTTTTCTCTAGTTGTTTTATAATCAAGGTATTTCACATTTATCAACACCATCCTCACCATAGCTCTACATTAAATGAAATTCACGCAATGCTTTTTATAGGTAAATGAAAAGCATTCTACAGAAATACAGTACAGAATTGATGAATATATTTTTTATTTTTAAACTGAATTAATTTCCAACTTATATAAATATATAAAAATTGTACATGCTTATGGAGAGCCTTGTGATGTTTCAATTCATTGTGCCATCAAGCTTCAATGTAGCTGTCTCTTCGAATGGTTGTAGGTTCTTTACAGGGGGGAAAAAACATTCAGAATCCTTTCATCAAGCTTTTTTGTGATATTTTACAAAATGCAGGGCTATCTATAGCCTCCCGCTGTGTGGTACCATAATAGAACCCCTGAGTCCTACTTAACTATAATTTCATTATGTCCACTGATTAATTTTTCCCATCTTCCTTCACCCCTTTCCCAAGCCAGGTAAAATAAAAGTGCACACACGGTCGGCATGAAGATACACACTTATAAGCCCAATACTTGAGAGGCTGAGGCAGGAGGATCATGAGTTTGGGGCCACAAAAAGAGGCTCTATCTCCAAAACATATTTTTAAATTGTATTTGTTTCTTTATTTATTTGCTGGGAACAACGCACATGCCATGGTGCCCACGTGGAAACCAGAGCACAATTCTAAGAGGCTGGCTTTCTCCTCATACCATGTGAGTACCAGAGATTGAAATCAGGTCGTCAGGCTTTGGGGCAAATGTCTTTATCTGCTGAGCCCCCTTGCTGGACCCATTAAATCATAAGCTTTCAGAAGTAAAAGGAAGAAAGCTGGCTATGAGGCAAGAAATCAACCAACTGAAGTTGATTGTTTTTATGATGGATCTAAATGATGGCCTTGTTTAGAAATAATTACCTTTCAGCTTATTTCCCTTTTTCAAACATTGGCGTGTTTTGCCTAAATAAGAAGTTTTCCAGAAGACACGTCATTTTCTTCTATTTTCCCTATCACAATAGCATGCTCCTTTTTTTTATTTCCACGTGAAACCTTATTACAACAAAGGCAAACACACAGTTCATAAGTTGACAAGGAATGGTTATTAGTGGTTTGGTTTTGTTTTGGTTTGGTATGGTTTGTTTGTTTTTTTTTTGGGGGGGGGAGAGCATAATAAATCCAGCTTTACCAGCATTAAGCTGGTCTCATGGATTGCCTCTCTCTCCCTTCCTCCCTTCTTTCTTTCCTTCCTTGTACTAACACCCTACAAAACACCCTTGACTCTTGAGCCAAAATGACAGTTGTACCACATCCTATAAGACCAAGAATGTGGCAGTGCTGTCCTAGGGTTAGTGCAGAGTTAACATCTGCTCTGCTGTGGTGATCACCACCACGGCCTCCCTCGGTACTTGTTGGAGCGATGAGATTCACCAGTTTTTCATCATCTGAGAAGAGAGAGAGTAGCTGGCGTTCTCTCTCTAGTAGACCCGTGATCTTCTTTACCTAGAGGTGTTAAGAATTGCTAAGGGCTGTAGGACCTGTGTAAATTACAGCCATGCAGAGAGGTGTTGAAAAATCAATAAGTAATGAAAGAGTAGTGGCGTGAAGTAGCCAAGAGAGCAATGGGTGGGAAACTCCCAAGGAAGCAGTTTCATTTTGTCAAAAGGTAAAAGAAGATGTTCCAGTGTGTTCCTATAAAACTGGCCTTCCTGGGAAATAAGACGCTTTGGGCATAAATAGCAGCAGAGTTAGTCGGGTGCTACAAGAGTGAACGGGCTGTGGACCAGGTTTCATTTTAAACAATCCTGCACTTTATTCCAATAAAGGGTTATCATTGGTGTATCCCAAGACTATAAAGTGTGTGCCCCTTAGGGGGTTTCTGACACCCTTAACCACACCCCATTTCCCCCATCTGCATTGCCTACACGAAACATCTCCATCCTTTCCCATCATGTGTCAGCAATGGTCCCCAGTGATATGACTGAGCCAGGACCTCAGCTCCCAAGGGCTCCTGCTGCTCATGATTGATCCTAGATATGTGCGGCCTAGTGGCTGAAACTTCCTCACCCAGTCCATTCTCTGAATAAAGGATGCTTTTGTTGCTTTTTGGTTATTGTTTGAAAGTCCACCCAACCCACACGTCTTGGGAGGTGACTTCTGCTCATCAAACGGCCATCTGGAACATAAAGGGAATTTCGCTAGGGGAGATGGCCAACCCCCTGAACCTGCAGGTCTGAACCAAATGGAAGAAGGCTAGAAGGGGTCAACCACAGAGCTCAGAAGAGTGAAGGGGGCGGACCTGCATTTTGCATGTCTTTCTGTACACAATCTTCAGTCACATATCACCTACCTCGTCACATACTTACGTACATTTATAGCATTGGTATGTCAAATTCAGATGCAGCTTCTGCCCTTTAATCTCTTAATAGAGAAGGGAAGCCTGAAACATGTTCCCAGTTCTTTTGGGGGGTCAGCTTGTATCTCTCATCTCCTGAGATAGAAATAAAAAAAATAAAAAAAGATGTCATCATGGAATGAAGAAAATAATCACTTGTTTGTTGCGGCGAAATGACTCACAGTCTCTGCGATATTATGACTTGGGTCTTGAGGTACCCAATGAAGTAGCCAGGGCTTATCTCCTTCCCCTTTGCCGGCCCCAAGCACTTGTGCAACAAGGACAATAAGAGTCTTTTACACCTGATAAAAACAGGGCAATAACCATAAACAGAACAGTAGGACTGGACCCAACTGACTGCCCTTCCAGGCTGTGTCACATATGTCTCCCAATAGTTAATGAACTAGGTTTTGTTATTATGTTTAACATGAGTTCGTGTCTGCTGTATTTGGCAACACTAAAAATGAAGTCACGTTATGTGGTTCAATTCCTCTCCCCCACCAAAAAAAAAAAAAAAAAAAAAAAGCCCACAACAACCCACTTTTCCTGGAACTACGTAAACAGGATGGCTCCAGTTAGCTGGTTCACCTCCTTCCATGTACATGATAGTCCAATTGCTTTCATTGTGTCCATCCTGCCCTACACCGTCCTGACAAGGCTGTCGAGGTGAAAAGTCTAGCAGATGACAGAAGGAAGCTTGGACCACTCGGCATGCCCGGATGTCTCGCTTGTCTTCTGCCTGTTAGCCACGAAACGAGCAATATCCTCCACCTCCAGCAATCCATCCACGGATGCCATTATCTATTGTTTATGACATTGCAGCCGCAATAATGAATTGGTATGTCTTGATCCCTGAAGTACTTAGACAGGAGGCCACACATAATGAGAGAAAAGCAATGTGAAGACTCAGTTCTGTTCGGCACGGGCTGGGAGTGGATCCTGGGCAGAAAAGAAGGCATTCGACTTGAGAATTTTGTTTAACATGACGGTTTAAAAGACTTAAACAGTTATGGTGGGCATAACTCCATCAGTCAGAAGACCATGAGGTGGCCCTACTTAGACCAGGGTGCTGGCGTGAGTCCAAGTCACGCTACCACCACAAAACACTAGGGGGCACCATGTTAATACCAGTGTCCCAGCTCCATGGCCCTCCAGGAAGCCTCCATCATCCCAACCTTGGCTCTGAGTTTATTCAAGGCGTGTTGCTGAAGGTTCATGACCTGTGACCATTTGAGGCATGTAGGCTGAACTGACGGGATAGAGTCCTCTCCGCAACTCATTTTAAGCAGTTGCCTCTTAAGGGCTACCTACCTGTGTTTATTCCTCTTGTTGGGTAGATGCAATTTCTTCACGTGGAGTGTACTCACCCCAGCGGCCCTTGGCATTCCAGACCCACCATCTACTGGTACCTGCTTCTATCAGAGTGAAATAACACGCGCCTTCCCTGGCTGATGTTTCTATGAGACGCTGATTACAAAATGATTGCCTCTGCCTCTTCCTTTCTTTCTTTGCTCTGGATTTTTCCATTCCCGATTCAGAAACAATTCTCCAAAGTAGAGATTTTAGCAGCCGTCTGTCATGTACCAACAAGTGATCATCAGGCTCAGCATAATCCCCAGAGTCAGACTGAGAGACTTGTGGACCCGGGTGCACAGTTGTGGTCTCCGATCCCACGGGACTCTGGTTCTGCTTACTTACTCAGAGTGCGGACTTCAGGAAGGTCCTCGCCATCCCCACTTTGCCACCTCAAGCTGGAAACTCTAGGTACCTCCTTTGGGGTAGAGTTTCTGAAGCTGGAGACCGACGAAGATCCACAAACGGCATGTAAACTACAAAAAGAGGGTGGAGGTGCGAAGGGAATTCCGGGAGAAAGAAATGATCGTTGACAATGGCAAGATCATAGCCCATGTGAAACCTGCTGCTGTGTCGTACATTAATTTCAAAGCCTGTAGTATCAAATGTATTCTCCTTGCTGCTGTTCCATTGATTTATTGAGTACCTAGTATATACGAGGCAATGAGGGAGATCTGAAGACACATAGGTACAAAGAGAGTCAACAGGAAATGTACAGCCTCTTCTCTGTTCTTGCCATTGGTGTAGCTGTCTAACCCGGCTTGCTCTTTCGTCACCCATTACTTTCTGCCCTGTGATGTCATGGTCTCTATCCCCTATCTTCTTCCTCCCTCTTCCCTGCTAACTGAGCACAAGTGTAAAGAAGCCAAACTGGGATGGGGAGGTGGCTCCCTGGGTAAAGTGCCACAAAATCATGATGAGTTCAATCCCCAGAACCCACGTATAAAAAGCTCGGCGTGGTGGTACGTGCTTAGACTCCCGGCACCAGAAAGAGGTTAAGATGGGAGTCTTCCTGGAGCTTGCTGGCTGACTAGACTAGCATCGTGGGCCAAAGAGAAACCCTGCCTCAATGAACAAGACAGGCAGCCTCTGAAGATGGCAGCTGAGGGTGTCATCTAGCCTCCGTATACACACGTACCTACGTGCACCTGTGTGCACACACACAGAGAAACCAGACTAGGTTCTTTAGGACATAAGTCCATAGTTCTTAGTCTCTGAAGCCTTCGTTTTTAAAGAACCCTCCATGCTTGTCTGTAGTGTTTTCCAGTTGGGTTTTTGCTGCCGCTGCTGCTGCTGCTGCTGCTGCTGCTGCTGCTGCTGTTGTCTCTGAGAACCATCAGCCTCTGGTAGAAAAATCAAGAGTGCCCACCTTCATCTTCCAAAGGGTTGTGTAGAAAAGTGATCGAAAGGATTTCTGTGTAGCAGATGAAATGTTCAAAGTCAACGGCGTAGAGGTTGAGAACTAAATTGGGAACCTGCAAACAGTGGTAATTGTTAAGCAGGTCCACCAAGAGGCTGAAAGTTAAACTCTGATGGCCCAGCCTTTAACTCATCCAGGGGTCACCCTGAAGGGTGTCTCCTCTCTGCTTTGATTTGTTTGGAAGATTCTCCAGACCCTAACCTGTAAACACCACACCGAAGAGGAGTCTTCGTGTGACTGGAAACAAGCAAGGGCCCACTGTTAACGGGAGTTCGCGACCTTGACTTTCAAAATTGGGAATTCTTCCTGAAATGATGCTTAGCTCTTGGTAGTTGCCATGGCAGCGAAGAGCACGTTTCTTCCAGGAAGTGCAGTATGGACTGGGGGGCTGGTAGAGTAGCTTGCTGCCAATCCTGTCAACCTGGGTCCAATCGCCAGGACCTACATGGAGGAAGGAGAGAACCAGCTTCCAAAAGTTGTCCTCTGCTCAAGGATTCATGCACACAAACACACACAAATTAAAAGGTGAAAATGTAACTTTTTCTTCCACTAACTGCAATGGCGGACATCGAGGCTGACACTAGCCTAGAAAGAGAGGTTAAAGTAGAGTAGTTTAGGGTCGGCGGGATGGCTCAGTGAGGGAAGCCCAGAACCCACAGTGCGGAGAAACTCCTGAAAGTTGTTCAGCGTGCACGCACACACACACAGTGTGGCATGCAGGCACAGACACGCTCACACACACACACACACACACACACACACACACACACAATCATAGCTGGATTTAAGCGTTTAGTCCAGCTTATCTTCAGCTGTGTCACACATATTCTCTTTCCTTTGAGGACCTCCGGTTGATAAGAACCATTAATATGAATTTCTGATCTGCCCCTTCTCTTTCCTGCCTCCACGTCCATATTTGACCGATCCTGATGATCTCATAAATAAGAAAGCAAAGTAGAAGTTCCTTATTAACGGCAATTCCATGAATAAGTAGAAAGCATTTATGAAATTTAGAAGTCTGTGTTAACCTTTCTACAGAAAGCCCATAACATCCTAGCATTTCTTCCAACAAACCGCCATCTCTAGAAACCTAGGACCCCAATGGGCAAAAGGATCATGACGTAGGGAAATCTCTCTGAACTAAATTAATAATTATGCTCTCAACATTTATTGAGCATTTGTCATGTACCAAGGCACTATTCTTCATTTTATTTTTAGTTATATTTATATGTCTGTGTGTATGTGGCAGTGTGTATATTTGTGTGTGTGTGTGTGTGTGTGTGTGTGTGTGTGTGTGTGTATCTAGAGATTAGAGGGCATCTTGCAGGAGTCTGTTGCCGCCTTCCACTGTGTGGCACCTCGGGACTGAACTCAGGTTTGAACTCAATCTTCTTCGCTTGCTGAGCCAAGGGAAGATGGTAAGAGTAGCTTCTAGCCACCACATATAGCACCTAGGTCTCTTTGCAATCCATTCCCGCTGCTCCTTGCATATGTATCACTTAGCTTTAGAGAAGGATGACTGAGCATGGGCGATCTCCGTGGATAGAGTGCTCACCTGCCATGCACAAACCCCTCGGTTAGATCCCCCCATAACTGAGCATAGTGGTGTGTGCCTATAACCTCATCACTTGGGAGGTGGAGGTAGGAGGACCAGAAGTTCAAGGTCATTGTCAGCTAAGTAGTAAATTCTGGGGGGGGGGGGGGAAGGGAGGCTATTACACATGCATTCAGCTCCTCTATAGAGGCAGAGAAACACAGGTTTAATAACATTGCTGGTAAGTTTCTTTCCTTCTTTCTTTTTCTTTTTCTTTTCTTTTCTTTTTTTTCCAGAACTGACTGTTCTGGAACTCACTCTGTAAAACAGGCTCACCTCTGGCTCACAGAAATCTGCTTGCCTCTGCCTCTGAGTGCTAGGATTAAAGGCGTGCTAGCCACCGTCATCAGGCACGTAGTTGATAAGTTACAGACTCTAGACTCAGGGATGTCGGACTCTGCTTTTGGTCAGCGGGCCACACTGTAACCGTAGTAGACAGGGCAAAGAGGAGGAGGAAGAGGAGGAGGAAAAGGGGGAGAGGATGAGCAGCCTGGATGGTGAGCAATGCCTTTTACCTTTGCTGAGGAGGGTGCGAATGGAAATCTTCCTTTGACAGCACCAGTGCATGAGGATAAAATTAAAGAGGACAATTACAAGCGATTAGTCACTGGAGTGGGACTCCATGGGTGTCTTCAAAAAATAGGATTGGCTCTCACTCTTTGGACCGTGTACAGAGAAGCCAGCCATCAAAGACATCTTTCCTAGGCCTGCAATTCTGTGATTAACTCATTTCAAGGAGCCAGACTGCTCGAGCTCATTAGGAACAATGACCCCATTTCTCAGGAGGTGCCGAGTCAAGTGGTCCCAAGGGAATGTCTTTGGCACCCAGTGATGGTGAAATTAGCACCCAAGGGGCTGGGAGTAGATCAGTCTCTCTGCTGGTCCTTAAGAACTAGAGCAGTCACTCACTCAATATCTGGGTCCAGAAATCCCAGGAAGTGGGGGCCCACTGCCGTTTTAGATTGCTTTGGCATCCCTGCTCTGAATAACCTTGTTAAATGGTCTCTTTTACAAATTTTAATTCATTCCAAGGTCCAAAGACAAGCATCCTGCCTGGATGGATGAAGAAGGATTGCAGTGGGAGGTGGAGGGGAGGAGATACAGTGCTTGGAAACCTGAGGAGAGGCCTATAGCTGCAGAGAGATGAGTGGGCCAGTGCCAGCTTGGAAACCCCTGACCCAATTCCAACTCCCTTGAGAGTGAGAAAGAAAGCAATCTGAATGGTGGGCCTTTAGGGAGTTGGCTTGGGGCAGTTGTCACTGACAGGCGGACAGTGAGACTGAGCCTCTTTCAGGAACACTTCCAGGGGAGGCGGGATACTGGAATGCCTCAGCTTTGATGTGATGGGACAGTATCTGACCTCTTCACCAAACCTTTCCCTGGCTTCCGGTGTTACCTGGCCACACTGCAGATGAAAGCCAGACAGGCCGGGCGTTTGCTCTCCTTCCTGCCTTTTCAGCCTGTAAAGGTTCTCAGGGCAGCCCCATGCAGTTGCCTGACACTAGACTCTGGAGAATACGGGGCTCTCCTACAGCAGGACATAGCTCCAGGCTTCTCTCTGCAAGCACCATAGGCAGGACGGGGTCTAAGAACGATCAGACTAATGATCACTGAGGGGAAAAAAGGAAGCGAGGCCAGAGGGGGGAAAAAATCAAGTAGGGTGGAGAAGACTAAAAGGAGACAGTTTTCTTAATTTTTTTTTTTTCTACAGCGGTTTCTCTTTTGGAGATCTAAGACCCGCCAAGTATTACGTCAAAGCTTTCTCCAAACCACCAGATGAGGGGGTTTTGTTGTGGGGCCGATACACTCCCGGGACTCATTGGGATGGCAGGATAAAAATTAATTAGACGCTGTTTGGAGGGGGCTTTGCAAGACAGCCTGAGGCTATGCTTCAGTCTGGTTGTTAGAAACAATATCATCACCACCACCCCTGCCCAGTGAACAGACGTACACAGGGGCGGCCGAGGGGGAGCCACAGAGCATTCAACACAGACATCAGAGGCGAGGGCTCCTCCCAGAGAGAGTACTTACCACAAGCCAGTGGATCTACCTGCTGACAACCTCAGAAATATGTCTTGTTTCATTTTCAGATTTTTTAAGAGGGGGTTACATAGGAAGCTTGCAGAATCCTGATGAAACTGCTTTAGCAGGAGGTGGGGGAGGGGCTGGTCCTGACTCACTCATGCCTCTGTGACATTCGGGCTGAGAAGAGCCACGGGCCAGCCGGGAAGAAGACGATCTCCTTGCCAAGCATGAACACGGCTCTCTTTTTTAGAGGATGACAGGCTGAAAACACAACTTCAAGAAGCTGGCGTGCTTCTGCGGGCCAGCAATTCTTCCATATTTAACAACGTGCAACAAATGTATACGGCTGTTGTCCTAGGGTGCTTTCAATCACTGTCGCAAACACCACGATCGAAAGCAACTTGGGGAGGAAAGAGGTTTGTTTCCTATTACAGCTCGTAGTCCATCGTAAGGTGATCAGGGCAGGAACTCAGACAGGAGCCTGGAGGTAGGCACTGAAGCAGAAGCCATAGAGCAATGTTGGCTTACTGCCTTGCTCCCCGTGGCTTACTCAGCTTGCATTTTTAGACAGTGCAGGACTACTTTCCCATAGGTGTCACTTCCCGTAGTGGACTGGACCTCTCGCCCTCTCCCCCCTCCACACACATTGATTATTAACCAAGAAAATTGCCTACAGACCAATCCGATTGAGGCATTTTCTCAGTTGAGGTTCCTGCTTTCCAGATGATCCCAGCTTGTGTCAAGTTGATATTTTATGTATCCATGTCTTCCTTGGCTCTCCGTTCTAGCCTTTGTCCAGAACCCTTGTCTACCTGGAGCAGTTGTTCCGTGAGTGACCTTGAGTTTTGCTTCATTGGGAGCAGACCCCTTCCATCTGGATAAAGTGGTTTAAGGCAAGATGTCAGGAGAAAATGGCTCGATGGATAGCATGCCTGCCTTTCGAGCACTAGGACCTGAGTCTGGATCCAACAACAGCTGCATGGAAGTAAATTGCAACAGTGTATTCTGTAACCCCAGTGCTGGGGGGAGAATAGACAGAGGGACCCCTGGAGCTCACTGGCTAGCCCCCTAGTCAAACTGATGAGTTCAGGTTCCGCGAGAGACTCTACCTCAAAAAACACAAAGTGGAAGATGACTGAGGAAGACACCTTACGACCTCCACACGCATATATCTACTCATAGGAACATGCCCATACAACACATAAACACACACACCCAGAGAGAGAGAGAGAGAGAGAGAGAGAGAGAGAGAGAGAGGTCCAGTCTTGAAATCTATCACATTATCTTTTCTGTCTGTTTTAAATGCCTGGTACTTCTTAGGTACCTATCATCATCTTGAAAGATCCTCCATAGTTACAATGTAGAGTTTCTCTCCAGATTGCTATAAAAATCTAAGCTAACTCATCCTTTTAGCATTTTCTGTGAAGCAAGCAATAATTAGGATCTCTGTTTTATGCACGGGAAAACTGAAGTAGTTCTCATTTCCCACGCCCGGAGGAGAAAAACAAGCATGCCATGTATGAACGCAAAGAAAACTTGGGTACCCCCAGGACCCTTCCCCTCTCTCCAAACTTAGCCCTGTCTCTTTTTATTGTCAGTAATTGTTTCCTTGTGTCATGGGCATGGTGCATGACGAAAGCCAATGGGAACAATTACCAACAGAAAACCAGCCAGTCCTCCCAAAACAGTCATTTCCCAAATGAATTTGCCAACTGTAGAATATGAAATCACACCATCACAAGCACATCGGCTACTTCCTATTGGGTCTGTGGAAACATTACTTAGGGTGAGTCTTATTCGCTTGACCTTCTTGTCTGGCTGTGACCTTGATGCTCATCACCTCTTCTGAGGAAACAAGAGGACTCTTCCAGGAAAAGCCTAATGCCTTGGCTTATTTCACAGTTGACATAAAACAGTGGTGATCCACTTAATGGTCCTTCCACTCCTCCTCTGCTAGTCTTCATATGTTACCAGGTAGGACAGCAAGAGTCCCAGGTTATAAAGACCACAGTATTAGTCTACTGTGCTTTGAAAGACACCCCAAGGCAACCCTTTAAGATTCCTTCACTCTCTGCCACAGGAGGTGAAAGGAGATAAGGAAGGGTAGCTCTCAGGACCTAGGTAGCTTCTCCAATGTCAAGGAGTTCTGGCTATATGAAGTCAGATTCCTCACTGAGCCCTCTCCCGACTAGCCAGTATGCCTGAAAAGCCAATCTGTTGCTTTATAAACAGCCAGCAGATTTACAGCCATGAAAATTAAAGATGGGAAAAGTCTTCTAGATCCTTCCCTAGAACCCAGTGTAGGCTGGTTCCCTGTAGTCCATTTGTTAGTGCTATAGAAGCTCTCACTTCAAGTATCTCAGTCAGTGGATACAGATGAAACAGAGAGGGTGATTGATATCTGTCCAACCCAGTGAACAGTGGTCCTGTGATTCAAATTCCCCAACCTGTGCACTGGCCCTTGGTATGATGAGAAAAGTTTGAACTTCCCAAGGCTTAAACAGGAAGGAAACAGAACATTCTGGAAGGTAGAGACATCCAAGAATGCCTTCACCCTTTTCTGTTAGGCACGGTAGCATACTGCCTTCTAGAAGCGTCCAGATAGTGGCCTCTCTGTAAGTAAGCAGCCATAAGGGAGGAGGAGAGAATGCAGGTGGTTCGGAACTCATTTTGAAATGAAATAAATCTTACTTTCCTGGGTCCGACGCCCCAACCTCATCCCATCCCTACCAACACCACCAGTGTTTCCTTCTAGCTCAGTTGGCAGTTAACTAGACAAGGATTCTAAGCAACATCAGAATGGAGGAAACATGCACAGAGATGTCAGGGTCTAGAACACACAGGAGCAAGTGATGTGAGAACAAATGCTAGCTTCTTTCCCATGGGTTGTGTTGTTGTTGTTGTTGTGTTAAGCCATGCAAGATAATGCATACTTGTCATCTCAGAGCTGAGCAGGTAGAGATCAATGGATCTCCAGGACTCAGTGGCCAGCCAGCCCAGCCTACTAGGAGAGTTGCAGGCAAGTGAGAGACCTTGCCTCAAAAAAGAAAGGAAGGAAGGAGGGAGGGAGGGAAGGAGTAAAGGAAGGGAGGAAGGGAGGAAGGGAGGGAGGAAGGAAGGAAGGAAGGAAGGAAGAAAGAAAGGAAGGAAGGAAGGAAGGAAGACAGGGAGGGAGGAAAGAGAAGGGAAAGGAAGAGAACAGAAGAGAAGAGATAGACAGCTCCTGAAGAATGAAAGGGTGACCTCAAGCCTCCAGCTGCACACACACACACACACACACACACACACACACACACACACTGTAAAACTCATATCTGTCACATCCCAGGGACACCATGCATCATAAAACATCACAATTTGATGTTCACACCCAAAAGGGACAAATACCATCTAAATATGATGGTGTTCTGACCTAAGAGATAAGCTGATTTGATACTGCTAATGCTGTTGTCGTCATCACTGTTTTGAGACAGGGTCTCAGTAAGCGTCCCAGGCTGGCCTCAAACTCAAGATTCTCCTGCCTCAGCTTTCTTAGTGCTGGATGACAGGCATAAGCCACCACCCAGCTGAGACCTTTTTCCTTTGCTAGATCATATAAGCAAAGTATAACTTTTAAAAGCTTCAAGTTTGACTGAAGCTTCCATGCTCCCCACCACAGCCCTCTCCAGCCCCCATGCCCCATACCATAGTCTTGCCCTCTAAAATATTATCTCATCCCAGCATGCCAAGCGTTTTTTTAAGTTCAATGTCAATAGCTAGTTAGGAGAGGGCAGAGGTCAGGGATTAGGACTCTAAACTGTCCCTGGCCCTTCTCTGTCAGCTGAACTGCTATTTGTATCAAGCCAATGGGGGGGAATCCCTCTTCACTATCTGAGACAAGATCAGGACAGGAAAATGTCAGTTTGAGAGCTGACAGGAGTCAGATAAGAATGAACTAAAAAATAAAGGCAAGAAAGGAAGACATGCTATCACTCGGAGAAGTTTCTAATCTAACGTTTTGAGACAAATATATTCCTCACTTGAGTGTGTAGTTTTCACACACAATTGTCCATCCCTTTACATCTTTCCCAAGAGTGCTGCTTGAGGCCTGGTTTGATTTGATTTGTTTCTCAGGTCTTTCCAAACCATGCAAAGATGTGGAAAGGGTCAGCCTTGCAGGCCTAAGAGCTGGGAGTGCATCCTCTCCCACAGAACTTCTGAGACCTGAAATGGTGTCCACTTTCCAGTGTGTGTATCCACATTCATTAGAGAGACGGCTCCAGTGCTGGGGGTAGAGAATGGAGTGCCACAGAGAGAAATTGCACGGCCATCTCTGAGTTTCCATTTCATAACTACGCGGTAAAGGCTTAAAGATAAAATAATGGGCGTTGTCTCTCTTGCTCTGGCTTTTACACGTGGGCTGAAGTAATGGGTAGTATATGTGCTCTCTGTGTGTGTGTTCACACGCCCAGACACTAGAAAAATGCCAGGTGTCCTGCTCTATTGCTCTACTTCTTAATCCCTTGGGACCAGGTTTCTCACTGAACCTGGAGCTTGGCTGACAACCAGCCAGCCCCGGTAATCCCCCTGCCTCCACCACAACTGAGTTACAAGCACACGCCGTCACATGCAGCCTTTTATGTGGGTGCTAGAGATTTGAATTCAGTTCCTCTTGCATGTGTAGAATGCACTCTTACCTACTGGTCCACCTTTCCAGCCCCTAAGTTTTTTGTGGGGGGAGTTTGTGTTTTGTTTTAAGCACAGCAGCTTATCAGGAGAGGAAATGACCAGTGTTTTTTAAGTACAGCCTGCATGAAACATCAAAAAGCCACGTTAAAAGCTTTCTTCTTCACGAGGACAAGGCCACGTCCTCTGATGAGGAAAATGTTCAACAGTCAAATGATTTTCTACAGTTTAAAAGAAAAAAAAAAAAAAAAAAAGGAAAGAAAACTTGATCTGGAAACTAGGGAATTGCTTATCTACAAACAAAGCATTTATTGAGCACCTGTTGTGTGCCTAGTACTCTACTGAGCATCTTACATTAACCCAGGGACTCTTACAATAACTCCAAGCGGATAATGTTGCCCATATCGTGTAGTCTAGGAGGCTATCCTACGGAAGGACTGAAAAGAGGAGAAGAGCAGCAACAGGAGGAGGAACACTGTCTTCAGCGTTGCTCCTAATTGTCCCGTTATAAAATCCACTGGAAGAGACAGCATCAACGTCTTACAGTTCCTTACAATGTCTTCCGTAAACCCTCTGAGCTTGCCGACCCTGTCTCCTGCTACCGTGGTGGAAGATAATCAGTCAATACTTATCAACATAACTTGCCGAGTATCACTCTGAATTTGATTAAGGAGCAAGAAATGATATTTTTAATTTTATTTTTTAGATTTAAGTTTAAAGTCTTTTTCTCCCAAATATGATCTCACAATATTAAATCCTTCTGCTTCCTTATGCTCTCAAGTAGATTTCACCTTTTGATTAAAGATACAAGGTAGTTTAGAATGTTCCAGAAGGACAAGAAGAAACCCCTCCCTGGAATGCTAGAGAAAATGTCTGTAGGAAGACTTTTCTCAAGAAAATGAGCCATTACCCCCACTGTAGACTTAGCCCCTGCTCTTCCCTCTGACCAAGCCCCTTTGACCCCACCCCTTCCAGATTCACACCTTGGGGAGTACCAGGTTACCTCTTGGCTTCAAAGAAAGCAGAGGAATTTTACTGGCTCATCCTCAACTCTTCATTTTTTGTTAGTGTATTCGGTTCTACAACACTGTCTTACAGTTAACAACAAAGGTGTGTGCTCTGTGTGTGTGTGTGTATGAGAGAGAGAGAGAGAGAGAGAGAGAGAGAGAGAGAAAGAGAGAAAGAGAGAAAGAGAGATGGGGGTGCCTCTATTTGTGCTTGCCTTTCCACGCACCGATCCTTGTCATCTGTGAAAACCTTGTTGGTTAGTGACGTGGCTGCTGCTCCTCACTGACAAGGTGCTGATCCTTGGTCACTCTGAAAATGGAAGTTCAGGCCTCTGCTCTGTGCCTGGCCCGGCCAAGACTATGACAAACACCACTGAGCACACGGAAAAGCCTCCAACCTCAGAGAATACAAGGCACAGGTCAAGTCTGAAGCAAGGCTTGGCCAGAGCTTTAAGGATCCACGCTCCACTGTGGAAGACAAGAAGCAAAAGCCTGCAGACTGGAGTGGTCAAAGCCAAGGACACAAACCAGGCCTCTTCCCAGACACAAGGCCTCATCCCCAAGGCCCAGCTCCCTGTGGACTCGTGCGCTGGCAGTAGTTCGAAATTGCTGCCGGTTCAGCAACTGTTTTTCATTTAAAGGGCTCCAGGTCAAAATCACAGTATTGCAGAGCCACAGAGCAACAGCCCAAGAGTGCTGGAAAAACCTCAGCCTCCTAGGCGAGAGCAAGCTAACCAATGCTATCCAGCCCCCACTGTGGGCTTCCAGCAGGAGGCAAACATGCCCTGGAAGCCAGTCAGAGCAAGTTCTGAGGGACAGAGGAGCCCAGCTCAGCAGCTCTAAACACAGCTTATTAAAATAATAATAATAATAATAATAATAATAATAATAATAATAATAATAATAATGAAAGGACACCTCAGAATTTTCCAGAACAGAAAAAAATGTAACTTCTGTCAGCTCCACCACCTTGAAACAGATGAAAAGATCCGGGCTCAGAGACACTTCTAGACAGGGAATTCACCCAGAAATATGAAACAATAACTCAACTTGGAGATCTCTAAGAATGGGGAAGCAGGCCAGGGTAATGAGACAGGCCCCAGTTAGCTACCACAGCCTCTTCAAAGGCCAGGCCAGAGCCTCTGGATCAGTGGCTCTCGACCTTCCTAACGCCATGATCCTTTAATACAGTTCCTCTAGTTGTGGTGACCCCTCCCCAAGCATAAAACTATTTTTGTTGCTCACTTCACAGTTGTAATTTTGCTACTGTTGTGACTCCTCATGTAAATATCTGTGTTTTCCAGTGGTTTTAGGTGACCCCTGTGGAAGGGTCGCTTGACCTTCCCCAAAGAGGATGTGACCCACAAGCTGAGAAACCGTGGCCTATGTATTTTCTGTACCCCTTCTGTGGTCCTAGCTCCAAGGAGGAGGACATGATTGCATGAAAAGCATCCAGATAATTTAATATCTCAGTGCCACTGAGAAACTGACACCAGGCTCCAGAGAGGCAGGAAGGGCATCCTCGCTCTAGCTTGACAAAGCCACGTGGCCTGCATGTGAGGAAAATGCCCCCCGTGCCTTGCGTGATCCCCTAGGCTGTGTCTGTACATGTGTAGCATTAGGATGTTGGCCTCTTTCAGCCCACAGTTGCCTTCTCAGCAGCTTTACAAAGTCTTTACAAAATGTCCCACCACACATGGTGGCCTCCCAGAAACCACATCCCCAACGCTCATCACCTATCGACAGACATCCCATAAATGAGCCTCCCTGCCCCTATTTGTCATGAAAGCCATTTGTCACACAGTGTTTTCCTGCCTGACGTTCTCTGGCTGAGTGTTGCATATCCACAGCCAAAGGCATGAAAGGAAAGGAAAGCACCGTAGGTTCTGAGGGCAGAACTTGACCCCAAGACCATTCTGAGATAATGGAGGCAAGGGCGATGTCACACAGCCTGCTGCGGGCTTCCCCTATCTATCACACAGAAACTCATGCCGCCCCTCATGTGGATCAGAGGCAGCTCGGGGACGTGGTCCTACTTGCTCAGCCAATAATGGCAAAAGGAACTTCGTGGGACAACTGCAAAATAGGACACCCCGGTGTCTCCAACCCCAAGAGGACCTTTATCTTCCGACACTTCCAAAGCCATTTATTTTTCATTTCTTTGCATATTAGTGTATATTAGTTGTATAAATGAACAGCTTTCATCATTCTCGTATGTGGGTGTATATGCTGTACTCTGGTCATAGATCCCCATTGTTATAATTCCAATGTGAAATGTCCCTTACACACTCTGGGTGGCTTTGAACTCTGGGTCCCCAACTGGTGGCACTGTCTTCAGAAGATTGTAAAAACCTCTGGGACCATGAACTGGCTAGCAGGGGGAGATAGTTGGGGGGGGGGGATGAATGGTGAAGATAACCTGCTTCCAGTATTTTCCCGGAGCACCATTCACTGGTCCTCTGAGATGTGAACAAGCCCTGCCACATGCTCCTGCTGCCTCAGCCGCTGTACCTTCCCTGCCACCATAGCCGGCGCCTTTCGAACTTGAGCTGAAACAATTCGTTCCGACCTTGACTTGCTTCCATCAGCAGGTCCCAGCAGGGAGAAAAGCAGCTGACATAATCACCCATTTCTGTTATTCAAGAATGCTGTAAAGAAGTAAGATGAGACCCACTGCGAAGCTCAGCAGGTAAAGGTGCTTGCTCCCAAGCCCAACAACTCTGAGTTCAATCCCCAGGACTAGCCCAGTGGAAGTAGAGAACTAAATGCCGCAACCTGCCCTCTGACCTCCACATTCAAGCTGTGGCCTGTGGACACACACACAAACACACACACACATACGATTTAAGAAGCAAAATGATAGTAACTGTGCAATGAATTTAGAGAGGTTAGGATAGACGAGCAAAGCTTTGGTTCCTGGGAATGCCAACGCAAGCGAGCATGCCAAACTGGTAATGGCTACAAGTCGCCAACCTTGGATAGGGGTGAGCTCCACAGCTGATCCTGATCCCTTCACCACTCTTCAGCGTCGGCAAGCTGGGAGCCTCCTCTGGCAGATAACATATGCAGAGCGGGCATTCTAGCTCCTTCTAGTGATTTTAGGTCAGACTTGAGAGTAAGATGGGGAATGAATGAAATAAGAGGGTCAGCTCAGTCCTGAGACTCTTCCCAATTGTTTAACTGCTTAATGGTTCCCTGCAAGTACTTGGATCCATATGTAGCCAGTCTGAGCTCCATGGAGCAACTTGCTCTCTTGGTGACCCCTGAGTCCAAGAGTTGGCTGGAAACAGAAATAACTGGCCAAAGGCGGGATGGATTTGCCTGAGCTCAGTCCCTGTGGGCTTTGTTCTTTAATCTGTTTATACAGTTTCCCGTAGGAGTCTGTAATTTTAATCAGTAAATATCTCCCTTGATTTATCACCTTCTATTGACAGAGTGGTAATTTAAGCCTCAGCCCTAATGCTAGGCCCTGCTGTGTGTGTTTCCCCCTTATCATGTCCTACCACTGTTTGATTTTTCTCAGTCCTCTTAGGTAATTGGGCTACCTCTTACACCCTCTGTATGACATGGCTGTGGTCAGAGGTCAGCGGGTTTCTCCTTCCAAAGCACAGAATGCTCTAGCCAATCACGGCACAATCCCATCTTGACTTTGCCAAAGCCAGAGCAGACAAACCAGACTGATAGGACCCAGTGGATTTTAAAACATAGACATCCAAGATGGTTTTTAAAAGACACTGCTATTCTCCCTAGCCCTGAAGACAGCTTGGAGACTCAATCCACAGGTTTAGTTTATCTGAATTGAGTAGAGAAACTTTATCTCTCATTCATGGGTTTGCCCAAGATCTGGCACTCAGATCTACATTTCTGTTAGTGTTTGTTTATTTGATTGTTTTGTTTGTTTATTTGATACACAGTCACCCTGTGTAACCCTGACTGGCTTAGAACTCCCTACATAGACCAGGCTGGCCTCAAACTCACAGAGATCTGTCTGTCTCTACCTCCTGAGTGCTGGGATTAAAGAAATGTGCCAACACACCTGGCTCTGTTCTACTTTTTATTAATACACATATTGATACTAGTAAAATCGTTACCATTCCTTGGACTTCATAGTATCAGGATTTTAATATCTTATTTGACCATAAATGTTCATGATATGTTTGATGATGGAGATAAAGGAATGAAGATTTGTTAGTCGAAGAGCTGGGCAGTTGCCTTGGCGTAGCCCTTGGTGGTGAACTGAGTAACTTGTGTGCATTTGTGGTTGGTCCACTACTAAAATGAATGGCTACAGGCTGGAGGAGAATTTTTATGATTTGTAAAAATAAAAAAATTAATTTTTTAAAAAATTAATAATAAAAAACTGCAGTGAATTGAAATGATAGACTGAGTTCCCCCTCCCAGGATAAAATTAATATAAAGCAAATGACCTTTGGTTTCAGAACGCAAATACCAAACCAACAATAAGAGCAATGTCTATAGACATACATTTCATGAGGCTGTGTTAGGAATTCAGCTGTTTACAAGCTCCATAGCTGCTGTGTAGCAAGTGACAAGAAGATATTAATGAAATTATACAGGTTGTGTTCATGAGGATGGTTCCCTAGAGCCATCATCTCTTAAGATTTGTCTTTTGTTGAATTTCTTTCTTGGTTATAACAGTGCTTCAAATCACAGAAGGGAGGGGCAGAAGGAGAAACATATGGCTGAATGGACAACAAGGGGGAAAACTAATTCGGTGGTCCACATATAGAGAGAACATTATATGAAATTTTCAATACTACGTTTAAGGATGAACATGACTACTTTGGAAGTATATCAAGAAAACAATGCCCCAGAAGAGGAGGACTTGGGGATGGTTCCATGGATAAATAAATTTTGAAAATTGATTGTTATGCTTGATCTGAAATTTAGAGAAAAGAAAAAAAAAAAAGGCCAAGGAGTCCTTGAGAAGAGGGCAGTAGGAAACAAGATACATTCTTCTCAGACTGGGAATGTCAAAGGTTCATTCGAGAAGTGACTGGCAGAAGCTCTAGGTCCACAGATTCCTCTTAATAGTCTATTCATTTAGAAGAGTTTTCCAGCAGAGCACGGTGGCACACACCTTTGATTCCATCACTTGGGAAGCAGAGGATGTGAGTTCGAGGCTGGCTTTGTCTACAAAGTGAATCCAGGATAGCCAGGACTGCACAGAGAAACCCTGCCTTGGAAAGAAAAAAAAAAGAAAGGAAGGAAGGAAGGAAGGAGAGGAGAGGAGAGGAGAGGAGAGGAGAAAAAGAGAGAGAGAGAGAGAGAGAGAGAGAGAGAGAGAGAGAAAGAAAGAAAAAAGAAAAGAGAAAGTAAGAAAATCCTGAACACACGGGAAAGTAGGCTGGTGAGTCTTTCTCTTAAGGCTGCTCAGGGCATCCCTCATCCAGAGCAGTGCTCCTTCATTTGCACCTCTGTAACTTATGGCCAAGATGGCTTCCATGGTATTCTAGTTAGTACTGCCTCACATGGACGTTTCTGTGTGTGTCTCCTCTATTCCGTTGTAGATTCCTTAAAAACAAGCTGGGGAGATATCGGAGTAACCAAGCACTTGTCAATCAAATGTGAGGGCCAGAGTTTGGGTCTCAGAACCCCGGTAATGGACGTGGCAGGGCCCCTGTAATTCCAGCCTAAGAAGGCAGAGGTGGGGAATGCCCAAAGCAAGCTGACTAGTCATCTCAGTAATCTCTGGGCTTGCTTGAGAGACCCCACCTCAAGTGGGAAAAGTGAGAAAAACCTGGAGGATGATTTCTGGCATTCTGCACAGGCGTCCACATGCTTGTGCACCTAAGTGACTGCATGTCCGCGCACACATGGGCCCACATACACATACCTACAAACAACATATCATAGACTATAGTGGTTGGAGGTGGAGCAAAGCCCTTGCGAGCAGGGCCCATGCCTTTCTCTCTTTTATGCCTGCTAGACATTCAGCATTCACTTTACTTCTCGAGGCCAGTAGAACTTAGCAACCTCAGGATTCATACCTAACGCCAAAAAAAAATTGATTAGTTTAGATTTAAGTGAAGTGATGATGAATATGTTACCTGAAAGAAACATCTGCATTATCCTTTCGTCCCTCAAGCCCTCACCATGAAATTCCAGAAAGTTCCTTTCAGTAAAACCCACTAAAGCATCTACAATCTAGTGGAGTCTATTTTTTTTCTTTTTTGTAACTAAAATTTTATTTTTTAAATACTACTTACAGTTTATTAACTTTGTATCCCAGCTGTAGCTCCCTCCTTCATTCCTTCCCAATCCCACCCTCCCTCCCTAATCTCCTCCCTGCCTCTTTCCAAGTCTACTGCTAGGGGAGGATCTCCTCCCCTTCCATCTGACCCTAGCTTATCAGGTATCTTCAGGACTGGCTGTGATGTCCTCCTCTGTGGCCTAGCAAGGCTGCTCCTCCCTCAGGCGGGAAGAGCCAGCCATTGGGTTCATGTCAGATATAGTCCTTGTACCCTTAGTAGGGTACCCACTTGGATACTGAGCTACCATGGGCTATATCTGAGCAGGGGTTCTAGGTTATATTCATACATGGACCTTGGTTGGAGAAACGGTCTCAGAAAAGACCCTTGTGTAGACCTATAAGATAGGATAAACATACTAAAATCTGTACACCTGAAGAAGATAAACAAGAGGACGTGGGGTAAGATGATCAATCCTCACTTAGAAAGACAAAGGGGATGGACATTGGAAGTAGGAGAAAACAAGAAACAGGACAGGAGCCTACCACAGAGAGCCTCTGAATGACTCTAACTAGCAGTGTACCAAAGCAGATGCTGAGACTCATGGCCAAACCTTCGGCAGAGTGCAGGGAATCAGGTGAAAGAAGAGGGAGTTAGTATGATCTGGAGAGGACAGGAGCTCCACAAGGACCAAATATATCTGGGCACAGGGGTCTTTTCTAGTGGAAGCTTTTAATGTATTATGGAAGAAGTCTTTATGGTCTCCTTTTTAGAGAAACTAATCAATATTTGGGTTACTCCTAATAACTCAAATCATTGAGAGTTTTTATCTATGAGAGATCCAGATTTCATTTTCTGAAATCTGGTGTCAGAGAGCCTTGAATGTGCAAAGGGGAGATATTGAGTCATTCGGTATTACAAGTCTTAGTAGGGCCCAAAACAAATAACAAAGACCTTCATCTGTGTGCTACATCTGTGAAAGGAAAGGATTACGTAGCTGGGTGGCCAATGTCATTTCTCATTATTGCATCATTGGCTTCACGGTGCATTAGATGACTGTGGCAGGGTGGGACCATCCCTTCAATGAGAAGACATTTCTCGGTGCCTGGCTACCGTCTGGTCTAAAGTCCATCACACTACCACATTCTTCCCCAAAGGTGGAAGAGAGCTGGGGAGTGGAAAGTGAGATGGCTTCCAGAGAAGTAATTAGCAAAGTGCACAGAGGCTTGAGAAGGGAGAACGAACTACAGGCTATCAATCAATAAATAATAAAAAATTCAGTCGAAGGCATTTTCCATCTTGGTGTTCTTGGCTATGAGCAAGAAAGAGAGAAAGGAAGAAAGAAAGCATGAAGGACGGTTACATGGGCCAGGTCAGGCCCTCCCATCTTAGCTCATGTGACACAGCTTCAAGAGGAAACTCTGTGCACACAAGGTAGGCAAAATGAGACCCAAGTCTGGGAACTAGGATTTTTCCTCTGCCTGGCTTCCTCCATCACTTGAGTCTTTCAGGTAGGCGTGCGAGATACCTGTTCTTGGCTATTCCTGGACTAATTGCCCAGACATTGATCTCTTAATGATAGAGGATGAGTTAATTTATTCCCAAACTCTTCTAGCTTGGCAGATGAGGAGTTATTAGACATTGGACTCACTCGGTCTATTACATATTCTATCATTTATCATTTACAGATGAAGGAAAGTGTGAGGCTCTCAAAGGAGGAACTGGCCCAGGAACAAGAGCGAAGAGCAGAGAGTGAGGGTGATGAGGGCAGGACTGGATGAGTTAGAGATTTTCCACCTCCAATCTCAGTGCCCTTAGGTCAGTAATAGCCAAAGGATGGGAGGACAGATGATTCTGAACTTGGGAGAGAAGAGTGTGATGCATGAAATAAGGAAGGTAGCTTTGATGTCAGAAGATAAGAGGTAGAAAGCACTCTCATCCTTTCGTTCATTCCCCAAATATGTCTGCTCTAAATAAGGACATTAAATATAGGTCTGCTCCCTATAAGATGTAGTCACAAGTTAAGAAAAAAGTGTGATGATGGAAACAAATTGGGTGCTATGGGAGGAAATAAAGGGAAAGGAGATTAATTTTGTATGGCTAGACTAGTCAGAGAAGACTTTGAAAATGTTAACATTTAAACTTGAACTTGAAAGATAAGGAAAAGTCAGCTGTACAAAGAGAAAAGGAGAATTGGCAGAGGGCTTCACAAAGGCCTTGAATTAGGAAAGGCCTTGGCAAATGTCAATGGCACTTCTGTTTATGGAGCAACCACCACGAGGGGAGACTGGCACAGGTGTCTTGTGTACGTGTGTGCAAGCTCATGAGTTCACCCCACCATGCAGAAGCCATTGTTATTCTCCCAGTTTGCTGGTGAGAAAAATGAGGCTACCATGGCTGACGTAGCAAGGGCAAAGGAGAAATGGCTCAAGATCAAGTAGGACACCCGGGCAGAGACCAGCCTGGTTCCCTGGGGGGAGCTAGGCTTCATGGACTTTGTAAGGATCCCTGGGTGGCTGCCATTGGTGAGCAGACTGCAGTGGGGCCCAAGAGAAGGCAAAGGGGCACTGAGAAGGTGAGTGCCAGGAAGCTTCCAGTAAAAGCGATGGAGGAAAAGAGAGGACTTAGAGGCATGTTTTGACAGTGTTGAGAGATGAGGGACAGCCAAACAGTGAGGATACACATAGATTCCAACCTCATTTCTGGTCATTTCTGCCATTCAAGGAATCAGAGTTGAGAAACAGAGTCCCTGAAATGACAAGGTTTTCAGATCTGTCAAAAACAGCACCCTGCCCCGTCTAGCCTGACTTAAGAACCTGCTGCCTATGGCTCTCTTCCCCTGTACTCCTCCACCTTTTCAATCAGGGACACACACACACACACACACACACACACACACACACACACACATACACACACACCCTACCTGAGAAGATCATCAAGCCCACTCTCCCCTATGACAAAGGAAGACAGAAGTATCATCCAGAAACTGCAATTAGGGGTGGGGGGAAATGTTGAGTTGAGTGTGATGTCATCGCAGAGTAAGGAAAGTCTGGAGTACAAAGTGAAATCAACCTGGGCCGTGTAGCAAGTTCTAGAACAGCTTGGGCCACATACGGAGCAAGATCCTGTGTTGAAATAAAGGAAAAGGAAGACAGGAACACTTACCTTCGCACACGTGAACATAACAAAAATGTGAGCATAGCTCACCTGGGAGAGACAGATCCAGATAGCTTCAAGTCAGTCCTCAACTCTGTTGAAGGCCTGGAAGTCACATACTCTTGAGAATTTGTTTTTCACATCCAGGAAACTAGGAACATAGTTGGTGTTCAGAACAAGGCCCAAAGAAGGAAACAAAACAAATAAACAAGGACTGGGTGTTTCAATTATTTTAAGTGGTTTCCACCCCAACCCCAATTCCCAAATCTTACAGGAATGAAGATCATGGGGAATCGTCACGTCACGAGGACCTTTTTGCTTCCTTCTTCACTCAGACCACCAACAGCCCCGTTTCCCCTCCCAAGACTGCACCTTTCTGGGCACAGGTGGACACGTCTGTAGCCATGTTGACTTTGGCCAAACCTGGGTCCTATGTGCCTGATGAGTTGTCGGGGCCTCACTGGTTGGCTGCAGAACAGTAGCCACAGCGTCTTCCCTGGGGACCGCCTCTGAGTTTCATGTGATATAGTTGTTCGTCTGGGTTTTATAGGGAACCAGAGGTCTTGACCCTGGAGCTCACTAGAGTACAGCCTTGTTAACAAAGTGTCCAGAGGGGTGGGGAGGGGAACTCTAAGGGACACTGGGAAGAGCCTGCAGAGCACAGACCCTTCATCCATGGAGGCCCCAAGCACGTTCCCTGGGCGTGGCCTTTCAAACCAGCAAAATCAACTCCAGATATCTGAGGGAAAGCGAACACAGAGCACGAATGTGTCAAGAGGAAGAAAAAAAAAACTGTTAATATGATCAAATGCAAAGAGAATACAACAAGCCGTGGCCCATCGAAGATCTGGGGAGACACAGCGCAGAAGGTACAAAAGTCCTTCAGTGGAGGTAATGAGGCGATTCTAATTATATTTAAGAAAGAAACATCGAGAAAGACCCTAAAAGCCCCCTCCCCTTTCCCTAAAAAAAAGGATCAATCGAGTCCAAATACTAAGCAGACAGGGGCAGGGCGATTTCAGAGCAAGTGAGGAATTCTAGACAACATCACAGGAAACGAGGTTGTCACTTTCCCAGAACTGAGAAAAACATCATACACATCCTTCTCTGTCTATTGTCTTTTAACCACCCCCACTCCCACCCCCCCAAAAAAAAAAGTTCCAGGAAGAAGCAACAGGAAAAGGAAAGGGGGAGGAAGAAATAAAAAGAAGAAAGAAAAAGAGCACACGGCAGCCCCCATCATGAGAAATCAAGGCAGCCCAAATGACATCTGACACCGACAGGCCACAGCTGAAGAACAAGGGAAAAGTTTTAGGGCGACTGTCATTGACCCATAGTCCTTCACTCCTAACCTTTCCCTCCAACATATGTTTCTCATTTCCTTGCTTATAGCTGGTCCAAGCTAATGATATGTGTTTTGGCCAGGGTCCCGAGCTCGGCATACAGCCGGTCTTGTTCTCATTGTCCGGGCTACTTACAGAAACCTCTTTCTCTGTGTCTTTCTCTCTCTCTCTCTCAAGAAAAAGAAAAAAAAAATACAGCTTTAAAGAACAGTAAATATGCAAAGCAGCCCCCGAGCTCTATACAGCCACCATCTTGAGCATGGCCCTCATCACCCTAACACACCCCATCAATAAAGGCCTGAAGAGACTGCCCACGGGTGAGGGGGAAGTCCAACACAAAAGCAGTGGAAATTCAAACAAATTGGCCCATTAGAGTCTCACACGGCTATAAATACAGCACGCACGGGCTATTTTGAGGGATGGTGGCATGGGAAAGTTCGGCCTGGAATCTTGAGTTTGTCAAAGGAGACTGATCTCCTCCAAGACATGGGAAGAGGACAGACCTAGAGCCGGCTCAAGGAGGGTAGGGAGGACAAGGGCGGGGAGGAGGAGGGAAGGGAACCAGCCCTCAAAGGCCTGGGTGAAAAGCAAGAAAGAGAGGCTGCTTGGCCAGGCCTTACCCTACATGCCAGGACAACAGGACTCTGATGTTTAAAACTTGGGCTCAGCCAGTGTCACTCAGAGAGTCCCCAGTCTCTGAAAAAGCTGGACATGCCCTTTTGCTCCGTAGGGGTCAATGGACCAGTTCACTCTTCCTGAAGGACCCAGCAGGCCAGAGGAGGAGGGGTGAGAACCAGTGTGTCCTGGTCAGCCAAGGCAGCCCTCATCGGAAGGGGAAATTTCTGACTGACCCTAAAGGGAATTTTGAGGAGCCTGCTTATTTTGCCCGTCAGACCCTAAGGAATAGCATCCAGTATGGATATATTGTGGATGTGGGGTGCTATAGCATGAATTTGAGGAAACGGGAGCCCGCAAATGAGAGTTAGTAAAATGTACAGGCAGACAATTCGTATGCAAATGTCAAGAGCTGTTTAACAAGTCCCTCGGGGCCTGTCAACAGATGGCAATGAACTGCCAGCAGTTAGGACTGAGTAAACACAGCTACACCATCTACTTAGGCCTCGGGTACCTGCCTAGCCTTGGAGTGGCTTCCCCTGCACAGTCCTCCTGCCAGCTGTAAAGCTCCCAAGCGCTCTGTCTTCAGCACATACACCCAGAGCAACCACAGGTTTACTCAGTCACAGTTTGAGCACTGACTGTATACCGAGCATACCAGTTTGAATCTATCCTATGCAATTGCAGTTAGTAGTCCTAATATTGTCCCTGGGTTGTTATTAATAGCCCTGCTGCTCACCCTCCAAAGTGTCCCAGTTTGAATGCCAAATTATATGACACTGTAGCTAGAGTCCCTTCCTTTTAAAATCCCATGTCAGTACATATACCAACGTGCATGTGTATGTGTGCGCTTCGATACACAGAAATAAAAGTGCAAAAAGACAGCATCCTCTATTTTAGAGGATCTTTGTAAGAGGGTTCCCAAATTATCAGGAAAATGCTTTAGCAGATTAAGTTTTAATCTGCTAAAGTTTCAGGAAAAAAGGCTTCACCGTTCCCTGGGCTGGAGTCCTTGCTGCATGGTAGGGTGGGGCCCTACCACCCTACCATGTTGTAGGCTCTGGATTTTCCATGTTGTGTCTGAAACTTCAACCTGGTTGCTGTTCTCCCCTACCAGCGGGGGCAGACGAGGGCACTTATCCTAGCCTGGAGAGGAAGGGCCAGCACAGATCACCATGAAGACACCCTTTCCTGAAAATCTCTGACTGACACTTTCTGGGGAGACGGGAAGTGAGGACAGGAAGACAATGAGGTCATTAACTGAGGTCGTTCTCCTCCTCCCTCCCAGACTCATCTGATGGTTGATGTCTTCTAACTGTGCTTCTGTGCTTTCACTGTTCCTGTTCCCAGCTGTAACGCTGTTCCAGGGTGGGTGGGGAGGCAATCAGTGGCTTTGTCCCCCTTTTTTTTTCCCAGAAGCCATAGGGATCTCAGTCGTACCTCATTAATACACTACCTACAAGTAAATAACGAGGGAAAGAGACATTGAAAATGTACATAACTAATTTCAAAGTAAAAACAAGTGCCTAATAGACGGACTTCTCATTTGTAGTCAACACTAGGGCGTTAACAGTTACTCAGCCACTGTTGTAGAGCAATGACTATGTGCCGGGCACTCTGCTAGGGCTGGGCAGAGAATATAGGTTTTCTATAGGTTTTCTAAAGCTGACTGTGTCGAGAGACGGCACTGAGTGAGAGGCTGACTTCGAAGGACCGGACTCACAGTAAACACATACATCGCTGTTGTTGTAAGGGCAGCAAAGGAAACGCACAACACATAACAGATGGCACCAACAGGGTGCCTGACTTAAATCTGGGTGGGGAAGCAAGTCTCCTGTAAAAATCAGAGTCAATCAAGGGCCGGAAGGAAGGACAGATTCTGCTCCTCTGCTGCCCACTCATGTGCTTTCATGCCCTACCAGAATATTTCGCTTGGAAACCCAAAGAGTCTGAAAGTGGGACCTTCAAACCTATATGTTTACTGTCCACTCACAACCAATGCAGGAAGGCAGCTTTGTTTGCCTTTGTTATGTGGAATGCTCCTAATTCAGGGCTTGGAGGTGGGAAGTTTTCGGAGCATGCCTTTGGCACCCTAGAACTATTTGGCTAATCCAAGATTCCTACATCTGAATTCCAACATATGGCAAAATCCAAAGTGTTCTTACTGTATGATGGTGTCGTGTACAAAATGCTCAGGATGAGTTAGACAAATAAACAAATCGTCGTGACACATCCTCTTTGGAGCCTGTTTTGTTCCAGGCTCATTCATGGGCATCTTGCCATTTCAACACCACAGTTTCATTTTACCTTTCTTAAGGATAGGATCCCGTGTGCAGAAAGCTCTGAAAATAATTCCAAAATATAACATAAACGAATTTAGAAGCATCCGTGGAGGGAGGAAAGGGCTCTTTCAGGGACACAAAATAACAAGAGAGGATGCTCCTTGTCCTTGTGGGATAAGGAGAAAGCTATAACGCAAGAAATCCAGATGTGGCAGTGCCCACAATACTAGGGAGGCAGAGGTGGGGGATGGAGTTACAGATTTAGGGCTAGCCTGGGCTATATAGAAAAATCCAATGTCAAAAAAAACATTTTCTTAAGGGCTGGTGAGATTTCTCAGTGGCTAAGAGCACTGGATGCTCTCCCAGAGGGCCCCGAGTTGATTCCCAGCACCTACATGGCAGCTCACAACTATCTGTAACTCCAGTTCCAGGGGATCTGATCTGGCCTCCATAGGCAATTCATGAATGTGGTGCACAGACATACATACAGGCTAAACATCCATACACATTAAATAAATAAATCATTTTTTAAGCCACATTTTAAAAAAAGGAGAGGAATGAGGTGAGATGAGGGGAAAGGCTACAACAGCCCACTGAGTGTCCTGCAGATGGAAAGATGTGACTGTGCCCCCAAAATCGAGGGGCTTGAGGCAGATATTTAGAGTGCAGCTATCTCAGAAGGGGTGAGGTGAAACCCTTGATGGAGCTCAGAGGTCTCTGAAGTGAAAGTAGTGTAACAGGGACAATCCAGAGGGCGCTCCATCAACTGGGACTCGGGATGTAGCTCAGGTGGGGCGATGCTTGCCCAGCAGCCTGAAGCCCCAGCTTCAACCGGAAACGCTGCACACTCTGGACCCCAGCACTAGGAAGGCCAGCAGGTCTCTGTCCCGTCTGCAGAGTAAGTTCCAGGCCATCCTGGACTACACAGTGAGACCCTGTCACAAAGGAGATTTTTATTTATTTGTTTTTTAATGGTGTATGTCAGTGCATGTGAATGCGGGTGCCCCCAAAGGACAGAGGTGTCATGTGGGACCCTCCTGGTACCACAGTTACAGGTGGCTCTATGCCACCGCATCTGAGTGCCGAGAACCAAACTCAAGGCCTGGTCAAGCGCAGTCCAAAATGTTGACAGCTGAGTCATCCCCCAAGTCCCAGAAGCAAGACTTAATAGGAACAATTTAGACAGGGGGGGAAATGTTTAAACAGATGTTTATTTCATTAAAGACAGCAATGGGAAGTGTAGTCTCTTCTTAGAGCTGGAGATTTCAACATTTAAAACCGTTCGCATTCCACTGGAGATGGATGAAAAAGAAAAATGTCTGAAAAGTTTTGAAGAAGTAAAGGGGGCTGGGCAGGGGCGTAAGGGGGAAGGTTCGGCCAAAAGCCTAAAGCAAGAGCTATTGTCCTTGGTAAAGAGTGCTGGAAGAATTTTTTTCTCAGAATAGGCATGGTTTAAAGTCACTGCTCCTTGCTCGAACCCCTGTGGTTCCTCGAGATGGCGAGAAGTTCCATAATTGTTCTGACTTTTGTTGTGTTTTTTTTTCCCACAAACCTATTTGTGAAAGTCCCATAAAATGGCCTTACCCAGCCTTCTCTGTCTCCAGTAATATGATACGCTATAGATCGAGAAAAATTAATTTTTTTCCCCTTACTTCACAGCCTCTTGGCATGAGTTCAGCCCTGAAATGGTTAAAATATCGGCACATTTCACTGGTCTTGAGTTACTCATAAACATTGGGCCAAGCAATTTCACTCAATCGCACATATTAACTTCTTAAGTTCTTCTCTCTAAGGATGTGGACTGTTATTTTATGCCAAAAGTCCCGTAATTAAGTTTGACATAAGCGCATGGATTAAATATGTGGCGGGGGGGGAGGAGGCTGCAGAATGGAAGGGTTTCCTTTTTCCCAGTCTCTTTTTTGTGCCATATGGAAACTGTAACCAAATAACGTGCAAAAATTTTTAAGACAATTTCCAGTCTCACTGCTCAGTGTAGTTTCCCAGGTAAGTCTCAACGAGAATCTGCTTGCAAAGCCCTTTTCTTTTACTTTTTCTAATTTAGCCTTTAAAAAGAACTGGCAAGGTTTAAGAGAGCTGCACCTCTTTCATCCCAGCACTGGAGGCTGAGGCAGGTGGATCTCTGTGAGCTCGTGGCCAGCTTGGTTTACATAGACCAAAAGAAAGCAAAGGCAAAAGAAAGCAAGAATGAGCCACCTAACAGCTCAGCCCAGGGAACAGGTATATTCTGTTCGGGGCAGAAAATGAGATAAGACATTAGGAGGGCTTCCAAAGAGATGGTAGGTACAGGCTCGAGCCGATGTAGTAAACGGATCTCATTCAGGAACAACTTAAATCCAGGAACCGTGGTGGAGAGGGGGCTGGATATTGTGTAGTCTTTGTCTGGTGCGCTGAGACACTGCAGTGTGGTGGTTTCCTGTGTGCTGAGGCCACTGAGATATCATTAAAATCTCCTCTGTCTGAAGGTTCCCTGGGGTGACTCTGAAAGCCCCCGCCCTCATTTCAGCAGTGGAATCTTAATTTTGCTTTCAATTTCTAGCCACATTCATGAAGGTTTCTTGTGGTTGGAGAGAGGAATGCCGGTGTTCCCCCCTTCCTAAAGCCACAGAGAGAAAGCGCCCTCCTTGACTTCCCCCCAGCTGCAGAACATTCCAGAAATTAACCCCGAGGAAGAAGTCAGGAGGTGTCCCACCCCTAGCCTGCCTCCCACAGTCATTTCAGTCCATTGACCTTTCCAATCCAGGTCCCTGCTGCCCTTCTCTTTGTTGGTTTTACTGGGCTTTGTCCTGGCATCACTTGCTTAAGGCATTAAGAGGTGTCACCCAGGTCCCCCTGCGAGCCTCAAGGTCAACATACTCACCATCATTCTCAAAACACCTTCCAGATATG
Source organism: Psammomys obesus (assembly GCF_907164565.1). Lineage (NCBI taxonomy): Eukaryota > Metazoa > Chordata > Mammalia > Rodentia > Muridae > Psammomys > Psammomys obesus. The sequence continues at coordinate 24,661,804 of NW_026596034.1, forward strand.
ACTGAGACAATGGCTCAGCCAGCAAAGTGCTTGCCACACAGGTCACACAACTTGACCTGAGTTCCATGCCCAGCAAACACACAAAAGAGCCAGGCCTGCTGCTGTGCACCTGTGACCCCCCCAGCACGGAGGACTGGAGCCACATGGCTCCCTGGGGCCTGCTGGCCAGTCAACCTGGCCTCCTTGTTGAGAGTGCCAAGACCCCATGAGAAACTGTCTCAAAAAAAAAAAAAAAAAAATCAAGGTATGTGGTACCTGAGGAATGGCATCTGAGGTTGCTCTCTTCCTGCACATGTAACTTCCATACACTGGCACCTGCACACATATGAACACAAGCAAATATGCCCTTACACACACACACAAAGCTTAGACCTATCCCCCACTCTTACCTTCTCATTTGTCTTTTTCTATACTAAACTCTGTGCCTTTTTCTCTTAAAGAGCGCAGACCAGGGCCTTCTCATCATAGGCCTAGGAAGACCTGCTCATCCCCATGCCACCACACTTTCTTTTTTTATTTTATTTTATTTTATTTTATTTTTCTTTTTAGTTACATTTTGTTAACTCTGTGTCCCAGCTGTATCCCGCTCCCTCATTCCCTCCCCAACCCCACACTCCCTCCCTGGTCTCCTCCCTGCCCCTTTCCAAGTCCCCTGATAGGGGAGGACCTCCTCCCCTTTCATCTGACCCTGTTTTATCAGGTATCTTCAGGGCTGGCTGCAAAGTCCTCCTCTGTGGCCTAACAGACTGCTCCTCCCCTGGGGGGGGGGGTGTCAAACAGCCTGCCCTTGAGATCCTGTTAGAAATAGTCCGTGTTCCCCTTACTTTGGAAAACTACTTGGTTACTGAGCTACCACAGGCCACATCCGAGCAGAAGTTCTAGGTTATATCCATAGATGGTCCTTGGTTGAGTGTCAGTCTCAGAAAAGACCCTGTGCCCAGATATATTTGGTCCTTGTAGAGCTCCTATCCTTTCCATATCATACTAACTTCCCTTCTTTCATATGATTCCCTGCACTCTGCCGAGGGTTTGGTTATGAGTCTTAGTGTCTGCTTTGAAACACTGCTAGGTAGAGTCTTTCAGATGCCTTTTGTGGTAGACTCCTGTCATAAGTTCAATGCACATCCCATTTGTCTTTCTAAATGAGGATTAATCACCTTCGCCTGTGTCCACTTTCTTGATTATCTTCTATAGGTGTGTAGATTTCATTATGTTTATCATGTCTTGTAGGTCTATATCAGCGAGTATATACCAAGTTTGTCTTTCTCCTTCTGGGATACTTCACTCAGAATGATCTTTTCTAGATCCCACCACTTGCCTGCAAATTTCATGATTTCCTCATTTTTGATTGCTGAGTAGTATTCCATTGTGTAAAAATACCACAATTTCTGTATCCATTCCTCCGTTGATGGACATCTGGGTTGTTTCCAAGTTCTGGCTATTACAAATAAAGCTGCTACAAACATGGTTGAACAAATGCCCTTGTTGTGTACTTGAGCAAATTTTGGGTATATACCTAGGAGTGGTATAGCTGGGTCTTGAGGTAGCACTACTCCTAGTTGTCTGAGAAAGCGCCAGATTGACTTCCAGAGTGGTTGAACCAGTTTACATTCCCACCAGCAATGGAGGAGGGTTCCCTTTTCTCCACAACCTCTCCAGCATGTGCTATCACTTGAGTTTTTCATCTTGGCCATTCTGATGGCCACCACACTTTCTAACAGGCAATGTCGCAACATCTTCAGTCACACTCAAGAAGTCACAGGGAAACCACAGGGGATAAAGAGTACCATGCCCCCATCACACAACACGGCTACCATTAGACCCGGAAGATGCTGAGCCCAAACTCAAAGGACCCCTTAGGTAGCTCAGAGATGCCTGAGCTCAGAAGAGCTCACCACCTCCTTTAACATATTCATTTTCATTTCACAATAGGAGGCCCAAGCAGAGCTCGTTGCTACCATAAAACCTTAAAGTGTGCCACAGACATGAAAGAATAATTTGCTTAGGCTCGGTGTAACCCAAGACATTCCCTTCCCTTTGGGAGGGGTCCTCGGCCACATCTTTTAGATGCCCATCCCAATCCCTCCAAGAACATTCTTGTTTCTTGTTTATCTTCAGCATTTCACGATTCTTTAAGTTACATTAGCCTATCATTACGTTCAGTCTTAATATACCCCACGCATTCTGAACTGCATTATACTCTTCTCTATTGTTCCCTACCTTAGCCACAAACTAGGCGCCAGGCAGTGTGACCCGATCGCCTATCCCCAACCTGACTGGGGCAAAGTGTAATACGTTAAGAATCCAGATACTGAGCAAGGTTGTACAATCCTTCTTACAGGGGCTGTTGAAACCTTTCTGCACTTAAGACCTTCTTAAGTCCCCGGGTGAGAACATAGACACCCTTTCTTCTAGGAACCTGTTGGGTTTTTGCTGCTGGGGCTGGGAATACTCCAGCTTGCACCTTGCATCCTTCTTGCCCCTGTGGCTTCCCTCTGGGATGCCTACAGGACTGACACACTGTTGGGGTGATCTGTATAATAGAAAAATATTGGCACCTACCTCTGGAGGCTCATCGAAGGGTTAGACACATACTGAATAATGGCAGTGCTTGGTCTGTGGCTCAGCAAATATTGTTAGAGCCAGGAACATAGCTCAAATAGGTGGAGTGCTCATCTGACATGCACAAAGCTAGGGAGTTTGACTTCCATCACCCAATAAACTAGTTTGGGTGAGGTGTGCCTTTAATCCCACTAGTTGGTGGGTAGAGGCAGGAGGATCAGAAGTTCCAAGACACCCTTGATTCCATAGAGAGTTCAGGACAGCATGAAATCTATAAGACCCATCTCCAAAATAAGGAAGGCCAATGAGGTGGCACACGCCTTTAATCCCAGCACTCATGATGCTGAGGCAGGAGGATCTAAATACATAAAATAAACAAATATTAGCTATAGCAAAACACACACACACACACACACACACATGGTTTAGACAAAATTTCATAAGGAATATGAACCACATTGTTCTGAGGTTGAGATGAACTGGTGCTTCAAAGATTTAAGCTGCTCAGACTTGGGAGGTGATTCCGTGGTTAAAGTGGCTGCTGTACAAACAGGAGGAGATGAGTTCGGATCCCCAGCCCCCATGCCAAAGCCAGGTAGAATCATTCACATTTACATGCCCAGCTCTGGAGGTGGAGACAGCTATGTTCTTGGGGATGGCTGGTCAGCCAAGCTAGTCCAGGTTCAATGAGAAAGTCCATCTCAGAGAAGAAGATGGAAAACAATCAAGGAAGACACCTGATGTCAACCTGCCACGCCCATGCTCATGCAAGCTCTGACGCCTTTAAGCTACCGAGCTAACACCTGAGAGGGAAGCACAATTTGTAACATTGCAGGAGGAGCCTAATACACACACACACACACACACACACACACACACACACTCACTCACTCATTCACTCACAAAGATCTACCGGGTTCAAGTTACTCAGCAGATGAATGAAAAACCCATCAGTTTGTTTGGGTTCCACTCGGCAGGATTGCAACAGAATCAAAAACTAGCACGTGCGTCGCAGTGTCTCACAGCCACGGACCAGGTGAGGACAGAGAGATCAAGAAACGAGTACAGCGGTTTAAAACTGACCGAGAGGGTCGTGGTTTAGCATGCTCATCACATCCACCGCTGCACCTGGCCACAAGGTGCGTAGTTCGCTGCCAGGCTCTCTGGAGAGGTCAAACTTTTCCGGATTTACAGGGCGCTCTCAGCAGCTCTGCCACATGTTTCTCCAACCTCTCTGACCTCCACCTTCCAAACTGAGGGCACGCACCGCCACGCCTACCTCAAACAGAGCAGTGAAAATATATGGGGACACGACCAGCGTTGTCTTTACACATTGCCTCTGCTACACGCTCTACCTTGACGTAAGCAGCGGAATTTTGCATTTTCTATCTACGGAACACCCGAGGACAGCCCTCCCCCGCCTCCTCGTCCAAGCTCTGCCCTTCTCCTTGTCCCTCTCTAGTGCTCACACTAAGGTTGTGCCCGGTGATGGGTATGGTGCACACACCTACGATCGAAGCCTTTGGGCTGAGGCAGGGCGATAAGTTTGATACCAGCCTGAGCTATGTTGTGTCACCTCATCTCAGACAACAACGACAACAAACAAACGTGGAGCGATGCTCTGACATTAGAGCACACGTTGCTCTTTCAGAGGACCTGACTTTGGTTCTGGCCACCCAACAGCCTGTGATGTCAGCTCTGGGGGACCTGACACCATTGGCCTCTGCGGGAACCCACGTGCACGCTCACACACACACACACACACACACACACACACACACACACACACAAACTGTAATTTAATTAAACTAAAAACCAATTAAGCCTCTCTTTCCTTAAGGCGCCCCCCCCCACATACACAAGTACAAACACTAGTAAACATTTGCTTTTCTGAATGTCTGGCCCACAAAATTCCGCTGTATCCTTTGGTTTCTGTATTGAGTCGTCTCTTCCGAGGAGTCAGCACACCAGGTCTCTAAAGGCCCAGAGATAAAACAGTTTAGGTTTTGCAAGTCATACTATTTCTGTCACAAGTCCTCAACTCTGTGATGGTGGATAGTGCAGAAACACCAAAAACAGTATGTCAGTGAGTAGACATGGCCCGGTCCCAATAAAACTTTATTTATAAAAACAGGTGGCAGGCCAGATTTGGCCTCCGAACCATAGTTTGTGAGATCTCATCTGTCTCCCGGTTTGTTATTGAGAACCTTTTTCTGCTACTGCTTTTTTCATTGTGCGGTCAGGTTGTCGGAACCCTGAGACATGAGCAATCGTTAGGGACTTAGGGTGTCCCAGCCCACGGTTCTCTTAAAGCCAGCATCTGACTCAGCGCATGCTTGCTGGATTAAAGCACGCCACAGGAAGATTGCAGATCTGTGGCGATGACTAGATGAACTTGAGTTATTCAAGTCAGGCAGAGGGTTACGTCAGGAAAGAACTATGTTGTCCCCAGTCAAAGAATGAGGACCATCTGCTGTCAAAGGCATGAGTGAAGACGTCCCCCCTTCCACCAGCCCCAGCTGAGTCCTGAGGAAGACACTACAGAAACACATCAAGACCACATGTCCCCAGACTCTGAACTCTGTATGAGACTCATGCCATCTAAGACCAGGAACGTGGGTGCCCCCATGCTTTCTTGGGACCCAGTGCTGACTGGGAACTGGCACTGGTGTCAGGGACTGCTGTCCCCTGCACTCAACACTTCCATCATTATCCATCAACTCAAAATCGCTTCTCTATCATTTTTCCCATTTAGATTCATATGAAAAAAAAAAAAAAAAAACAATAGCTTTCATTGTGAAAATGTACTTCTAGCTCAGATAGAGCAGTGTCTTGGAGAATCAGGACCTGGAGTTAGACCTGAGTTTCAACTAGCGAGCCATCTGCTAAGTTATTTGCCTCTCTAAGGCTCAGTCTTCCTTTCTGTGAAGTGGGATTTTTTTTCTCCAAAGGCTAAGTGAGACAGTACAAATGAAGAACTTCTATAGGGCTCAGAGAAGACTGAACATTCCATAGTTTCCACGGCATCCATTGACAGCATGAGATGAATAATAGATCCTTAATCATAGAGCTATCCTCAGATCCAAAATTCCACTCCTAGGAATATACCCAAGAGAAATGCTGTTGTTCATAATGGCCAAAGGGAAAAGGCAAACCGCATATTCAGCAAATGACAAAGGGATAGGATGTGGCATGTCCATAAAATAGAATACTATTCAACCATAAAGAGTAATGAAGTGTTGACATCTGTTACAATGTGGGTGAAGCTTGATAACACTTTGCTAAGTGAAAGAAGCCAGGCATACCGCAGACAATCTAGTATGAGTCCTTTCATGTAGATTTCCTAGTCAGCGAGTATAGAGTCAGAAAGTTGATTCGTGGTGGAAGCTAAAAGAAGGAACAAGGAATGACTGCTAATAAGTGTAGTTTCTCCAGTGGATTATGAAAATGCTCTAAGAATAGGTGGTGGCTATATAGTCTATAAAATGGTAAAACCCGCTGAGTTTTATACTGTAAAAGGGTTAATTTTATGGCAATAAAACTGTTGCCTTCAAAAGCATTGCCTTTCTGAAAACAAACTAACACAGCCATCCCCATCAAAACCTAGTCTATAATATACGTTTGTTTGGAGGCTACAGAGAGAGCATGGTGTTTAAGAGCACTTGCTGCTCTCTCGGAGGACTTGAATTCAGTTCACAGCACCCAAGTAACTGTCTGAAAATCCAGCTTCAGAGGATCCAGCAACCCCTTTGGACTTCTCTGGTACCTACACTCGTGTGCACACACACACACAACTCCTGTCTGGCCAGGTGGTGTTCTGCCATCTCTCTGTAGACCCTCCTGTACCGTGGTGCAGGTGCAGAGGCCAGAGGCCTGTTTCCAGTGTTGATCTTCACCTCCACCTTGTTTGAGGCAGAGTTTCTTGTTGTCCCTTGGTGTGTAGAGAGAGGCTGCCAGTTTCCAGGAATCCCTGTTATGCCCATCACTTATGGCACCATGGGAGTGCAGGGATTATATCCCTAAGCCATGGCATGTGACTCTGTGTGGACATGCTGACCTGAAACAGGGTCTTCATGCTTCCTAGGACAAGTCCTTTACCCACTGAGCCCTCTTGCCAGCCCTGATTTCCAATTATTTTATGAACTTACGAGTTATCTTAGAAGCTTGTCTACAGTGTAGATTCCTGACCCTTTCCAACAGAAAAGCAAACCCAGTAATTGGAAGACCCAATTACTGACCAATCCAAGTCACGCGGGTACCAGAATGCCTGCTTGCACTTGAAAAACTAGAGCTGAAGGTCACAGAGTGACATGTCGCCCAGCATTTGCAGGGCTCCATACCCAGAACTCTGGTAGGTGCTTTGGGAACTGGGCAGACTCAGTCCCTCTGACTAGAAGCACCAGATTGAGTCTGGAAGACTTAAAAAACGAACTAACTAACATGAGACTAACTACTGAACACACATGTAGAAAAGTATCAGTAACAATCAACAACTGAAAGAGACCCTGTGGACCACAGAGAATCCAGAAGAGCAAACAGCCTTACAAGAGGTGCTCACTGGAGAAAACTTCATGGAGGCAAGGCCTCCCTTCAACCAAACTCTTGTAAAGAGCAAAATGAAATAGCTCTCTTAGCAGAGAGCGGCAGAGCCTGTAGCTGAGCATTTGGCTGTGCTTGTGTCTACCTGTGAATTAAGATGACAAACTTTGGTAAGGCAGAGTCAGACCAAATTGGCCTGCAAGACCCTCAGAGGCTGGCAAAGAGATTAGGGCTTTGTTGAGCATGAGGGCTTCTGGGAATCTCTGAACAGGGGCACAACAGGATAGAGCCAGGGATGCAAAAGAAGAATCTACTAGAAAGGTATGGCAAGCACTCTTGGAATGAGATAATATATAAATAACAGGGCAGGAGCCTGGAGAACGAGAATGCTTTGGAGGATTAGAGATGAGAAAACCAGTTGGTGGATCTAGGATCAGTAACCCCATAACAACCTTTGCTCCCAAAGAAGAAGAATGCCATGACAGAATTCCTACTTTACTTAAAAGGCCAACGCAATCCTGATGTTCTTTCTGTCTTACATTCTTGATAAGAGAGATACTGACTTGAAAGAAGCAATTAAGGGTGGAGATTATGATAGCAGCCAGGAGGGACACGCAGATAGAAGAAGACTGGATTCAGCTAGGCTCAGGGGTAGAGAACAGTGACTATCGGGTGGGGAAGAGAGGACAATGGAGAAGCCACATCTGCCATGCTCTGTTTGGATCCCTACCTTTGGGACTTTGTTCATGACTGCTAACCCGAAGAATGCTGTGCCTGCAAAACAGGGTGGCAGACACTCGTGGGGAGTGGCTTTTCTGATTCCCAAAGAGCCGATAAGATTCCCAACCAGACAGAGACATTGTCATTGTATAACGGCTGCAATCAGGTTTCCAGAGATTTCGTATTTAAGGAAGATGGCCTAATCATAGAGTGCAACTTTTGGATCTAACAAGCCACCCCAAGGTGTAGTCACCTAAACCATTAAATCATTTCTCACCGTTCTCAAGAAATTGAATGGTTCTCCTATTGACTGAGGTGGTGGGCAGCGGACTTGATGCCACCTGAGAAGGTTCTCTAGTCTCTCTATGACGAAAGAATAAGCCATACATACTATCTAAGCCTTCCTAGTTTGGGCTGATATCCCACAGGCCAAAGGAAATCTCATATGGCCAGACCAGAACCCACTGGAAGACTGTACCCAAGGCAGAGACAAAGGAGAGGAAAGCGTGTGACCATTTTTCTTCACACACATGGTCTGTGGAACGTAGTGTGTTCCTCCAAAGAAAGGGCCAATTTCCTCTGACCCTGCTTAAACCACATCTGCCAGCTCTGTTTGGATGCCTATCCTCTAGAGGACAACAGCCTATGCTGGGGTGCCGACATGCCTATCCAAAGGTGAAGTCTGAAACTTCTGTGAAATAATTTCTTACGAAATTTTTACTTATTTATTTTGCACATATATGTGCGTATGGTGTGCATGCATGTGTACAAGAGCGTTCACATGTTATGGACACACATGCACATGTGTGTGAAGACCAGAGGTTGACATCAGGCGACACCCTTTGTCGCTCTCCACCTTTGATTTAAGGCAGGGTCTCTCACTGACACTGCCACGCTTGTCCTGGCCCTTACATTGATGCTGGAGATCTAAATTCTGATCCCCAAACTTGTGTGTAAGTGTTTTCTCCACCCAGCCAACCTCCAAGCCCCTGATAAATCATTTTTAAGGCAAATGAGGAGACAAAGGGAAAGGTAGGGGGGAGAGAAATATCTTAGTATATTTATATTCCATTTTATTGCTCTGCAGGGGGGTGAGCCCTCCCTCTCTTGTAAGGGCCCTAAACAATTGGATCGTGTCTCATAAAATGTCATCCTATCTCCTGCTTTGGGTGGATTGCAACACTGTGGGAGTGTTTGCAATGTCGTCTGGGAGCCCAAGGCTTCAATCCACCGGCTAGAAAACACTTAGACAGCTGACCCAGCCTAGGAGAGGCCTAAGATACAGACTAGCAATGTTCCATTCTCAGGACATAATTAATGTGCTGTTCATTTTTTTTTTTTTCATCAACAAAGGATTTACCAAAATACCGCATGATTTCCTCCAAAAATGTGACCCTCCCTTTCCTGTCTCACTTTTCTTTTCCTGGATCAGGACATGGTTTCCATTGGCTTCGCAAAAAAAAGTTATTTCGGCTGTTCTCCTCAACTTGCCTTTATCCCTGGATCTGAAGGAGTACAGAAAGGCTAATTGTGCGAATGACGAGGGTGGGGTGAAGGCTCTGCCACTTCTGGTCCAGGTAGATCTTCCCCCTGAGCCCAGTGGCTTCCTTCACAACTCAGAGAAACCCTCACAGTGTTATAAAAAGCCAGCTAACTAAATAATGCCGTAGGAATCTTAATGACTACAGTCATTTGGCCAACAACATGACATAGCTTTTTCCTCTCAGAATACAAACATTCAAAATTACAAATATCCCATCCAATTCAGACTTAATTATCACTGTCCAAACTTCAAGAACTTTCTCTGTTTCAATTATGTAAGATGAGAAGCAGTGAGGTACAGCTAAGGGCTGGTGAATTAGCTTTTTTTTTTTTTTTTTTTTTGGTTTTGTTTTTTTTGTTTTGTTTTGTTTTTTTTTTTTTTGAAGGGCTGGTGGGAAAAGTACCACAGCTGTTGTCTCTTCCTGATGCCCTGCTATTTCTGTGATAAGCTAGCTCTTTGCCAAAGATGCTTGAATCACCTAGAACAGATCTTATCATAAACAGAATGGAATTAACCTGTGTTGAGTCCTGCTGTCTGTCTTGGTGGGCTGCCAAGACCATAGACCCTACAGGGAAAGTCTTTGTTAGTGGGTACATACAGACTATGGCAGTAACTGTCCTTGAATCCCCAGGACATACCAGCCACCAGGCACACAAACCAATATACATTGGCAGCCACGTGAGGAAAGGACACTGGAGGGACAGCACCCTTGGAACATCCCTGTGACCCTCTGTACTCATGGCATTCTCTTCTTCTCGTGAGTGGCCCAGTTGCAGAACTGGTTACATATGGCATGTTCTAACCCAGCCCAAGGTTACTCACTCCTTAAAAGTCTAATAAAAAAGTGTGTCCAGGAACTGGGTATCCAGTGACAGACAGGACAGTGAGAGGTGAGTCCAGGAGTGAAGGCCCCTGCCTGTTTGGATGATGTCTCCTCACAGCCATGGGATCAGTTCTCTGAAAATCTGTTTCCAACAGCCTTGCCATGCACACCATTGTATTTCATTTCTTATTTGTTTGGCTGGTTTTTAATGTCCCCGAGGCTGGCCTTGATCTCCCAGTTCTCCTGCTTCTACTTCCCAAATGCCACCATGCTTGGTTCATGCAGTTGAGATCAAAAGTGGACTCTGTGCAAGTAAGGCAAATCCTCTCTGCACTGAGCTATATTGACAAGTCTACCATTGCCGTTAATAGTCATGATGTTTTTAATTATAGTTTTCACTCAGTACCAAATCTTATTTAGTTAAATGGAAACTACTACCTATCTACCAGTTCTCCTAATGAGCTACACTTCTATTTCATCAGAAAAAAAATTTGTTCTCTCTTTCTCTCTCTCTTTCTCTCTCTTTCTCCCTCACTCTCTCTCTCACGCACGCACACTTAGTATTCCTTATCCAAAATATTTAGTGCCAGGAGTATTTGACAATTCAGATTCCCCCCCCCCCTCTTCAATTTTGGAATATTTGCATATACACAGTGAATTATCATTGGAATGTGGTCCATTTTAATTTGTATTTATTTACCTTTCACATTGCACATTATACACATAGCCTGGAGATATTTTATATGGTATTTTTAGTGTACCTGCGTTGTGATGACAATCTGTCATTCGAGGTCAGGTGAAGGATTTTCTACACATAGTGTCAAGTCGACATTTTAAAAAGTTTAGATTCAGGAACATTTCAGATTTCAAAGTTTTTTGAATCAAGATGCTCAATCCCTGCCCTAATCCCGTGTGTGTGTGTGTGTGTGTGTGTGTGTGTGTGTGTGTGTGTGTATGACGGCATATGTGTCTCTAAAATACGTGTGTGCTTGTATCTCATTGCATCAGTGGCTTCCACTTCAAACGTGCTGTATCTTATTACCGTTGGTGGATTTGTTTAAGTGGAAGTCTGAGCAATGGGTCCCTGTTTGTGGCTCAGCTTCTTCTTTGTAGCAAAGGTCCTGGTGTCTGTGAGATGCCTGTTGTCTGTAAGACAATGCCCTTTATGCTGACCTCTGAATCCCGAAGCCCTGAAGATCGTGTACTCTTAATGGTGCATTGTTTTGTCCTTGGATAGTGTTTGAGACTGTTTGTAAGGATATATGTTCCAACTGGAAAAAAAAATCCTTTATTTTTAGGCTGGAATTGCGTTCATGCTACTGCGTGTCCATGATCTTATCACTTCCCCCTCATTTTTCACCCATCATTAGTATAATGAGGTTTTCTGAAGGTTAAACCTCTGGCTTATTCTTATTCCCCGGAATATATTTTTATTTACCAAAATCTCGAATTGCCATGGTAACTATCAAGAGTCCTTTAAAATGCATGCCGTTTTTTAGGTACCAATCTATTGCACAGTTACAGTGAGCCACAAATGGCCACAGATATTGCAAAACAAAAAAAGCCAAGTCTCTCATTTTTTTTTTCCATTCTGGTGCATCTCTGGGAAGAGGGAACAACAAACCTACAAAGATAATAAACTTCTGTAGAGACAGGGAGAGGGAGTGACTGTCCCTCGCTGTGCATGCCTCTCTTCGTGCTGCTACAGCAGAGAAAAAGAGGAAATGCTAAAAAGCGGAACAGGAAACAGATGGGGAACATGATCTCTCAAAACTCCAAAAAGTTTTGAGAAACCTCACACCAGCCTGGTTGCTGGTAGGTTACAACAAAACAGAAGCCTGTGTGCTCACCAAAGAGAAGCCATCTGCAACAGGCACCAGGAGGGGTCCTGTGGCTGGCAGGTCAGCAGTGTCATGCAGGGAGAAGAACATCAGACCATGTCTGAATCCACTGAGGCCAACATGGTGGAGAAGCTTGACATGCTTGCAAAGCTTGCCTGGTGCCCTAGCTTCCCTGTGGCGGTATTGCAATCTCTACAGTCATGTGAGTGTGTGTGGAGACTACTGTTTCCTTTGGCTAAATTAAGGGCGTCCACAGAATCCTTTATTTACTGGGAATTAAACTTTAAAAGGTGGCCAAAAGATGTGCGCTCAGTCTGCGTCATCTTCAGCCTTAAGGGTTCCTGTAAAGGGAAGAAAAGGATAGTCTGATTCCACGTGCTGGGGCCATTTTCGATGACTCAAACTCAGAAACATCAGAGACTCTAAATGACTTCATTAAAATTCACTCCATCGTGGCAAAGATTTGTCCGAGGAAAGAAAATTATTCTTACGCCTGGGATCGGTGCTCTAGGAGGAACTTTCCAGGCGGGAACAAACACACTGGCATGGAATATTTCATCTCTTTACAGATTGTGCAAGTTGAGGATGGAGTTGTTTTTTCCCAGCTAGAGAGTTGGACCAGCTTCTCGGAGATGCTGTAGCAGGCCTTTCCTCACAGAGATGACAGAGCTCTCTCCCCAAATCCCAGACACCCCTCCCCCTCCCCCAGCAACTGCATTTCACTTGTGACCTCGCCCAGCCTGTGGTCAGGAAAGAGCCTTTGAACACATCTCCAAAGCTGCTGTGATTAGAAAGGCTTTGATTACCCGGCTCAGCTGGTCCTTCCTCCTTGCTTCTCCCTTCCCCCCACCCCCTTCTCATGACTCCTTTCCATATCCCATAGTTCAGGCAGTTCAGATTTTTTTAAGCAACCTTCCCTCTCTCTCTCTCTCTCTCTCTTCATTTTCCTTTTGCATCCTAAACCTCAAGATGTAGTTAACACTAATCCTGATTTGTTTAGGGTTTATCTCCATTATTAATTCCAATCAAGTGGAGAAGAAGGAAAAAAAAAAAGTGTCAGGCCTTAGTTTGTATACAAAGTTTGGGTGTCTGTGAAAGGAGCCAGCAATCCCTGGGAAACATATTTTCTTTAGATATCTTCTTAATCCAAACAACTTTCTTTTCTAGTCTGAAAATATTCCTTGTGATGGGACCCATCCTGAACCATTTCATTTATTATTATTTTTTCCCCAGTCGATATCCTTTGAAGCTGCTGCCTGCATTAATCTGGACTTAATATGGATTTAAACATTTACAGTGGAAAATAATTTTGGTTAAAAAATAATCTCTCGATAAAGCTAGAGGACACCCCCCCCTCCGTGCCCCTCACGCAACTGTCACCATCTCTGACAGCTAGGGGTGGGATGAGATTCTTGAATATGCATGTTGAGGGGAACGCAAACCAAGGCTCACAGGGTACCGTGTAATATTTTATATTTGGCAGCTGTTATGACTGGCTAGAGTTGAGTGATACTCAGGGTCCTGACTTGTTGTTTGAATGAATTCATCATTTTTCAGGACATAGGAGCAGTTATTTGGTGCCCAGGATATACTAAAAATACCTTCAGTTGGAGCTGAGGGAAGCTGTCTTTCAAGAAGAGGAGGCTGCATCCAGCTGTCATACAGGGTATTTTCAGTAACTTGGGGCTTAAGGAGGCTGTGGTTCTAACCCCTTTCTCAGCTTGCCACCTACCCTTCTTCCTGGTTTGCTTCCTTCAATCTCTCAACTGGCACAAGAAATTTTGACATGCAAAATTTCTTGCCTGGGCTGCCTCAGGCAAGGCCATTGTTTTCAAGTAGAGTGGAAGTTGTGTGGATTGGACCAAGTTCGTGGGGATTTGGAGAAATCAGACAAGAGTTCGAAGTCTACTTTGTGATCTCAGCATGTTTTCTCAAAGTCGGTAGCATAGGACTGAGCTGATTGCACACAGTGTCCTTCAGTGGTAAGATAGTTTGAGGTTTGTTCGCCATCATCCCTCCATTCTCATGTCCATGCAGACCCCACCAATCAATTGCAAATACTCACTGTCACTAAGCAGACAGCAGCTTTTATCTCCTGATATCAGAGTCCAAGGATCCCAGAACGCCTCAAGGCATTCCTCCAACTTGACTCTGATTGGTTCAGCTTGGACATCCTTCTTTGGTTCACTGGATATTCTCTATGTCTAACACCTCCATTCAAGAAGATATTTCTAATTGCTACGCTCCTTCATTTCCACTTTAAAATATCTGCTCTATTTAACCAGGCTTCTCAATCACTTCTTGTTGCTGTATTTTTTTTTCCTGTTTTTAAAGATTTGTTTATTTTTATGTGTCTGGATGTTTTGCTGTGTGTTTGTATGTGTACCGTGTGTGTGCAGTGCCCACAGATTCTAGAAGAGGAGATGGATGCCTGGAACTGAAGTTACAGATAGATTGTTGTGAGCTGCCATGTGGGTGCTGAGAACTGAGTCCAGGTCCTCTAGAAAAGCACTTTTAACTGCTGAGCCATTTCTCTAGTTTCTGGTGTAATAGGTTTATCTTTATACTATTTAATTTTTTCCAAGGTAACATAATTCACTGTAGGGAGTTTATAAAACATAGTATGCAGGAAAGTAAAGAATTAAATCTTTAATAGTTACATACTGATATATAGGTGTCCAAACGAAATTATAATTTTTTTTGTTTTTATCATAAAAATATTAAGTACAGGGTCTTGGGATATAGCTCAGAGCCAGAGCACTTAACTGGTTACATAAAACTCTATATTCAAAAAATAAGCATAAATAAAGTCACTTGTGATTAAAACATATGGATGTATAATTACATCCAAAATGAGTAGATTTCACAATACATGGTATGGAAGGTACACCTTAATAAAAAGATTGCTTGCATCAGGCATGTTGACATACACCTTTAATCCCAGCACTAAAAGGGCAGATTTCTGTGATGCTGAGGCTAGCCTGATATAACTGGAGAGATCATAGAGAGACACTATCTCGAAAGGACAAAAAAAAAAAAGATTCTACAGATTTCACATTGTAAAGTATACAGAATACGAATTCCAGCTTCAGAAGTATTTGTAAACAAAAATATAGGTTCCATATTTTGTGTTCCCTATAAAGTAAACCCTTAGATCCTAAGGCTTATAGTTAAGAAGTCTTGTAGCATAGTTGTGTGTGTGTGTGTGTGTGTGTGTGTGTGTGTGTGTTTATGGGTGTGTGTGCCCTCAAATGCCAAGAGAGGTGTCAGAGCCCAGAGCTGGAGTTACAGGCAATTGTGAGATACTCAATATGATTGCTGGACTCTAACTCCATCCTCTGCAAGAGCACCAAACGCTCCTAGTCACTGAGCCATCATCTCTCCAGCTCCTGTGTTTCCAATACCCCTATGATATCTCATATGTTTGTCCCCCTTTCTTACAGTGTTAATCACGACTGGGATATAATTCCTGTACTAAGCAATTCATCCAATCAAAGGACACTATTCAATGAGTGTAAGCATGTTCCCAGGACCATGTGATCATCAATACATTCACCGTGGATGTGTGCACAGATGTGAAACACGGACACACACACCCCCTTAGAGCTGTATCAAAATGAACATCAGGAGTATGAAAAAATGAAACAGAAATTCTTAGCGGAATAGGCAAACACAATAGAATAAAAACAAATGACAGGAGGCTGTGACCTTGACGACCATTAACAACGTCAGGCTAAGTGAAAGAGGCCAGTCAAAATTTTACATTCCTAAATGTATTTACCCATTCCGTTAGGAATTTCTGCTTCGTTTTTTGCTGTTGGTTTTGATATATGATCTAAGTCAGGATGGTGTTTATATTTGCACCTATGTATACATCCACTCTTACCCACGGTTGCTTTTGCTAGAACTGTGATGAATTTCCAAAGAAATCCAGTTGAGTCCGGTGGGTTCATAACTGAATGCTGAAAATCGCAAGGGTTTTTGCTAGAAAATGCTGAAGATGTGAAGGTTAATGGGCCCAGGCTTCTTTACAGCCCATGAACAAGTCACAGCTGTCAGTCACTCTGAGACCCCAGCCTGTAACTGACTTACAAGACCCACACTGATGTCTTTGGACCTTGCTTTTGTGAATTTCTGATTATACCATGTTGTTTAAATCACCCCAAATAGGAACTTTGAGTTCTACTTATATTCTGGTATAGCAACACAGTGAAAATGAGAGCAGTGACTATTTACTGTGACTTTTCTCATATCGCTATGCAAAACATTGTATGAGGTGGGCCTGACTTGCACTAAGATGAAGAAGCCAAGGGTCAGAGTGATACAAGGCAAGTTGATAAGGAACACCGGCAGATCTTGAACCCTGAGCTAACCTAGCTAAAGCTTATACAATTGACCACTGGGCCAGAATCACCCCAACTATGTAGAGGACATTCTTTGCTGTCAGGAGGTCGCATTGTCCAGATGACTTTCTGGACAGAAAGTCTGTATCTTGTTCTGAGTGACCTGAGCCGATCCACGAAACTAGAAAGGTGAAGCCAAGGAGGCCTAAAGCCTTCATTCAGGGGCATTTGTAGTTGTGCAAATTCTGATGTTCTGTTCACGGTGGTGGAAAACACAGCTTCTTAAAAGGCTTCCTCGGCCTGGGTCAAGAGTGATAGGGTAGCACTTTTATAAGTGACCGTTCAGCAATCCCAATACACAAAATGCACTGGGGGAAAAATAATAGAAACGACCTAACCTAACGGGTTCCAGGCAACCAGAGCAGATCGTCATATCAGTGTCTGAAAACTTGGGCTCCCGTGAGCTTCCAACCACTCTGCTGTGACACGCTTGGCTGTCATGCGCCGTCACCTCGATAGTGAGGCAGGGTTACCGCTGTTACTCTGCTATGACCTACTCGACGCTGTCTAAAATGAAAGAAAACATAACGAAACATAAAACAAATGAATTCGTTAGCTATACAGACAGCTTCTAAGAACTGCTAAAAACGATGGAGCAGGGTAAAGCTGTATAGCTGGTGCCGAGTGGAGTTCATTCACTTCTTGGTGACCTCGGCACGTGACACATATCCAGCATGACCAGTTGCATTAATCAGTGTTAGTGTGTGTGTGGGGGGGGATTATTTCGATTTTGATTTTTTATTTTTTTCAGTACTTGGTATTGAACCTAGAGCATTGCGTGTGTGAAGCAAGCACTTTCCCGCCAAGCTACATCTCCAACCCTTGTTTGGGGATGTTTAGAATAATATGCAAATGGTACTTACAGCATATGCACGTAGTCCCAAGCACTAGTGATAATTACAGAATAATTGATGTACCCATTCGTATTATTATGTGAACCTATTCAAATGAAATAATATTAATACTGTTAATAGAATTGGTAAATGTTATAATAATTGATGGTGTGAACATCTGTGCTAATTATAATACATTAACATAATTAAAATAAAATATGTTAATATAGCTAAAATAACTGTGAGACAAGCCTTATGTTAAGTCACACACACACACTGTATATATGCAAATGTACTCACACACATACATATAAAATCTCGTTTAAACCTATCCTTATTGTTTATAAGGAGTATTTATGTTTTATCTTATGAGTGCTTTGCCTACATGTATGTATATGCACCATGTGTGTGCCTAGTGCCCCAGGAGGCCACACGAGGTCATCGGCTCCCCCGGAACTGGTTTCAGGCAACTGTGTGTACCGAAAACCAAGTGCAGGTTCTCTGCGAGAGCACTGAGTTCTCTTAACGGCCGAACCATCCCTCGAGCCCTACTCTGCCCATTTTTCAATACTGAGTTGTTAGGTTACCATGCAAAGCACGTGGTTTCATCATAGCCTCTTCACACATGTCGTTGTACCGTGTGTCCTCAGTTGTTCTCCTCTCCTACAACCAGAAGGGCCAAAAGCCCAGGGTTTTCCAGGCACGGCACACTGTCTATACCACTTAAATCATCTCTCGAGGGACTGCTGAGCCTTTAGGACCCTAAGAAGCAGCCAGAGCTGCTCCAACCAGCGCACAGTTCTCAGATTGCTCCATGGAACCAGGATCATTCCACCAATAGCAAAATGTTTGTGCCAAACAGGGAAGAGTTCGGATCTTTGGGGAAATGTTTGGTACTTGTCCCTGCGTTGCAAATCGCAGGTCCTCACTCGACTGTCACCAAGGGCCTCTGATATGGCTCAGTGGTTAAAGGTGCTTGCGGCCAAGCTTCATGATCTGAGTTCAGTGTCCAGGTCCTGCATAGCAGAGGGATAAAACAGGCTCCTGCGGGTTGTTCTCTGACCTCCACGAGTGTGCTGTGCTGCTCACACCTCGAGCTGTGACACCCACACACCCACACACATACACACACACATACAAATTAATATAACTTTTAAATTGTCACATTTTAAAACACAGAATGAAAGAATATCTTCTGGCATAGATCAAAGGCTGAAAAACATTTTCTATAAAGGTATTTCTAATAAAGATATAAGGACTTATTGTCCATACTGTCTTTGCTGCAACAACTCTATTATTTTTGATGTGTTAGGTGCGTAGTTAATATGTTAATGAGTGAACAGTGAACGTGGCGATGTTCAATAAAATTTTGCTTACAAAATTAGGATGTGGGTCAGATTTATCCTGTAGGCAGTAGTTTGCTGATGTCTATACTAGGTCATCCCCTTGGTCAAGTTGGAGTGTGCCTATATTTCTAAATAGAGTTATCAGTTTGTTCACAAAGACATATATCATCCAAAACCTAGTGCTTGCTTTGTTTTGTTTTGTTTTTCTCTGTGTCACCGTGGCTGTCCTGGAACTCACTCTGTAGACCCGGCTGGCCTCAAACTCACAGAGATCCACCTGCCTCTGCCTTGAAAGTGCTGGGAGTAGAGGGGTGCACCACCGCTGCCCAACTCCCGGTGCTTATTAATTTCCTCGTCAAAATAAAAACTCACATCACAACTTAAGGAAGAAAGGAAACAAGGACTGGAAATGTACCTCAGTGGTAAAGTGCTTGTCTATCAGGCCCTGAATTCTATCCATGGGGAGAAGAAATGAAAAAAAAAAACAAGTGTGTGAATATGCGGTTTGAATATGGACATTACTCCAGGTCCTCAACAGTCCTCTATTTGAATCAGCCTTTGCTGTACTTGTGTTCTGCAGACAGCATTATACCCTTTACCAAAGAACACCTGGGATTAAGAAAGTAAAAACAAAAATGGTAGCTACAGACAAACCAAACTCTCAGCATCTACCTCACACTACACTGACAGGGATGAAGTGAGGGTTACTGTCCTGTCCTGTGATATCCTGAGGGTCATTCTTCATAACCTGAGGTGACTCCCCTGTATGCTTCACTGTCTCTGTTAAGTTAGTAAATATGGGCTAGTACCGTTTCTTGGGGCATAATACAAACGGAGAGTAACCTGGCAGTTTTAACAAAGCTGTTCTCCATCTCTGCCTTCTGGTCCCTAACTGTCTTTCTTACAAAGCTATGTGTTTTATGAACATCACCTTTTACTTCTGTACTTTGTCTTTCACCTCCTGCTTTTACCTTTCTTGGATTTATTCTATGGAAATTGGGGGTAGGGTTAATTCTTCAGTAATCTCCTTTCTTTGGATTATCTAACCATACCACTAGCTGGTTAGAACCCCCAGCCAGTAGATAAAGAAAGAATAATAGAGATAAAGAATAATAAAGATAAAACCATCTCTTCCTCCTACTTGAGATGGATTGGAAGTTTGAGGTTAGGATATTGATAGATCACTGTATCTCTTCCGGAATACATTCATTCCCCTCCTATGTGAAGACCCAAATGCCTTGGTCTTCATTGATATTTTATACCCAATTTCAGTTCATTGTGGGTTGATTTCTTTTTAGCCCCCTTGAACTGGCAGCAAAGAGTTGATGCCATCCTAAGCCATGCCAAGACTCAGTGACAACATTGCCTCTAGTGGTTCTCAGTTCCCGAAAAATCTATGGCCAACCATCACAATGGTCTACCTCCATAGCGGAGTGGCGTCCCAGCTGTATGGGAAGTGGAAGAGAAATCCATCATATGCGGAAAACTCAGACATCAATAAGCAACTGTGTAGGCCTTTCAGTTGGGGACCAACCACAGAACTGCCTCTCCATCAACAATCAAGCAGTCTTTAGCTGTGATCAGCCACTTCCATCACCTCTGAGACTGGCAGGTTTCCAATAAAGCCAGCAGCTCTCTCCCCCAGGGTAAAATCATCAGCATGAGGCAGCCATTGTCCTTGAGCCCAGCAATTTGACGACAGGTTAGCTTGCACTCTATTAGCCAACAGCTACACCCTGACCCCTGACCCTGACATTGACCTCTCACAGCCCTCTCCCGAGGTACACTCTGATCTTTTGAGGTGACCTGCCCTGCTGGTTAGCATAAGAGAAGGCTTGTCAGGGCTCCCAGGTCACCCCTGCTCCCAACAGGATGGTTAAGGCTCCAAGTACAGAAACAAGCCAGAGCTGAACCCAAGATGCCAAAGGTGAAAGTTCACAAGCATATCCATCAGCAGCCTGTCACCAAAGGACAACTTAAGAACTATGGAAGCTTTCAGCACAGGGATGGCCATCGTCTCCAGACACTCCTGCGACTTAATGGAAAAGACATATCAAAATATGGCTTACAAAATACAAAATAATGGACTGAGATGTACATTAGACGAGGGCGTTAGATTGCTATGTACTTACAGTGGGAGAATTAGATTGAAGTGTTCTGCTGGGGTAGTTAGGTTGAAATATGGATTATCTCAGGAATGTTAGCTTCCGATGTGCTTTATAACAGTTGTTAAATTAAGATGTGCTCGGCAGAGCAGGCATTAGCCAGGGATGTGCATTAGACAAAGTTCTTTCTCAGTGGAAGATATGGATTCTGCTTTGATGGGGGGATAGGGACAAAGGGGAAAACTCCTTGGGTTGAATATTTTTCAAGGTTATGAGAGTCCCCCCTCCCACCACATCAGATGGATTCCAGGGGGTTGAGTACAGGGTTTAGGAAAGAGCACGCAGGATAAAATCCTTTCCCCTTTTTCTCCCCAGCCAAACAAGTTGCCATTTCCCCCACTTTTCCTGTTAGGGCCTTAAAGGCCTCCCCATCAATAAAAACATTAGCTCACTAAACAGCCTGATGGCTTTTCCTTCCCTGGCTTAACCCTTCGGGAGCTGGGGTTTCCTTTGGATTTGTAAAGATATTGATTCCAGATAATGTTTGCCTTTCTAACTCTCTCTTCCGTAGACTTGATGGATAGGTTCAGGGCTACATCTCGGCAGCCAACTCACCACAGCTACCCAGGGAAAGGGGAGTAGAGAGTCAGGCAAGCGTTCAGTAGTTAACACCATTCACATCTCTTCCCCGGGATCCCCGGGATGGGCAGGCAGAGATGTCTTGGTTGGGGAGAGGAGAGCATCCGGGCTGCAGTTGCTTCCCATCAGTGTGGAGTAATCACTTGCAGTTTTCCTCGTTGTTTTGACTCCTCTGCTGGCATTTCTTTTAGTCCACCTTAGATTGGTTTATGGTTTCTAATTAATATCCATTTCCGTCTTGAGACTGAATGTTGTTGAGTTACTTTTTTTTTTAATCTTTTAATTTTTAATTTATTTTTTGTTCGTTTTGAACTGTAGCCCAGGCCAGTCTCATACAGAAAGCAATCTCCTGCTTCAGCCTCCTAGTGCTGAAATTACAAATGTGCACCATCATGCCCAGCTTGAGTTACAATTCCTTTTTCGAGTTACATGTTTTAGACAATGTCTCATGTCACACACGCTAGCTTTGTATGTGTTGTATAGAGCCGAGAATAACTTTGACCCTCGGATCTCCCCCCCTCTAGCTCCCAAGTGCAGGGATTAAAGGAGAATTCCACCATGTCTAGTTGAGGTGGGGCTAGGGCCTGAACCCAGGGCTTTGAACATTCTCTGCGAGCAGTCTACCAGATAAGCCATATCCTCATCCTTTTGAGTTGTATTCTTTCTTTCTTTTTTTTTTTTTACCTTTAAGAAAACTTTAAGTTGATTTTGCTTTGTGCACATGAGCATTTCATTGCTTGTGTGTTGTCTGTACCACTTGTGTGCCCTGTGCTGTGATGTCCAGAAAGTGTCAGCTTTCCTGGATATAGAGGTGTAGATGATTGTACGCTGCCACACAGGGTGACAGGAAGGGACACAAGTCCTCTGCAAGGGCAACAAGTGCTCTCAAACACTGAGCCGCTCTCCAGCCCCGAGCTGTCTTCTCAAAATCCTCATTTCCAGAGAGACAATATGCTTTTCTACAGTCCTACCAGCACAAGCAAATGTGGGTGACCGTGTCTGCTTGTGACACCAGCCAACTTCAGTGAAGCCTCACCCTAGATGCAAACTGCATCCAAGAAAAACAAAGAAAGAAAGGAGAAGGTCACCTCACTCATTAACCACCCTGCCTTCAAAGGTTCGCACAGTGTCTCTCCAACAATGCTTTCGTCTTCTCTTCCTTAGCCCGGAAGATACAATTCATGACCTGCAGAGGTATAGCACCATGTGGCTGGATGGTGTCCAGCCTTGCTGAATAAGGAAGTTGAGTCCCATCTCTCATGTGTCTCCGTGAAAGAAAATGTTATGCCAAGTGAGTTAGCACAGTCAAAAAGCCTGACCCCCCCCCCAGACAAGCTCACCAAACAAAACCTTACAGTTGAAAGGAAATTGCAGTGTTACCAGACGCCCTCACATTGTGCCTGGCGTTCTCAGAAAGAGGCCAGCGGGCATTCCTGTTTGTTTGGCTGTGTTTCTCCAGAGAGAAAAGTGGCTTTGCTGGAGGCAGAATTTGTCTTCTGTAGCTGAGTTTCTAAAATCCAGGCACAATGAATGGGGCAGGAATATGCTGTCCAGGTTCAAGGGCATCTACCTCCACCGACCCTCCCCGATCTTTGCCCACATTATCACATCACTTATGATGTGCCTCTTTACTTGTGTATTTATTTAGACAGGGTCTCTATAAAGACCTGGTTAGCCTGGGACACCATAGACCAGGCCAGCCTCAAACCTGTGGTAACCCTCCTACTGGAACCGGACGGACCCCTCAGTGCTGTAATTACAGGTGTGGGCCACCAGGCACACTTCCCAAACATTTCTTTCTGTTCCCGCTCCTCGCCATTTCTCAGCCCTTCCTGCTCTGCATTCTCTTCCCTTCTGGATGCCCATTCCTGCCTCACTTTCTGACATCACATTTTCCTTAAAAATAGCCCATGAAAGCTATTTCTAATCTCCATTAGGGATCTGTCCAACCAGACTCCCAGGGGACGTGGGAATGAACTTAAAACTTGTCCTGGAGAAGACGGAGGAAGGCTGTGTTGGGGAGGGGCAAGCTTATTCCCAGACTTAATATTGAAACACATTTCCTAGTGCGTTAATAAAGACATTTGTGGAGACAAGCTACAATGTGGTTCTTCTTAAGCATCATCTAAAAATGGCAAAAGTCTCTCCAAAGGGACCAAATAGTATCACTGAAGAGTTGCAGCAGTGTAAAGATCAGGAGTAACATTAGTCTCTTCCAACCCCTACGTAATTAGTGCTCTGAGAACTTGAGGCAGTCATTGGACCTTTCTGAACCTCTATTTCTCCATTCATAAACAATAGCATCTACCCTAGAGGGATAGGTAATATGAATATCTAACAGGGTAACGTATTTAAAATGTGTTATCTGTCCATGCCAGCACGGTGAACTTTGCCATCTTAGCAGCACGCTAGCAGGAAAAGTGTGCCAGCTCACTCTGGCTCCAGCTGTGCAGACTTATGACGTATAGTGCTGCCCTTCATGCACACATTTGGGTTCGAGAGGCCTTAGCCTTGCTACTTTACAAGATGATTGTATATAAAGATTTGCTCTCAGTAGGAAGATGGGTGGCCCTGACAGTGAGGGGAGATTCCCTGATAGAACATAGACAACCCACCCAAGCCCATACTCACTAGGAACTCCCCCTGAATTTATTTCAAAAGTACCAGTTTGTCTCCATCACAGACGCTGGTGTGCAGTCAGTAAGTAGGCCCTGCTATGAACCTACGGGCCTGATTTCTCTAGATGTGTATTAAAACAACATGCCTGCTGCTGATGGCTCTAAGGTCCTGACCTTTAATGAGGACTTATGACGTAAAGGCAACCTACCCAGGAGAGCGAGCAGGCAGAAGGCCAGAGGAACAAGGTCATTGGCTAATGAAGTGGTCAGCATTGAATTTCTGTCACTCGGCTAGTTAAGAGGAGGCTAAAAGGAAAGTTTTTAAAAAGTGGGGACATTTAAGAAACAAAGCAAAGGACTGGTGCTTATGCTCCAAAGATGAGTTGGCATTGTCAGGAGGAACAGAGCACAGCCTGCTGGAGCTATCGCTGTGGCTCTGTTTAAGTTGACCTGCTGAGCACCAGCCAGTCTGTACAAAGAGCATCTGCAAGAGGCAAACTGAAAACAATCCTCAAGTTAGAATTAAATAAGCAGGTACTGAACAACCAAGCTGCCCAGT
Source organism: Psammomys obesus (assembly GCF_907164565.1). Lineage (NCBI taxonomy): Eukaryota > Metazoa > Chordata > Mammalia > Rodentia > Muridae > Psammomys > Psammomys obesus. Next base: position 24,686,335 of record NW_026596034.1, read on the forward strand.
GCCAATCTGCTCTAGAGATAACAGCTAGAGCAGAAGCCAAGCACATGGCAGAAAAGGAGATCAGGACCCATTCTCTGTGCTCAAGATGGCTTTGGCCTGGGCCACAGACAGTACCCAACTCTGAGGGAGGCAGGATGCCAGAAAGAGAAACTCTATTTGAAAGGACAAGTGCAGGCTTTGGCATGAAGTGATTGTTCCAATGTCAGCAATTATTGCTTTTCTACACACTCTTAAGGATCTTAGAGAGCGTGAGCTGTTTCTAAAATGGCCACTCCATTGTATAGTGTGGAGTACGGACTCGGGTTCATTTTATGTGTAGTTTCACTGTGGTATGGTTTATTGCGGCTGAGGCATTTTGAACTTTTGTACCAGTCACCCAGTCCACAAATGTGTGTGTGTCTGTGTGTGTGTCTCTCTCTCTCTCTCTCTCTGTCTGTCTCTCTCACTCTCACTCTGTGTGTGTGTGTGTGTGTGTGTGTGTGTGTGTGTGTGTGTGTGTGTATGTGTGTGTGTGTGTGTACAATATCTTTCTTTTTAAAGACAGGGTCTTGCTATGGTGCCCAAGCTGTCACTCAACTTGAGTTCCACCTGCCTCCATCTCCCAAATACTGAGATGATAGGTGTATACCACTATACCTGGCTTTAGAATTGTTCTTCACAGTGGACCCATCAAGATGTAGAACATAAATAATAGAATAGTACAAGAATATGATATGGGTGGGGCAACCAGGTCTTTCTGGGAAACATGGGAGAAGACAAGGGAATGACTTCCCTGTCTATCCCATTACTTGGTTCTCCAAAGAATGCCTTTAGCTAGAGAGGGCTGGGGATCCTTTCCCTGAGCATCCCCCCTTAGAAAGAGTGCAGCCCAGACAAGCTAGGCCTCACCTTTGCAGCAGCGAGCAGGGTCATTGACACCATTGTTTGTGCCTCCAGACTTCCCCTGGGCACTGGCATTCTACCAGCAACCACTGACAGCCAAGAAGCCCCAACGTATTCCTCTTGTTGAGCCCTTTCATCGTGTCCAGAACAGAATCCAACTCTTGAGCATCCCAAGGCACAAAAATGCCAAAGGTTTCATACCCGTTCTGGGCACTGTGAGAGATTATTTTAGCCCCTTCTTTAGCATCTCACTTCTAAAAGCAATGCACTATGCATGAACGGATGGAGCACTGAGCAGACATGGAGGACAGGTGCTCAGGAGTCAGTGGTGCCATGGTCTCTGTCATGCTCTGCGGCCTCTGACGTCCCAGGTCTCCAGACATTAGGATAGTGATTTGTATGCCCGCCCTTCTCTGCATCACAAACATGATAGGAAGGTGAGCTGAGGACCCTGAGCCATGAAAGCACTTCTGGTACACCAGTGGAAAGGATTATCAGGTCAGAGTGTCACAGCCTGGGAACAATGTTGGAGCATCACCATGGAGACATTTTGCCATCATGACCCAGCCAAGCCTCTTTGCAGGATCCAGTAGTCTGGGACATATGGACATTTAGAAACTACAGGCTAGCACAGTGATTCCTCAACTGTTACCCAAGGCTTTCTTCTCTCAACTATGGAGCTAGCTTGAAGATCTTTTTTCCTAGCTATAAAAATATTAATTACTACCTTGGAAATTATGAGCATTTATAAAAAGAAAATTAGAATCAGCCCAAATATCACCACATAGAAATAGCCCCTCCTCCTTTTGGAAACAGGATCTCATTATGTAGCCCTGGTTGGCCTAGAACTAACTACGTAGACTAAACTGACCTTAAACTCACAGATCCACCTGCTTCTGCCTCCCAGGTTCTGGGATTAAAGCCATGAGCCACCACACCCAACATACACATTAACCTGTACTTTATTTTACCAGGTATCTCTTAGGCATAAATATGTATGTATCATTTTATGGCCATGGTCTTTTCTTTTTCCTTGCTACCCACAACAGAATGCAGTATCACTTAATTATGAGCATACAACTTCATTCCCTTTCTTGCATTCCAGTGTCGGGTGGACCCTCATTTACTTCATCCTGTCTTGGAGGTCAGTATTAAAAACAACGATGCCTGATGGACATCTTTGTGCATAGTGAGTCTTCCCAGTTGACTCATTAGGATAGATTCCTGTAAGTTAGAACTGTTGAAAGCACTCTCTCTTTCAACCAGCGGTAGAAGGGAGAAATAACAGGAGCGAACAACAAAGCTGGTTAGCCTGTGACAACTCCGTTTACCCCTGGAGAGTGGAAAGTGAGAAGATGTGGTGTGCTGAGGTTAGCTCCTCCCAAGATACACTATGGGTTGATGTTTTGTTTTCTTCCTCTTCCCTTCTTCTTCCTGCCCTGCTGTTTGGAACCCTGTACACCACAGAGCCTTCTGCTGCCGAAGGAGGCCTTTTCCATCCCTGCCCTTGCCCTGGCCGGCACTGGGTGATTCCCACCTTCTGCTCTGTGGGTTTTCTTCCTGGTTGCTTTCTTCCACAAACACTGATGAACTCAAGGCACTAACAGGCGCCCAGGGGCAAGCAGAGGAGGGAGTTGAGGCTGGTGATTACCTCGCAATGTTTTAATTTGTCTTTGGATGAATTCTCCTAAGCTTTCATGAGAAAATCTCTCATCATTACATGCAGTCGTTTAATTTAAGAACAGTTGGAAGAGGGAGATGAGCTAAGATGACAGATGGAAGACGCAGATGCATGTCTTGGACCCGAAAGTGCTCTGAGGATTTGGTATCAAGGAGGAAGCACAGTTGGCCCCCACTGCCTCTGACCATGGATGTGGGAAATTGTCACGAAATTATTGAAGTATGGGGATAGATGCAGGTGACAAACAGATTTCATTATTTTCTTCTGCCTATAAAGCCATGATAAAGTCAACTAATGGGCCCTAAGTCCAATAAACACAAACTGCACAAAATAGGAAGCCAAACAAAGCAAAAAAATAAAATAGCTAAGGCTGTGGCTATGGAACCTCATCCATTTCCATTGGCACAAAGATCACTTTTTAAATTCCAGGCTTCCTCTGGCTTCCTTCAGACAGATTTTCGGGACATCCTAATTTGGCGTTTCTGTAATTCACCATCTATTATTATTTTAGGACCACAGTTATTATTTTAATTATAATTTAAAGCTCCCTAATATACCCAGAGGTCACTGGGCACCTAAAAGGAATAAATAAAAACAACTTTCCGTTTTTAAAAGCGCTGTGTTTATTTGGAAGTCCCAAGAGCCATTCAACCAAGACATCATAAAACCTTCAAATAAACTGAAGCGGAAACAAAATAAAATGTCCGTCCTTAGTCTCCTTAGAAGGCAAGCCTGGAGAAGTCCAGCAAACTGAATGCTGGCATGGGAACTCCAGCACCGGCCCCTTAGTGAGTCCAGAGCTGAAGTGCATCACTGGATGGCCATACTCTGTATTGTGGTCAGCATAAGACCTTCCCTAAGTTTAAAACCTCTGAGCACGGGTAGGATATTTTAGTCAACAAAAGGTTAAAGTAGCAACAAACTCGATGCAGAAGAAAGGGAAAGAAAGCTGGGCATGCTGACACATGCTTTTAAAACCCAGTGTTCAGAAGGCTAAGGCAAGAGGGTTCCAAACTCGGGCCTACCCTGGGCTACGAGGTAAGTTCATGGTCGTCTTGGGCTGCATATAAAACCTTGTCTCACAAAGAGAAAAGGGAAAACAAGAGTGCATGGTCAGGAAGATTGCTCAGCTGGTGAATGTTTGCTTTGTGAGTGACCTGAATTCAATCCCAGAACCCATGTGAGAAAACCAAGGCATGGCAGAGTGTACTTGCATTCCCAGCATTGGGGAGGTAGAGGCAGGCTGATTCATAGGACTCACTGGCCAACCAGCCTAGCCTACTTGGTGAGTTCCACGCTAGTAAGAAATGCTATGTTTAAAACAGTGATAATAAAAAGGAGAAAATGAGGGAGCAATGGAAAGACAGAGGGAGGGAGGGAGGAAGGGAGGGGGGAGAGAAAGACAGGCAGACGGACAGACGGACAGACAGAGAAGGGAAGAAGGGAAGGGAAGGTACAAGAGGTGAAGGGAGGATCCCTAGGCTGGCAAATTTATTGCATGGAATGAACAAAGACTCTAAATGAGTGTTGTGGGCCTGGTATAAGGTAGTCAAGAGAGCTGGAGACTGTGGGGAACTTCACAGCACAATCAGCAACAGTTGCTCAACTTCAGCTGATGCTTCCTAAGCCAGCATCACCAGGTTCCCAGGTTTTCTGAGGAAAATATAGAAATACTGATATTTTCTCAGCATGCACGGCCCCCACGCAGAGTGTTGGCAATCAATATGGCACAAATGCCTGAGCTTAGAGCTGTATTTTGTTTGGAATGGACCAAATAAAAACCTGCATTCTACATTCAGTTGACAGGCTGGATGTCTGTGCCTCTGAGAAAGAGAAAGAGAAAGAGAAAGAGAAAGAGAAAGAGAAAGAGAA
>NW_026596034.1:24690779-24699942 GCF_907164565.1 Psammomys obesus
GAGAAAGAGAAAGAGAAAGAGAAAGAGAAAGAGAAAGAGAAAGAGAAAGAGAAAGAGAAAGAGAAAGAGAAAGGAACTGGGGACTAAGAGTAGCAAGTAAAAGCAGGGACTCGATCCTGACTTTGGCAAGTTCTGTCTGCTTTATTTCCATCTATAAAGGAAGACCTCGTTTTCTGCTCTCCCCTTCTTTCTGTGTCCAGAACATAAAGGAACTTCAAGTGAGCCTATCGTTATGAATGTCTGTGTAAGGACTGAAAGGATGTTGGGAGTACTGAGCCAGAGAGATGCTTATGGTCTCTTGGCCTTGGAGGTAGGATCAGATAGACGTAGAAAAAAAACATTCGGAGAAGGTAGACTGAAATGGTTTGGCAGATTCCTTCAGTAGACTTTAATAGCATCTATTGATTACTTAAAGGTGTTATCCCTACATTATCCCTGGCATTTCACATTAAATATGTTGATATTCGGAGGGTGTAGCAGTCGGCTTTTCCTGTGCACGATAACAAACAGCTCTTCACGTCTCAGTGGCCGCCCACAGAGAAACAATTTCCAGTGACAGGCTGCTTGCCCCTCCTTTCTCTCTTCTCTTCATACTGCAACCCAAGCCGATGGAACAGTCCAGCCCCGGCTGCATTCATGCTGGAAGAGAGGAAAAGTACCACTGGCATCTTTTATAAAGGACTCGCTCTCCTTGTCATTTCCTCTTCAGAATTGTATTGTAAAGCAAAGCAGGTCACGTGGCCACAGCTGATATTGGTGAGGCCAAAGCATAATCCTCTCATGCAGAAAGCCAGGCCTGTACATCCCAGGGTATATTCACAGGTTCAGTCAAGCACAGCTCAAAATATTCAGAAAAAAAAAATTTGTTTCTGTACTAAATATGCACAGACGTTTTTCTTGGCATTGTTCCTTAGACAATATGGTCTGACAACCAACGGCTTACACAGCTTTTGTATTGTAGTAGATGTAAATAATCTACAAGTGATTTAAGGTGTATGGGAACACCATGCTATCTCATATAAGAGATGTAAAAAAAATACCAGGGAATAACTGTGTTTATGAATAATTTGATTTCCCACAGGCAGCAGCGCCTCAGGGACTTTGAAAGGGCAGCTTGATAGAGAGAAGCCCCATTGCCTTCTCCCTCGGGAGAGCAAAGCTGTCCCCCCACACACATACACCCTGGCTCTGTTCTGAGCTTGCCACCTTGCATCGGGGCGATTTCAGTGCTCCACACGTAGAGGCACAGTTTCTAGAATCAAACTTCATAGGTTCACAACCTCCATTCACCATTGAGTATCTGCCATAACAAGCAGGCTGTCCTGGTGCTTAGTGGACACGTCAGAAGCCTGGGGAGATGAGCAGCTTGGACATGGCGGTCAAACCCTTGGTTCCCTCACGTGAGCACATACAGACCACAGTGACAGGAGGAGGGGCCCCACGAGTGAAGACAGAGAATAAAACGGACAGGAGCACAGGCCAGAGACAGACAGAGGACTGTGGTTGGCACCAACCATTGACTGTAACTGTAGGAATAGTGATTGAAATGTAGCCAGCTCAAATGTTTCTCAGCTAACAACTTAGCAGGATCAAAACAATTCTGTCTAAATAAAGAAATAAATAGATAGATAAACAGATAAATAAATAAAAACAATTATGTCATTACCTAGAGAAATTTGCCCTGAAGAGTCCCACATTAAGGACGTGTGTGGTGGGACTCACCTGCAGCCCAGCTCTGGGACTGCTTAAAGCAGGAGGATGCCAAGTTCAAGGCCAGCTTAGACAGCTTAACAAGACCCTATCCCCAAAAGTTAAGAAATAACAACAAAAACCCCACATCAGAGATGGTTCAGCAGAGAAAATATTTGTTGCCCATATCTAATGTCATGAGTTCTGACTCCAACGAAGTGTCTTAACTCTTCTACCCCTACTGTAGTACATATGCACAATTACAATAATTTCTCTAAATTCCACATGAAGGGCTAGGGGTGACAAGCATGCAAGGCCCTGGGCTCTTTCTGCACCATCACATAAATAAATAAATAAATTATATAGATATATAGATATTCCCACACTAAAATGCAGGTACCTCGTGGAAGGATAAAAGCTGAAACCTCTACCGACTAATGGGCATTTGTGAGCAGTTCCAGGAGGAAGGGATCCAGCAGGATAAAGAAGACAGAAGAAACAGAGGCTGAGGGATATGACCTTCCCCCCGCCCAAATTTTACACCAAAATTTGCCGGTAGCTGCTTCCACCAGACCCGAGACTCTCAGTGTGGTCATTTTCTCAGGCTGCCCGAGCCAAGTACAAGAGACTGGGAATGTTTCACAACAGAATTTACTTTCTCATAGTTCTCCAGTTTACAAGCCCAAGGCTCTGTGGTTGGAGACGCTGGTTTCTTCTGAGGCCTCTCTCCCTACTTTATAGATGGCTGCCTTCCTCTGCTGACGTCACAGAATCTGACTTGGGAGAATCTCCTCCTCTTCCAAGGAGACCACTCATGCTGGACCAGGACCCACGCGTGTGACCTCAGTTTATCTGAATTAACTCTTGAAGTCTTTCTCCATATTCAGTCTGGGGAGCCTGGGGATGAAGATGCCAGCCTGCAAACCTGGAGTCGAGACAGTACAGACACACTTGGCTGCACATTGAACTCCTCAGGGGATGCCCAGACCTCACCATGGACCACAGCATCAGAATCCCCATAGATGGGATGAAGAATGCTGAGCTGTTCACATCTCCCCTGGCTTTCCCGTGTGTTCACTCAGCACCAAGAGAGCCTGCTTGCTCCCTAGAGAGCCCACCCTCCAAGGGTCAAAAGGGTGTCCTACCCCAGTCCGTTATAAGACCTGGTCTGTCTGACACTGTACAAATTTCTGACAGGGAAGGAAGTGAGCTACAGCTGACATGGGGCCCTTGTCTTTCTGCCCCTCCTGATTGATCCCGTTCTACAGTAGTAAAACTTTTAAAAGGTTGAACCTGACTTTGATACCGTTAATCAAACTCTTGAGGAATCGAATTTCATTATGTGATTCGGGGCATTGATCCACGGCACTATAACTCGGCCTGAAATACCACCTAGACGCAGGATATTGGATCTATAAGAAATGGCAGAGATGCCGTCCATTACTTAGAGTCTCTGTGTGATAGGGTGGCCCCCAAAGCAGAGTAGGCCATAAAACAAGACAGATACTGGCCCACCAGGGAAGACGTCATCGGCCCCCAACTTGCCCCAAATTGCTAGGAGTGGAAGCACGGAGAAGAGAGGGCTCATTACCGTGTCTCTGCCAACCCTGCTATCATGCAGCTAGATAGTAATAATACTGTCCATCCATGACCTCCCTGGGCCCCTTACCTGCTCTAGCATTGATTTCAGACAATATCAGGGTCCCTGGCACCATAGTCTCTTCCCCAGGGAGGTACATGTTCAGGGTTGTCTCTATGGGAGTTCTTCGGCCCCCTTATTAACCCACGGTTCACGTCAGGCCCTGGGCAGTATGTTAAAGCCTCATGCTATGCTTTCTAATCAACACCCAAGCCCTTTAGCAGCCCCAGACTGACCCCTTTGAGCCAGGATATACGATCCCCACTTTACAGAAAAAGGATGTTGCCCAGGAAGTACGGAGAGTTGCCAAGGCCTTAGAATTCACAGCAGAACTGGAATACCAGGTTTTGGGGTTGCAGCCTGTGGCTTCTAGCTACTCCCTGCCCCAGGCTACTAGGAGACCACAAAGGAAATCAGATCTTGTGCTGGCCCTAGGCAAGATCACAGTATGGGCAGAGCTCCTTTGATGCCCTCCCTCCTCCCCTCGGCCAGCCCTCCCCTCCCCTGCAGGCGTCCCTCCCAGCCTGTGCCCTCCCATCGAGCCAGCCCACACTCTGACTGCATCTCTGGGGCAGGAAGTCTCCATGCTCTGCTCTTGAAGCTGCCCTGTCGTAGGTAGCCCAGAAAGTAAAGAAGAATCCCACAGATGTGCTTCTCACAACCCAGCTGGCCTGAGTCACGCAACTCTAAGCAATTTGCATTTCACTTTCGAGTCCCCTCTTCTAAGAAAGTGGGTTTGGCGACTGCATCTTAGGACTGTGTGAAGGACTGTATAAGCCACGTAAGGCACATGGACTGTGTCTGACATTTGTTACACTCTCAGAGCAGTTTTCAAATGCATGACTTCGTTTCCACCACATTCAAAGGAGGGACTGCTATGTCTTCATCTAGAATGTGGGGAACGGCTAGCAGTCACTGACTGTGCCTCCTTGTGGTGGTGGTATTGCCAGCACAGAGGACTGAACTTGCTAAGGTCATACTTGCCAGGAAAACTCTAACAGAGAGTAACATCTCCAGGCGTTTTCGGTTTGGTGTTTGTTTGTTTTGGTTGGTTGGTTAGTTGGTTGGTTAGTTTGGGTGTTTTGAGGCAAGGTTTCTCTGTGCATCAATATACATATCAGGTTGGCCTCCAACTCATCAAGGTGCTTCTGCCCCTGTCTCCCAAGTGCTAGGATTAAAGATGTGTGCCACCATGCCCAGCTTGTTCTGATTTTTTGTTTTGTTTTTCAAGACAGGGTTTCTCAGTGTGGCCCTGGCTGTTCTGGACTCATTCTGTAGACCAGAGAGATCCATGTGCCTCTGCCTGCCAAGTGCTGGGATTAAAGATGTGTGTTACCATGCCAGGGCTGGCCTTCAACTTTCAATCCTCCTGCCTTAGCCTCCGAAGAATGAGAGTGCAGACCTGCACTATTAGACCCAGGTGAATAAGAGAATTAGCTTAAGCATGTAGTGCTTCTGTAGAAATCTCTAGATCGGGGATAGCAAGTCAGCAGGTGTTGTAAGAGCACAGACAATATCTGGGAAAGGGAGGGATTCTAGGCATGCTCAAAATTATATCATAAATACATTTATACTTGATCTCAGCCAGGAGGCCAAGAAGCAACTACAATGGTTTTTTAATTGAAGTAGAGGGGAATATAATAAAATACTAGCAGTAAGAGTTTCTGAGGAAAGGGGCTTTGCTGGGAAGGAGGGACGGGATTTTTCATTTTCATTTGGTGCTTTTTGTATGATGGTAGTCCCTCCAGTATCACAGGCTCGGTCATCCATGGCTGCGGTTATCCAAGGTCAACTATGCTCTGAAAACACTGCTTGCCTTGACTCTTCTGAGAGAGAAAGATTAGTTTCGTGTCACTTTTGTTATGGTATATCATCAATCTATTTTATTATCAGTGATTATTGCTAATCTTTTACTGTTGCTAATCTTCTCCTACACCTAATTTACGAATTAAATGTCATCATTTGTATGTATTATCCAAGTTTCAGGCTGCCCCTATGAGGATAAGGAGAACTTCTGTATTTGAATAGCATGCATATTTGTTTTAGAGCCCCTAGACTCAATATGAATAATGAAACTGTTATTTTAATTCTTATTTTCTCCTTATATGATTTGCATTTTTAAAAAAATGAGGGCCAGAGCCTCAGCAGGTAAAGGTCCTTGCTGCCAAGCCTGACAACCTCTGTCCAGCCTCTGGAAACTCCATGGTAGATGGAGAGAACCAACACTTGCAAGTTGTCTTCTGACCTCCATGTGTACACATGGCATGATCACTCTCCCCTTATCACATGTACCTACAAATAAATAGGTGTACGAAAAAATTTTAAAAATAAAAATGATAATGACAATATATGAATACTTTCAAGTGATATGTAATCCAGCATAATGTTGACATGTGCCTGTAATCCCAGCGCTTGCGAGGCTGAATCAGGAGAATGACAAGGTCAAGGCCTACCGAGAGTACCTAGGGAGACCCTGTCTTAAAAATGAAACAAAACTAAAGACCAATCGGTGGCTCCACTCAATCATAAAGATCCCTGGTCTCTGCTTGCTTCAATCGACAGTGACAGTAACTGTGGAAAGATGAAAACATACTCAGCGAGGCCCAAGACTGCAGGAGTCCAGCTTTCTTCCCAAGGTTGGTTGTCCTAGTTAGGGTTTCTATTGCTGTGAAGCAACACCATGACCGTGGCACTTATAAGGGAAAACATTTAATTGGGGCTAGCTTACAGTTTCAGAGGTGTAGTCCATTATCGTCTCGGTGAGAAGCGCGGCGGTGTGCAGACACAATGCTGGAGAAGAAGCTTAAAGTTCTACATCTCAGTCTGCAGGCAGCAGAAGGAGACAGTGCACCCTGCTAGGCCTGGCTTGAGCATATATGTGACCTCAAAGCCCGCCCTCCAGTGACGCACTTCCTCCAACAAGGTCACACCCACTCCAACAAGGCTACACCTCCTAACAGTGCCACTGCTTATGTGCCAAAGCATTCACACACATGAATCTATGTGAGCCATTTTTTATTCACCACAATGGTGTTTTCCCTGATATTTTTTTTTCCTCTTCCCCCTCCACCAGAAATTTTCTGCTTTAATTATGAGGGTTGGAGGAGTTCACCTGCAGCTCTTAAAATACACTGATGATGGCTAATCCCTTCCATAAGACACATTTCTGGGAAAGCCTGGAGATAAATGTTTACACGCTGATCTGGGATAAGGGGATCCAGTGGCATTTAATGTGACTTAAGCACTTTGTGTCTGAGTCCTGAGAAACAATTTCAGGATTGCCCAGCATCCATGTTCTGGAATCTGAGCCCTCATCTTCAGAATGAAGCGTCACTGTCAATGTTTGTACGTTGGATTTTTTTTTCCTTTTCCTGTTTTCTCTTACACAAAAAAGAGGACATTACTTAAAAACCATGCTTAAAATACTAAGCCAACTACCTAAAGGAATGAAGTTTATCGACTCTGTTAAGTGTTAAATACAGAAACTCAATATATTCTAAGCAGAGTTCTCTAGGTACACACAAGAATTGGGTTTAGAGAGGCCTGAGTTTAGAAGGATGGGCAGTGCATGAAATATGTGTCTGTGCATACATGCACACCACACACACACACACACACACACACACACACACACACGCTCACACATATTTATCAATGATGGAATAAATGCATTTCTTCAGCGTGTAAAATTGACCAATAGAGAGCGTGGTTGGTCCCTGACTGGAACAATTGTGAGAGCTGTTGTTCAGCAAAATTGTTAAATTACCTCATAAAGGCTCTTGGGCCTAGAAGACCTTGTTTCCTAGGTGTCCTCCATCACTCTGGCTTTCTCCACCTCCTCTTCTGCAGGGCTCCCTGAGTCCTGAGGGAAGGGATGAATATGATGAAGATTAACATTCCCTTGAAGAGCACACCCCCAGTGACCTAACCCTTCTGCCAGGTTCTCCCACTTCCCCACAGCAAACACCAAGCTCTCAACACAGCGAACCTTTCCATTCAAGATCCAAACTACAGCACTGGCCCCCACTGCTCAACTTTCTATGGAGCAGGTTGTCCTAGATCTAGTGCCCTAGTGGCGCCATCGCAGCTGAGACCAAGGCGTCTCACCCTCCGTGCTGGGCTCTCTTCTCTTACCCATAAACCGGAGCCCGGACCTCACCTGTCCTCTCCCTGGGCCTGTTTGATGTCTCAGTTTGGAAGCAGAGATCCTCCGGCAGCCACCCAGGAAGGCTCTGGCCCCCCAAATATTTAGTTAGCAGCGATTCCGCTAAGTGGAATTGACTTTTTATCGGCTCTGCTCTGCCCAGCTGCCACCAGCAAAGGCAGTTTCCCTCTTCCCTCTTCTCCGCCTGTCAGTTTGCTCCACATTCCTATGGGCAGCCTTTGGCTCTGATCAATACTAACCGCTGTGTAACAGCTCACGCACGGCTGCTCTGGTTGGCATCGATCAGACCTTTCTTCCAACAGGTAGTTGGCTGTTTGAGGCAACGACTTGAGATAAACACCTACTTTTTACTCCAGGCTAATTCATGTCCGGCGGATTTCGAGAAGGCTCTGCACCCCAGTCCCTTAGACAAGCTGAAACCCAAGCATCAAGAATGACTCCTCTGGTGCTTAAGATCCTAGGAGACCTTTTTTGCTCTCTCTCCCTTCTTTTTCCACCCTTGTATTTTGTTAGTGCCGTTTATAAATTAAAAAAATAAAATAACACTACTTGGGACATCACTTCAGGAAGTGTGTCAGCCAGCCAGCCAGCCCTCTCTTTTTAATGAGATGCATCCCACAGGATACACAAGGCTGCTGGAGAGGCAGGGTTACCACTGGGTATCAGAGCCTGCTTCCAGCTTCCCTGGGATAAACCTCCAGCATCCTAAAACCCTGATCTTCAATACCTGGGGGGCAGAGGGGGGTGGCTTAGAATCCTTGCCTATGCTGTTAGAGGCTCCTGGATGAATTTGCCAGAAGCAAACATGGTGAAATGAGCTACCATTGTGCAACTCACTGAGGTATGTGTGGGTGATGCAATTTCACAGTTTTGTAGCTAGAACACACACACCTCCAACACACACAGTAAATGTGGCTGAGAGTTACAGCTGATGCCTTCACTTCCCTGGTGCACATTTCCCAAAGTACTTGCTCATTTCCTCTCTGTTCATCCATCGTGGGCCCACCTTGCCCCATCAGTTCCAAGTCCCCTGAAGCTTTTGTACTGAAATCCCAGTGCCCTGTCCCTCTACTCATTCAAGTCCTTATGCTCCAACACAGTATCATAATCTTCTGGCTTGCTTTCTTTTTTGTTTGTTTGTTTGGTTGTTTGGTTTTTTGTTTTTTTTTTTTTGTTTTTGTTGTTGTTTTTTTTTTTTTTTGGTTTTTGGTGGTTTTGTTTGTTTTTTGAGACAGGGTTTCACTGTACAGCCTTGGCTTGCCCTGGTGCTCGTTCTATAGACCAGACTGGCCTCAAACTCACAGAGCTCCACCTGCCTCTGTCTCCCCAAGTGATGATGATAACCCTGCACTGCGCCGGGTTTCCCCTGCTTTCTTATTTTCACTCTGGGCGCAGGTTAATTTCCTAGAACTCTGCTAGGAATGCTTTTCCTCTCGACTCCCAAGTGACTCCCTGCCACTTGTCAGAAAGGGGGCCAAACTCCTCAGCCCATCAGCTGGCTTTCAGCTTGCTCTGCACAGTGTCCCAGTATCCCTTCACTCCCCAGTACAAGCCCTGTGTTCCAGTACACCCACCGGATCGGCTGTCGCCTCTACACCTGTTTCAGCGCTTTATCTGGGAAAAAGATAGATAGATAGATAGATAGATAGATAGATAGATAGATAGATAGA
>NW_026596034.1:24699952-24715826 GCF_907164565.1 Psammomys obesus
AGATAGATAGATAGATAGATAGATAGATAGATAGATAGATAGATAGATAGATAGATGGATGGATGTGCCGTGCTGCCTTTGCGATCAGCTCAGTACCTGGCCTAGGCTACCTATCAGCTGTGCAGCTGTAGCCAGGTTAGCCAGCCTCTCTCTGCCTCAGTTCCTCATCTATTGGATGGAGATAAGACTAGCACCCGGCTGAAGAGTGGTGGCACACGTACTTAACCCCAGCACACAGGAGGCAGAGCCTGGTGGACCTCTGCGAGTTCGAGGCTAGCCTTGTCTACAGATCAAGGACCAGGCCAGCTAGGGCTATATAGTAAGACCCTGTCTCAAAAGAAGAAAAGGAGGGAAGGAAAAGGAGGGGGAGAAGGAGGGTACCTGTCACAAGGTGGACATGAGAATTTAAAACTGCACGTGCGTGGAGTCTTTGAAGCGGCCCCTGCATGCAGTACATGTCCGTGTGCTTGCTCTTCCCTCTATTGGATTATTTTCCTCACTTCCAGTGACAACTGAAAGCACAACTTCTCCAAGGGTATTCAGTAGTTCCCATACTCATATGTATGTTTTTCCTTTGGTAACCATGACTGTATTGTTTTTACTATTACTGCTAATACGATTTTAGCAAGTGCTGCTGTGGTGTGTGTGTGTGTGTGTGTGTGTGTGGTATGTGTGTTTGTGTACATGTATATATGTGTGGGGTGTAAGTGTGTGGGGTGCAGGGGTGTGTATGTGTGGCTGTCTGCAGTATGTGTGTGGGGCGTGTGTGTGTTATATGTACACGTGTGTGGTGTGTATGCTTGTGTATGAGTGTGTAAGCACGTGTTGTGTGTGTGTTGTGTGTGTTTGTGTATATGTATATTGTGGTGTGCATGTTTGTGTATCAGTGGATAAGTGTGTGTTGTGTGTGTGTTTGTGTATATGTATATGTGTGTGGTGTGTATGTTTGTGTATGTGCGTGTAAGTGTGTGGAGCATAGGGGAATGTGTGGTGTGTCTGTTGTATGTGTGGGGGGGTGTATGTGTGTGTACATGTATACATGTGTGGTGTGCATGTTTGTGGATGAGTGTGTAAGGTGTGTGTGTGTGTGTGTGTGTGTGTGTGTGTACAGATACACATACACAGAAGCCAGAGGGGTGTGTCAATGTCCTCCCCTATCGTTCCCCTCCCTTGACCTTGTTCCCTTGGGACATACTCTCTTACTGACCCTGGAGTGTGCTGGTTTTCAACTAAGTTGGCAGCCAGCTCGCCCCAGTGGCCTTCCTACCTCCATTCCTCAGTGTTGGGGTTGCAGGAGTGCACACAGCCACGCCTGACTTCTTACCTGGGTGTTGGGGATCCAAACTCAGATCCTTCTTTCCGTACAGCAAGTGCTCTTACGCACGGGACATCCTCCCAGCCTGCATTGCTGGATTTAAACGCTCAGCCTCAATACCTCTCCTTGTCCCAGATCCACATCCCTCACCCTCTGTCTTACCTTTTGCCTCCGTCCAGTGGTCTCCAGTTTGACTTGGCCAGTAAAAATTACGCTGGAGGTTGATCTCTGAGTACAAGATCGGGGCTCCTGCTAATCGGCCTCTTGGCCACACCCACTCTGCCCACAGCTTCTGGCCATAGCGTAGCCTCAGCTTACATTTGCACACTTGGGCAAGAACATGACCCAGAGCACTGCACTCTCTCTGTGGTTCCCTGCACCCTGGCCACTCCTTTGCAGGGCCATTCGTCCTTAGACGGCCTTTGCTCAAAGCACCCTAAGCTATATTCATTACACCGGCTGCTGACACGGCTCTCATTAAAGCTCTATGAAGTATGTGTTGTCATGTTGCCAAAGATTGCCAAGGTCTCTCCACCACAGGTGCTAGAGCCATGTCTACAGGGCTCCAACATCCATGTTTGTGATCGCTGAGTGCTGTTACCTGAATGCTGAGGATAAACTCCATGTGGTAACACTAGAAAATGAAGACTATGACAGACTAGGTTACAAGGACAGAGCCCTCATGAATGGGATTTTCGGCCACATAAAACAAACAACAAACAAAAAAAGCACCAAAGAACAGTTTGGTCCTTCTGGCACATGAGAATGCAATAAGGAGACAATGCCATTAGGTACTGCAGCACTTACCTTTAATCCCAGCACTCTGGAGGCAGAAGCAGGTCGATCTCTCTGAGTTCAAAGCCAACCTGTGCTATATAGTGAATTCCAGACTAGCCAGGGATATATAGTGAGACCCTATCTTGAAGGAGGAGAAGAAAGGAAGGGTAGAGAGGAGGTGGTGGTGGCAGAGAACTGTAATGCCTATAAGTAGGTATGGGGCACTCACAGGATACCAAGTCTGCCAAAGCCCAAACAGAGCAAACATTCAATTAGAGAATTCCAAGCCAGCAAGATGGCTCAGTTGGTGTGGTGGTTTGAATAAGAACGGCCCCATAGGCCCATAGGTTTGACTGTTTAGTCACCAGGAAATGGCACTATTTGAAAGGATTAGGAGGTGTGGCCTTGTTGGAGGAAGTGTGTCACTGGGGGTGTGCTCTAAAGTTTTAAGAGCCCAAGCCAGGGACAGTGTCTCTCTTCCTGCTGCCTGAAGATCCAGATATTGAACTCTCAGCTGCTTCTGCCTGCATGTCGCCATGCTCTCTGCCATGACAGTAATGGCCTCAACCTCCAAAACTGTAAGCGAGCCCCAGTTAAACCGTTTTCCTTAATAAGAGTGGCCTTGGCCACGGTGTCTCTTCACAGCAATAGAACACTAAGACAGCTCGTAAAGGTATTTGTCCCCAAGCCTGATGACTGAAATTTGCTCCCTGAACCCACATGGTAGAAAAAGAGAGCCAGCTCCCAAAAGTTTTTCCCTAACCTCCATAGACATGGTGCACACTCATGTATATGCCCTAAATAATTTTCGAAACATGTTGGAAGAAATTATTTGTGTGTATACGTACAAACACAGAGAGAGTGGGGAGTCAGAGAGGGAAAGGGGGAAGGGGAGAAAGAGAGAGAGAACTAATAAGTAAATAGAAATGAAATGATAAAGTCAGTTGACTTTTCTGAGGCCCATGTCGTGCCTTTGACCTTTGGCCTACACTCACTCACACAGAGAGAGAGAGAATTATTCTATAATAGGTTGTACGGTTCTGTGTGAACATCCACATAGATGATGGTTAGAAGACAGTTTTTGAGTTGGTTGGTTTACCATGTCAATCCACTCCAAGCAACAGTAACAAAAATATATATATATACCATAAAAAAGTACACTTGCCCGGCATGCATGTGACCCTGGGTTCCGTCCCAGGCCCAGCAAATAACAATCAAACACACAAACATAGACTAGGCAGCCAAATACACAGGGACTGTGTTTCTCAGAATTCAGGAATGTCAACATCAAAGAGCCAACCAATCTGGTGTCAGCTGAGGGACCATTCCTTATGCTTCCTACCTTCCTACCTTCTCCTGTCTCCTCCCATGGAGGCCGCAGTGAACAAGCTGCCTGGGAGCTTTTAAAAGCACTCTTCCCTGCCTCCTGTGCCTCCCGTGAAGGAGTGCAAAGCCCTCATGATCTCACTGCCTCCCCAAGGCCCCAGATTGGAGATTAGGCTTTGAGACATGAGTTTTGGGGAGAAAAATAAACATTCTGTAGAAAGCAGTACTATATTTAAAATGGAAAAGCCGCCTAGGTTTAGGGCCTTAAAACAACAATCACTTATTAGCCTGTCGTTCCGTGGGCTGGTGGCTGGGGCTGGGCTCAGCCGGAAGTGAGCCACGGCTCGCTTCTGGGGGCACCGAGCTTGCACAAACCTACTGGTTCCTCACTGTGTCACTTTCACAGCTGATGGGGGCTGACATGGGTGGATGGCCACTGTGTCTCTGGTATGGAGTGAGCTAACATAGACTTCTTCATGGTGGCTGGATTCTAGTCAGTGGGAGAGAGCGGTGTTGAAAGCGGTGTTCCAGCGCTTTTCAAGCCTGAGCTTGTGTGAGGCTTCCCCAATGTCCCAAGGACTGACTCCAGCTTTAGGAGCTGCCAAAACTGACCCACCTCTTAGTGGAAGGAACTGCAGAAGACTGACTTTTTTTTTTTTTTTTTTTTTTTTTTTTTTTTGTTTTTTAATTCTCCTCTGAGGGACACACTTTTCTGGAAGGATCTATGGCCTCACAACTTCACATTCTCCATCTTCATAGCCCAGAGAAGCAATCTTGGTCACCCCTGGTTTTGGTTTTTTGTTTTTTTGGTTTTTTTTTTGTTTGTTTGTTTTTTTTTTTTTTTTGAGGGGAGAGTAAGGAATGTCTTTTTAACAGTTCGGTGAACATCTGAGTGAAAATAATTCTTAAAATGTAGCACGAGGAAGTAGATTTTTTTTTTCTTTTAATTGGGCTTCAGCAGGATTTTTAAAAGAATCTTTCTTTTCTTGAGTTGCCCCACCCTTGTTATAAATTATAACTCCACCCAGTGGCACACCACAGCCGGCCAGGCTCTCCCTTTCTCCCTCCCCCTTTCAGCTTCCAGTGTGCTGCTGGCTTGGCAGCCCATCTCTTCAGCTCACTTTGCTGCAGAGAGTTTTGCTTCCTGATCTCCCCACCCCCTCCCTCTTTTCTCCACCTCTGGAGCTCACCCTTTGCTTACTGCTGTCTGTATGGCTCTAGCAGTCTTCTAAGGAGCAGAAGTTAGAAAAACCTGTTTGTGTAAGGCTGTCGTCTTTACAGACCTGTAGCGTGGACACTGCACACAATGGCTCAGAGAACTAGCCAGAAAAGAAGAAAAAATTAAATGTAAGACAGAACATTTATCTTAAAGACAATGTGTATGAAATCGCATTTAAAGACACTTGTGAAGTTGACACGGCTAGTTCAATGCATGGATTCATTTCACAAGTGTTTATGGAATATTTGTTCCAGGTCCCTTATAGCCTAGTAAGAGAAACAGATACCTGAAAAGAATTTCAATTAATGAACATCAGTTAATTATCCAAGTGGGTATCATGTGAGGACACTGTACCCAGTGAGGGTGTTTGGGACTTTTCATGTGAATGGTATCTCATGTGGGTTAGCCCAGCACAGCCCAGTAGAAATAAAATATGGATATATATATATATATATATATATATATATATATATATATTCTCTTTAGATTTTCAGAATATTATAAAAGTAAAATCAAACAGGTAAAAATCACCTTAATGTTCATTTCATTCTACTCAACATGTCTAAGATATTGGCATTTCACTGTGCAATTAATATAAAATTATTAATGAGATGACTTACATTCTTTTTATTGTACTGTCTTTGAAATCCAGCTTGTACTTTATACCCGTAGCCCATCTCCATTTTAACGCCAAGTTTTCAACAGTTAGAGTAAAATGTAGTCCCTATTGAAGCAATTAAGTTGTGTTTAACGGAAACATATTTTATATTGCTTTGGTTTAAAATTTGTAATTGAAATGAAATAAAGTAGAAAAATTCAGTTACTTGCCAACATTACTCACTGAGCAAGTGCCTCAGCATACATGTGTGGCTACCGGGTACCAAACTGGAGATCAGGGGTCCCAAAGTACAAACAGATGTAAGGCAAAGGACAAAAAGACAGGGAAAGAAGACAAGACTCAGTATAGATTCGAGCCCATGACCTTGCATTGATGTAGAAACACCAGCGTGTCCTGAGACGGAGGACTAGAATCCTGGAAATTCAGTGGCCACCAAGGCCATCCTGAACTGGTGGCTTTCTGTTTTGTTTTGTTTCTCCATCTCATGTGTTTAAATAACTAAGTTCACTGACCACAGAGGATAAATTTTAGAAAGAAGTTAATTATGAATCCATAGGTAGAAGCAAGAGAAAGATGAGAGAGAGTTCCTATATAGCAGTAAGGGTCCCCGGTATCACTGAGGTGCTGCAGGCTTCTTAAAGGACTTATGATAGAAACTGGGGTGAAACACAGAGAGGGGGAAACGCTTCAGTCCAGTTGGCCCAACCACAAGGTGCCGCGTGTAGCCTCTAGGCAGGGGTGCTGCTTCAGAGAGAGCAAGCAGGTGCATGCTTCTGGCATCCCTGGCCTCCAGGGCATTCTTGGAACTGTTGCTTTGGAGTCTCTGCCCCTCTATCCCCTGTTCTCATCAGTATGGAGTCCGGAAGTCTAAACAGTTTACTGTTTCACAGCACGGCAGAGAAGCCCAATGAGGACCAAGAAACCAGGGTTGCCATGGTAGTTGCTTTTGTCATTGTGCCCGACGAGGGACAACTTAAGGGTGGAAAGGTCTGTTCTGGAATATGGCTTAATGGATTCGGTCCACTGTGGCCAGAAGGCATGGTGGAATTCATGGCAGTGGGAGCCTGTGGCTGCTTGTTCACATGCGTGTGGATCAGGAAGCAGATACAGGTTGGGACCAGAAGCAAAAGTGGACTATGACTCTCAAACCCTACCCTCCATTGACACACAATCCCCAGCTAGTCACCCAGTTCCAGATGGCTCTACAACCTCGCAAAATAGTGCTACAAGCTAGGGACAGAGTGTTCAAAGACATGAACCTGTAAGGGACATTGTATATCCAAGCCATATCGGGCAGGATGAATAAGTTACCTTGTGAGCCTTTGAATCTCCAAAACAATCAAAAGCTACATGTTTTGTAAGTATAAACTTAGCATGGGGTCAATTAGGCACAAAAAGGAATTTTCTAGAATGTTCTAGTCCATACTGCAGCTACTAAAACCTGTAGCAACACAGCCACCCTCTTGGTATATACTAGGATCAAGGATCTGCAAGAAATCATCTGGGATAAGGAAGCTTGCTTTAAGCAAAGTAAAGTAGGAAGTTGATGAAGCATGTGTTTTCACCATATCACTGTCAGAAATGAACTCTAGCAGCTTCAGAAGGATGCTGTCTAGCTCACGGGGAACATCCCAGCATTAAAGTGAGGTGTGGTGGCACACAGCTGTAATCCCAGCATTCTAGAGGCAGAGGCAGGCAGGTCTCTCTGAGTTCCAGGCCAGCCTGGCCTACAAAGTGAGTCCAGGACAGCCAAGTCTACACAGAGAGACCCTGTCTCGAAAAACAAAACAAACAAGCAACAAAAAGCTGCCTATATTGTTACTCACTGCAGAAGCTCAAGTACAATGAGTGGATAAATCCTGCCTGCCTGCCTCCATCTCTCCCTCCCACCAACGCTGTGAAGTGGATCTTAGCCTAAGCCTTACCATCCTGGGAATCACCGAACATCTCAATCCGATGTCTGAGCCCATGCTTCTTCATTTATGTAAAATGTTCAGGACCGCCTCTGTGCTGTCCCTCTAAATCAGACTCCTGACAACTAGCCAACAGGACCATTCCAAGACATAATGCTCATCTGTAAAGAAATGAGTGTAATTGATGACATAAAATATGTTGCCTGATTCAAATCATTTGGGGCTCACCATTGGAGCAGACCAAAAGTTCATGGGCTGAATGGGGATGTTGTCATTTGGAACAGCTGAATCTGCTAAGATGGGGTAAGGGGACCTGTGTTCCGGAAAGCGATCTGCCAGTCACCTCTATGCCCACCTCTGTGCCACCGCAGCATGCATTCGTGCTGAACTGTAATAGAGACTTTCACAGTCCACCGTGACCACATAAAACTTCATGCCACTCAAGTAAAAAGAACCAAGAAGCTTAGGCAAGCTACATCCTCTATGACCTCTCTTCTTAAAATTCAAGCGTAATTCCTTCTGGTCCAGTGACCTGCGGTTAAATTAGGTTGTCTAGCAGTGATATACCGACTATGGCAAAGAAACACAGACTGCAGATAGTAAGGACAACAATGATAAACTGTGGGGTGAGGGGGACAGGGACTGGCACATGCCACAGCCTGAACAACAGGAGTCATTAAAACTCCTGGCAGCAGATAGAATTCTTGGCATACAATACAGACCAGGAAATATCATCGCTGCTGATTTGTCCTTCATGAAGATGTCAGAGAGAGGTGTGTTCCCTGGGAACCATGTCGCTGTCGCTGTTCCTTTTCCAAACTTGCCACAGTTTGAGGCTACCTTCAGATGGATTATGAAAGACTGGGTGTTGAAAGGCCTAGGAGTTTATTTCATGGTTTTGGAAGCTGGAAAGTACAAGTCCGAAACGACAAGAACTTCTGTATGGGCCGAGCGCCTGCTTCCTGATTCTTAAGTGACCGTCTTTTCTCTGTATCTTCACTTGATAGTGGGGCAATGGAAAGCCCTCAGGCCCCTGATATGACGGTATTTATTCCAGTCATGAAGGTCTTTCCTTACCTGATCACCATCCCCTCCCAAGCCCCACTTCCCAGTGCCACCATCAGCCTGAGGATGAGGATTTTAAGCTCTGAATTGTACATGCGTGACCTAGAGAGAGAAGCTAGACATTGTCCTAAGCGTGGGCCTGAGATGTTAGTAACTTCAGAATTTTCTCGACCTGTCTTGGAGTTTCTTTGGCAATGCACATCTCTCAAAAACTTAATAGGGTGTGATTGTGCATGCCTTTAATCCCAGGGCTTGGGAGGCAAAGGCAGGTGGATCTGTGATGTCCAGGCCTGCCTGGTCTGCAAAGCGAGTCCAGAAACAGCCAGGGCTCTCTTACACAGAAAAACCCTGTCTCAAAAAAAAAAAAAAAACTTAATAGGATTTTTTGTTTTTTTATCTTTTTGCTCCTAGACAACTGTAATGAGCAATAATGGAAACGAGAGATCTTGCTTGGTCATACATTTTAGCTAGGAACCTCTGTTTTCCAGCAAAATCTCCTACGCTTTGTCTACCTTCCCAGACGATTAGTTTTCAGACTTTAAGGACTCAACCCATCATGTGCAAAATGAATCTTATTTCGTGATCCAATTAAAATTATGCATGTGCTATGCATAATAGAACCAAATCCCAAGCTTCATGCTACAGTATTTGCCTTCAGCGTATGTGTCCCAGGATGAGATGTTTTGCTCACTTTCTTTTTTAGTAGTTCCTAATTTATTTTTATGTATTATATATATGATATATACTGATATATATCATATTTATAATTTATTATGCTTTATAATTTTGAGTTCATAACCTAATTACAACATTCCGCTTTCTCTTTCTTTCCTTCAATCCCTTCTATGTGCACGCCTCCCTCAATTTCATGGCCTCTTTCTCTTTAGTTATTGTTACATATACATTCCTTACTAAGCCAGCATAATCCCTAGCTACAGTCTAAATAGTTATCTTTATTCCCACAGTTCCATTTTTTTTTTTTTTTTAAGTAAGAATGAGAGAAAGTATGGCAAAGCTGGTCACTGGTCGAGGTCCAGCAGATTGATCTACAGCCCACTAATGGGCCACACCCAGGGTGTGAAAGCACTATTTAGTTAAGGCCTCTCCCTGCATTTTAGCATCTGCTTCAAAGGAAATTAAAATAATGGCCTTGGGTAGAGAGATTTTTATGTATAAACATTTTTCTAATTCCCCTTTACATACTGCTCCAGACAGCACTTCATGAAGCACATGGATTCTCTCTTTTTTCTGTTAGAAAATACTCAGCAAGGCAGGAGACTGAGGAGAAGGTAGGTCGGTCCTTTACTGTGCTCTGATCTCACAAGGGAGATATAGCATCATTTGTTCAAGGCCATCTTGAAATGCATGGTGACTGTGTGTGTGTGTGAGAGAGAGAGAGAGAGAGAGAACACAATTAGCAATTTTTCTATTTAAGACAGAGAATGCAGCTTTCAAGCCCCCCATGTCCTCTGAGTCAGAACTTCAGCCATCCTGCCTGGTAGACACAGGCCACCAGGACCTCTCTTAGCAAAGCTCTGGTCCCCTCTCTTCCTTCTGGAAAAACAGACTATGTATAGACTGTCAGAGAATTTTATTGCAACCTACCAGCAGTGGCTATCTCACTCCAGCATCTTGAGTACTTTTCTCCAAATTAAGCTATGGTAGGCACCCAGGATGCATTCCTAAATACAGGGGGGGAAAAAAACACACCTTCCCTTTCTTTGTAACTAATTAACAGAACCTTTTAGCCTGGGCCAGACACCTTCATTGGCCATGGCTGGCCTTCTCTACTTCCTGCTCCCTATGGAGTGTCACAGTACTTCCTGGTTGACAGTTCCCTTTCTCATTCTGAGCATTAGCCCCTCTTCTTTCAGCCATCTTCATCCTAAGAAAGACATCTTGAAGAGAATAGCTTCCAGCCAATCTCTGCTAATGAGCTCATGAGAATTTTCAAGGAATCACTTTTCTCTGGAGTATCTGGATTTTGTAAGACAGAAGCAATCCCCAAGACCCTAAAGGCATTGGGACTGAAGCTGATGATGAGGGGGTAGAGGTGGAAACAAACCTTTAGGAAAGAAATGAGCCTGGGTTTAAGTACTGGCTTCATCACAAATGATGTGAACTTAAGTTATCTGTCTTTATTTTTACTGTCATTGTGATAAAGTACCTAGGCAAAAGCAACTTAAGGGAGAAAAGTGTGGGCTTAGATCTTTCAAACGCACACTTTATTTAAAATTCTTAAATGAGCCATAGTATCTTCTTTGATACACTGCTAGGTAGAGTCTTTCAGGGGCCCTCTGCGCTAGGCTCCTGTCCTGTTACTTGTTTTCTCCTACGTCTAATGCACCTCCCATTTGTCTTTCTAAGTGAGGATTGATCATCTTACCCCGGATCCTCTTTCTTGTTTATCTTCTTTAGGTGTATAGATTTCATTATGTTTATCATATCTTATAGGACTATATGAGTGAGTATATACCAGGTGTGTCTTTCTCCTTCTGGGATACCTCACTCAGGATGATCTTTTCTAGATCCCACCATTTGCCTGCAAATTTCATGATTTCCTCATTTTTGATTGCTGAATAGTATTCTATTGTGTAAAAATACCACAATTTCTGTATCCATTCCTCTGTTGAGGGACATCTGGGTTGTTTCCAGGTTCTGGCTATTACAAATAAAGCTGCTACAAACATGGTTGAGCAAATGTCCTTGTTGTGTACTTGAGCAAATTTTGGGTATATGCCTAGGAGTGGTATAGCTGGATCTTGAGGAAGCACTATTCCTAATTGTCTGAGAAAGCGCCAGATTGACTTCCAAAGTGGTTGTCCAGTTTACATTCCCACCAGCAATGGAGGAGGGTTCCCCTTTCTCCATAACCTCTCCAGCATACGAAAGAAGGGGGAGTTAGTATGATGTGGAAAGGAAAGGAGCTCCACAAGAACCAAATATATCTGGGCACAGGGGTCTTTTCTGAGACTGACACTCCACCAAGGACCATGCATGGATATAACCTAGAACCTCTGCTCGGACGAAGCTTGTGGTAGCTCAATAACCAATTGGTTTGGTTTCCCATAATAAGGGGAACAGGGACTATTTCTGACATGAACTCATTGGCAGGCTCTTTGACTTCCCCACCCCCCAAGGAAGGAGCAGTCCTGCTAGGCCACAGAGGAGGACTTTGCAGTCAGTCCTGAAGATACCTGATAAAACAGGGTCAGATGAAAGGGGAGGAGGTCCTCCCCAATCAGTGGACTTGGAAAGGGGCAGGGAGGAGATGAGGGAAGGAGGGAGGGTATGGGAGGGAATGAGGGAGTGGGATACAGTTGGGATACAGAGTTAATAAAATGTAACTAATAATAATAATAATAATAATAATAAATAAAATAAAATTCTTAAATGCCTCTACCTCTCTTCCAACCCTCCATCCTCCCCCCACCTTAGATAGAAAATTAGCAGGAAAAGGGGCTGTGGACCTCTTTTATCTACTTCCTGCTGATAAAGGTCGATGGGTTCTTTGGGGATTACCAAACTCAGTCATCAAGATACCAGCAGTCTATTCAAACTGCAAAGCAGAGGCAGCAACACTCATCAGCAGCAGCGGAACAATTCAGTAGAATCAGCAATGCTCTGCCAAAACGGCACAGGTCTGTTAGAGCAGTGAAACTCCACCAAAGCAGCAGGGGAAGTGTTCTGCAGCATTTCTCTCTTCAAAAACCAGCGAAGGATCCGAATCATTGCAAAGCAAAGCAATGCAAAAGCTTCTCTCACTGTCTGTTGGCTTCTATTTATCCCTTCTCAGAATCTACACACACAAGGATGTTTTCCAGCTCACAAACCATGCCCCTCACATGAGGTAGCCTCCAGCAACAAACTTGTGCTCAAGGAGCTATTTTTCAAGGGGGGGGGGCTGTCCTACAAGGATGGGGGGGAGAACATTCCCACATTCCACACTTGTGACCAAAACTAAAAACATACTCACATGATGCAACTTTCCAAAGGAACCAAAAACTTCCACTTCGGATAGGTTTTGTTGTGATTCACAGTTAGACATAAGGAGGGTCCATCGTGGTGGAGAAATCAGGAACTTGAGGCAACTGGCTACACCGAACCCACAGTCAGGAGGCACACAGCAGGGAATCCATGCTGCTAGTCACTTTCGTTTACACAGATCAGGACCCCGTCCCAGGGGATGGTACTGCCCACAGTAGAAAATGGAACCTGACCTTGCCAGGTCATCCTCCAACCTCCTTGGTGTGCCTGGAGGCTTGTCTCATGGGTAATTACAGGCCCTGTAGGGTTGACAATTAACACTATTAGCACACTCTCAAGCCTTGTTTCCTCTTCTGTAATGTCTGAACAATGCTTCCTAAGGTTTAAGGAAGAGTCAAATGCAAGATACAAGGTACCTGGCAATGTACCCTCCCTAGAGTTGGAACGCCAAAATGTTTGTATCATCATTCTAGGTGCTAAGAGATGGTAGACAGTGTGGGGTACTGAAGCCTTGAAGCTTTTATGGCTTGACTATGAAAGGTTCCCCCAAAGGCTCAGAGTTTGAAAAGTTGGGGCACAGCTGCTGGCACCATTTGGAGAGGTTGTTGAGACTTTGGGTGGTGGGGGTGAGTTGGAGAATATAAATCTTTGGTGTGCCTTTGAAGGTTATATAAGGATCCCAGGTCTTCTTCTCCTCTCTCTCTCTCTCTCTCTCTCTGCTTCTCTGTCTGCCTCAGAGTAAGGATTTCCTCTGCAACCTACTCTCACCATCATGATGTTCTGCCTGAGCACAGGGGCCAAGTAACTGTGGACCAAATCCTCTGAAGCCACAAACCAAAATAAATCTTTCCTGCCACAAGTCGTCTTTCAAGTGTTCAGTTCAAGCTACAGAAAATTATGTAACACAGGAGTGAAGGCCGGATAAGCTTTACCACTCTGTAACCTTAAGAAAGAGTGGACCTTGGGTTACTGAGTCAGACCACGTGAGCTCCTTCCAGGCACAAATTCAACAAGGTCAGCAAAGATCTGAAGACGATGAGCAGCCAGGACCAGGTTTCTCTAGCTGGTGCTGATAGCTCAGGGATTGGCTTCTAAATTGGTAGTCAACAAAGATGGCCTGGAGAGAGAAGCCAAATATGGATCCTCTGTGAATCTGGACTCCTATGGAACAGGCACAGCAGGTCCCAAGATGTCAGAATGAAGACAGTAGTCACATTTGGTCTGTGAACTGCTCACTCCATGATCCAAAATAGGACCTCTATCTACCATGGGAAATGGAGCTTAGCTCCTTACAGAAAAGTTCCAAATGAGATTTAAAAAATAATATTAATAATAAGAGATTATTGATGAAGAATATTTAAAATTCAACTTCAGTTAATAAAATTCTAACTTTTCATCAACCACAGTGTGAAACCATTACCAAATGTACTCAGAAAATGAGTAACCTGAAAAAAGAAGAAAAGAAAAGAGAGGGCTAGTGAGGTATCTCAGTGACTAAAGGTGCTTGTCACCAAGCCTAAAGACCTAAGTTCAAACCCTGGAGCCCTGCAGTAGAAGAACCAACTCCTACAAGCCGTCCTTTGGCCTGCACACGCATGGGAAGGGTCTCACATAGCCTAGGATAGCTCTGAACCCACTTCTTGTATGTTTCTTGGGGAGCGGGAGGCAGTATCTCATACACACAATCCATTGCCCTGGAAGTATTTTTAAAAGCAACTCAACCATGGAGAAAACCACTTGATTTAAGCCTAGATATCAAAAGGAGCACACGTTTTACCCTACCAGTAGGAACTAAGGCTTCCGTGTTTGGTTTTGCATCCTGTTATCTCTTCTGGAGCATCCCTTCCTGTGCATTTGTGGCAGTTCGTGCCTCTTTGCCTCTTCCCAGTGGTTCACCGAGTGGGCGTAGGTGATTATAGCCTGTGATGTTCTTGCTTAATTATAATTACTCACATTAAAGCAACACCTTAGAAGATACCACATTCCCCAGGCTCTAATGTGGACATGGGTGTGGATACACAGGCTCCTATATCTCACTGGTTGGGATTTTTAATTTCTGGGAGGTAGCTAGATGGAAGTTCGCAGAAGCTTTCACACTTCCTCGGGCTTTTTTTTTTGCTAACCCTCAATTAGAACGCATTCTTAATTTCCCAGCCCAGTTTATTAGCCTTCAGGATATGGTGAAAGATCTCAGCTCACCCCTCCCTAAGAGGATGAAATGACTTTCTTCTTCCCTCCCCATCTTTCTGCCTCCTGGCCTGGCCTCCCCTCCAGTTTTGCTATGGCTGCTCCTGTCCTCTGTTGCTAGCCTCCTCCAGCCACTCTTCTCGCTCTACTCTTTCCTCCTCCCTCTTCCCTTCCTCTCCCCTTCCATCACCCTCACTCCCTGCCGCACCTGCTTTGCTGCTGTTGTACACATTTCCTTGATCATTTGGAACCTGTGTCCAGGGCAAAGGGCAAACCTTGAATGCCTGTAAGACAGTTACAGATAAGGCTGCAGCTTCTGCACGCGCCCAAGAAAACCGTGAATAAAATCCGCTGCAGAACTGTAAAGGTAACTCTGCAATATTTTAAGGGAGGTCTGGGCTTGCTTGGGTTTTTTTAAATAACTCGATTGCACAGTTCTTGACAGCCTACTTTGTAGATGACATCATGTCACGATTTCAAAAGGATGGACATGCTTGGGTCTTGGTTTTGCTGTGTGTAGCATGACTCCAGGGGTTCCTAGCTCCAGGCGTGCAGCAGACCACCTGCTCAGTCAGCCCTTTGAGGTACCTGTATTGCCAGAGGAAAACAAAAATGGTGTTTCACATTCCCTCTGCACTCTTTCCCATTCCCTCTCACAATTAGGGGAAAAAAAAAGATGTTTTCCTCTTTAATTCTGAAAGCAAATATGGTGGTACACAGCTATAACCCCTGCACTCAGTAGGCTAAGGCAGTGGGATCAAAAGCCCAGGGTTACCCTCAGCTCCATAGTGAGTTTGAACCTGGAGCATGAGACCTGCCTTTAAAAATATGCACTGAATCAAATGTGGTACTGTACACCTTTAGCCCCAGCACTCAGGAGGCAGAGGCAGGGGTATCTCTGTGAGTGCAAGGCCAGCCTGGTCTACAGAGACCCTATTGTGAAAGAAGAAAGAAAGAAAGAAAGAAAGAAAGAAAGAAAGAAAGAAAGAAAGAAAGAAAGAAGCAAAGAAAGAAACAAAAAATGGAAAAGGAAAAGAAGGAAAAGAAAATTCAGGGCTGAGGACAGTTTAGTGGTAGAGGCCTCATTTAATACACATGAAGCCTTAGCTTCCATCTCCAGCACCACAAAATAATAATAATAATAATAGTAATAATAATAATAATCCATCAGATGTAGCCTGTTGTCATCTTTTTAGCTAATGAGCTCAAACACCCACACTCCTGCCCAGGCCCTTCCCACCTTTCTGTCTCCCTGCTTCATCCCTCCCTTCGTCACAGACATCCCCTGTTTTCCTTCCTCTTGTCTCTCTTGAGGTGGGCAGCTGTGGGCAGCAAGAGCCGAGGAAGACCAGTGCACACACTGGGAAGTTTTGTCAAGCAGACATTCTCCAGGGGATTTATTTATTACTTATTTACTTGGTGTGTGTGTGTGTGTGTGTGTGTGTGTGTGTGTGTGTGTGTGTGTG
>NW_026596034.1:24715836-24729411 GCF_907164565.1 Psammomys obesus
GTGTGTGTGTGTGTGTGTGTGTGTGTGTGTGTGTGTGTGTGTGTGTGTAACACATACACGGGGGTGGCATGCATTTTTACGTCATGGCAGGTATGTGAAGTCAGAGGACCGTCTGTGAGAGTTTGGGGGTGGAATTGAGGGGAGCAGGCTTACCAGCAGGCAGCTTTGTCCACAGCCATCTTTTAAAATCAGCTTCCCCAGATGCTAAACAGAGTGCCCCTAAACCTAAAGAGGGGGCTAGAGAGACGACGGCCGACAGCTAAGAGGGATTCCTGCTCTCCCAAAGGACCCGAGTTCCGTTCCCAGCACTCACATTGGGCAGCTCTCAACCATCTGTAAGGCTACCTCCAGGGGTCTTACCCTCTCTTCTGGCCTCTGTGGGTACCGTCACACATGTGAAGGTATATGTATGCGCAATAGATGACAGATGGATGGAGGGGTAGGTAGGTAGGCAGGTGGATAGGTAGAAATAATTTTCCAAAAACCTTCTAGACCTCAATATTCCTACCCTCAAAAATGGAGGCTGGAAGGTAAGGGCTATCTATGCCTTGAGTTTGTTTCTGTGATGGACTATCTGAGAGCTTCAAAAGAGAAAAGATTTGGTTTGGGTTTGTTTATTGAGAGAGAGTCTTACCTGGCTCAAGCTGGCTGTGTAGCAGAGGATGGCCTTGACCACCACCTGTCACTGCCTCCCAAGTGCTGGCACTGCCGTTGTGTGCTACCATTTCTGGCCCGGGGAGGTGGGGAGGAGCGGCGTGTTTTTATAGCTCGTTGTCTCGAAGGCTGTAGTCTGTAGTTAGCCAGATCCATTGCTTTGAGCCCTGCTGAAACTGAAGGCCACAACAGTAAGAATGTGTGCAGGAAGGACAAGGACCAGGTATGATATTCAAAATATATCCCCAGGGTGCTTCCGTCAGCTAGGACACACGTCTTAAAGTTTCTGCCACCACCTAGCATTGCAAGCCTTGAGCCCATGGGTCCATTTCTTAAAGAAACCATAATATGTCCCACCTGAAGTTCCCTGCCTTAAAGGCTTGGCATCCACCGTAGCAGTGCTGAGGTGACTGGATCTACAAGAGGCAGGGCCTGTTGGAAGAGAGTAATGCTGCAGGGGACTGGCCCTCTTGAGACTGGGTTGTTATAAAACAAGCCTTTCTCCTCATCTTGGCACCTCTTTCATAAACAGTCCTGCTGTAATGATGTCCTCCAGAAAGCCTTCACTGGAGCCAAGCAAATGCTAGCACGTTGCTTTTAAACTTTCAGAACTCAAAACTAACTAAGCCTCTTTCCCAATTGTTAAACCAGCCTCTGATACTCTGGTACAGCAATACAAATAGACCCAAACAGTAATGCTTCTTGGAGGTTCTAAAACTGAATGAAACAGCAAATACAACAAGCACTTCTGATATGTTAGACTTACAGCGAATATTATTTTCCTTTTTGCCACCCATGCAATCCGAAAAGCCTTATAAAGATAAATAAACAACCTTGGCAGGCGACTTATGAGAACATAGTATTCTGTGTATTGGATTCTATATAGGTTGGCATCGTGGACGGCAAGAGCCTCTGGGTCCATTTTCATTCCGAGTGTGCTGCCTCCGCTGCTTCAGTTCTTTAATGTTTAAATAGTGCCTGCTTTCTGTTAGCTGGCACGCTTGTTAGACCTCCCATTAGTGTGCTTATTTATTTATTTTTAATTTCACTGGCCGTGCACGAGAGCATCCTCATGGGGGCTGGGGAAAGCAAAATAGGATAAAATGAAAATGACCACCTACCCCGAACGCATGCCAAAACCCTGGCCTGTCCCCATCTTGGTATAGGTCCCCTCACATTTTAATCCACATGCCTATGACCATAGGATAAGTCTGTGACCCCGAGCATAAAGCCTCTCCTTGCTGTTTCCTGTTGTAAGGTTGCCAGTTTCCTTGGCCGTTTAAAATGCTCGGAAGGGCTCATCTTTGTCCACATCTACTGCTCCGTCCACCTTATCTAGATACCGTTGAAGGGTGCACTGGAGAGGTAGAGATGCTGTCTCTTGCGTTTCAATCTCACTTAGATCACTGATCTCACCTGTCACGTGGCGGATACTTTCTTACTAGGTTAACTAACGGTTAGAGCTGGGCGGGTGACACAGGTCTGTCATCACAGATACCTGGAAAGCTGGGGCAAGAGGACTGAAGTCCCTGCCTGGGTTACAGAGTGAGTTCAAGCTCAGCCTGGCAAACTTAATGAGATGAGCCCCTGTCTTGAAATAAAATGTAAGAAGAGGACTGAGCGTGTAGCTGGGGTGGTGGAGGTCTTGCCTAGCATGCTCAAGGCCCAGTTCAGTCCCTAGTACCAAGAAAAGCATGACAAATATTAATTGTGTGAGTGTCCCATGTGCATTTCCCAATGGGTGCACGGGCTATTCCCTGTCCCTCGACTCAAACTGCAGTCAGTGTCACCTCGGCCCGCCCAGTCATGTGCATGTACTTCTCCAGTGAAAGTCCTGAGAGGCAGGATTGCTGGGACAAGGAAGCTGCTTTTCCTAAATAATCAACATTGCCAAAAAGTCTTCCAAAGGCTGTGGCGCCAGCTTACGATCCTATTAATAATACCTTTTCCTGAGTGGCTTTTTGACAAAGTGTTTCCAAAATAACCATATGTGCCTTTTTGTTTGTTTGTTTCTGTTTTGATTTTGGAGAAAGAAGAGGAAAGGTGATAATTAAGAGGTATTTTTTAATTATTTTTTTTTATTTTCAGGGAGAGGTGCAGAAAATCATTCATCCGCGCATGTGTCCATTCATTCAGTCACTCACTTTTTTCCGATCATTGATTTCCTTCTAGGCCTGGTTCTAAATGCTGAACACATTAGATAAACAGCATGCACTGTTAACCCTGGATAGATTCATAGACTAGATATAAATCTCAAGTTCTTAACACTTAAGGCACAGAAGTAAAAAAGACTCATGCCAAGTAATGAAAGACATGGTCCTAACTTCAGGACTTAAAAAAAAAAAAAAAAAAAAAAGAGCTATAAAGAAAATTTTAAAGTTTTTAATGAAAACAATCACTTTAATTCACATACACACACACACACACACACACACACACACACACGTGGTGGTCAGAGGACAACTTGCAGACTCTCCTTTCACATGAGAGCTGGGGATGAACCCAGGGCTTTTCGAGGCAACCTGAGCTGTCTCCCCAGCCCCAACCTTAGGGTGCCTGATGACATTCAAATGCAGTGAGTGGATTAGCTAACACCTTTCCTGCCTGAAAGTGTCGCAGCGTCCCTGTTCTTAGGAAGCAGGCATTAAAGTATGGAAGGTGTCTCCAACTAAGTCTTAAAAGGGTAACGGATTCCCCCAACTCCACTGGCCAGTGGCAGTGGTCTGTGCCTGCGCTGGCAGTGCCTGGTGACTCCTGAGCACTTGAAATGCAGTCCCTATGACCACAGGGTCAAACCATTCGTTCTCTTCTACCTCAGTGTAACCTGGTTAGCGGCTGCCATATTGGACAGCCTAGATGTAAACACACACAGAGGAAAAACAAACAGACGGCGCAAAATGTAACTGGGGAAGTTATTTGAAGGGTGTGTGAAAAGACTGCAGTATTCTTGTATTTTTCCTCAGAATTTGCATATTGTCTTTAACTTACATAATAAATGGTGACCTCTTGAGAAGGGAATTGAAATTAAAGTATTACTGGGATATGTTTTATTACAATTAAATTATCACAAGTCAGTGAGATTATACAGGACTTGAGGTACAGTACAGCGGCAGAGGGCTTGCCCGGTATGCACTAGGCCTTGGGTTTTATCACCAGCACCACAATTAATTAACTATCTAAAAATGCATACTAGAGTCTGGCTCCATGGCGCACAGCTATACACTTAGCACATGGGGAGGCAGAGACAGGTGAATCTCTGTGAGTTCAAGGCCAGCCTGGTCTACAAAACAAGTCCAGGATAGCCAAGGCTACACAGAGAAACCTTGGCTTGAAAAACCAAACCAAACCAAACCAAACAGAGTATACTAGGAAACTAGAGAGGTTGCTCAGTATCTACTGCTCTTGCAGCGGCAGGAGACCCAACACCCTCTCTTGGCTTCAACGGGACCTGAACATACATGGTACATATAAACTCATGCAGGTTCACACACAGACTTTTTTTTTTAATTTATACAATCCAGGGACCAAAGAGAGGGGCATCAGGTGCTACTCCAGGCTGTGAAAAGCATAGCCTTTTAAAATGTAACTTAACTACAAAAGTACTTGTACAAGTACATAACACACACACACACACACACACACACACACATACACACAAGGATATTCTCTGCAGCTTTATTTGCAGAAGTAAGAAATTGGCAGTGTTCAAAATGTTCAACAGGAAGACAATGGCTCGATGTATTTTGCTTTGTTCTTATTCTGGATTACTCTAAATCTCTCCAACAGATCGAGGCAAACACGTAATAGCATGGAAAGACGCCCAGGACAGATTGGCAGGGAGGGAAAAAGAGCAGTTTGCCCAACAAAATGTTTACCCGTGTTCCCCAACTTTAATATGATTCAACTTGAGGAATTATTTTCTTCTTTTGTACTTAATGGCAGTACAAACACGTACCCATGTGAACATTCTGGGCTTCCTTCTCTCTTCTAGTACAGTGTATAATTCTTCACTGGAGAGAACCAATACTTTACCATCAAATAGGCTTTGTGTTGGACGATCTTGAGCGTGGGCAAATGAACATGTTTAGGTAGACGAAGAAGCCAGGCTTCTTGCCCTTGGGAAGCTGAGGCATGAGAGTGAGTCCAGATTTGGCTATGGAGTAAGAGGAAGGAAAGAAGGAAGTCAGGGATTGGGGGAAAAAGTGATGGATGCTGTTTGCAGAATACATTTATCCTCGACCTACAGGATTCCCAGCTCACAACAGATTTATGAGGGTAGAGCCTCATTGGAAGATAAGGTGCAGCAAAAGCATGTCTACATTTTTCAGTAGAAACACACAAACTGTTCACATGCTCTTTCACACAAGCACTCACGTACTCCTTCACACACACCCACTTGCATTTGTATTTAAAGAGGGAACCTTCCGGAAAAAAAAAAAAACACACACACACACATGAAACAGTTACTGGTCCATTCTCAGAAACTCCTAGATGCCTGTGGAAAGACCACCCAGATCCATCTCTGGGGTCACCCAGCTGGCTGCGGAGGGTCCTCTCTGATGTACCTTGTGCTGCAGGAAAGGGAAAACCTCTGGGAAGCCAAAAATATCTCCAAACCAGCGCTTGCCAGCTAGTTAGCTGCACGTCTGAGCTGACCCCAGCTCTGCGAACCACCGCCGTCCATGGCCTGCAGCTCCAGTCTCCACAATAGCCAGCACCCCTCCCCGTGGCCACCAGGCCCGCAGGGCAGGCAGGGTCATTACTAAATTCCAATGAAGGGAGTGTTTATTATTGTTGTCGGGTTTGATGCTGATCCCAAAAGGACCTAATCAACAGGTAATAAGACCTCCTGGGAGCGATTAGAAACCTCAGCTTTAACCCCCTTCTAACCGCAGCAAAGAGGTCCTGCAAGACTGTGCCCACAGTCTGCAGAAGCTGGTGTGACTGGGATAGGCAGGGAGGCCCTATAAGATGGGCTCATGGGTAGCCTGAGAAGGAAAGCTGGAGGGAGGAGGGGCGTGTGTGTCCACGCTTCAGATTCTCCAGTAATATACGCCTCCTCGTCCTCCTTTTCCCCCACTTCTTCATTATCCTTATGCTTGAGCCTACCATGTGCCAGGCACATGGGGTTCAAATGTAAAGAATCAGAGTCCAAGCCAGGCAAGGTGGCACATACCCATAATCTCAGCACTCCAGAGGCTAAGACAGGAGAATAGCAAATTCAAAGCTAGCCTGGGCTACATCATGAGTTCCAGGACAGCCTGTGCTATATTGTAAGTTTAGCTATAAGTATGTAGTGCGTACTCCTGCTTTCAACGGTGCTCTCTGAATAGCAATAAAGAAACCGGTGCAGCAGGCGCTGAGCTCAGTCAGATCTGATAAGCACACACGACTGTCCAGGGATGAGAACAGGCAGCATTGTAGGGTGAGTCGGGAAGGCGTGATAGTAAAGGAGAGTGTCTGCTGTGTATCCACGATGGATGGTACCTGTTGCCTGGGGTGATGGGCTTACACTTCACCTTCTGCTTTTGCTATCGCTAACCTCTCTCGTCAATAAAGTCGAGTGCAAATATATAAAAGCAGTGAGTCATTTAAAAACAAAAAAAAACAAAAAACTTCAAGATCTGCTTTTCCGCACTTACCAGTGACTCAGCCGCCTGCCAACAGCTAGTTGGAAAGTTAGGCGCACCATTAACAAAACTTAGTACATGCCTGAGAAGACAACAGTGTCACGAGCCATTTCTTATCACCCAGTGACCAAACACTGTTACATAACCGTCGCCTGACAACACCCTCATACCCAGACCCAACGAATCTGTAGAAGCATACCAGCATTATAGCGAAAGCACATTTGATTAGTGTTTTGATTGCTTAAACCATCCAAGGAAAAAGGCCCCTATGACAAGTGGCAAGACCAGGAGATGCGTCATTGTGACCCAGGCCCAGTTGGCCCCACGCTTTCCAAGTTGTTTAGGATTGCAACAGCCACCCTCCTTATCGTTGTGCAAGGTTTTGCATCTTGCAAAAAGTTAACTGCAAATGTCCCTTTAGCTGGGTCAACTGATGTAGCTAGACCCAAGAGGACAATAAAGAGAGTGAAATTGGATGGGGACACAGCAACCACCTCACAGCTCAACCTTTGAAGTCCTTCGAAGATCAGTTGCCTGAAGAGAAGGAGACTTTGTACCTTTCCAACTTTCTGCTATCCCATCCTTCTGGAGCAAAGGTCCTAGAGACCAAAACTTGAGGCCCTACAAAAGCCAGAATGGATTTATTTCTTAAAGAAGAAGGATATTCAATCCTTTTTTTGTTTGTCCATTTGTTTTGGTTTTGGGGTTTTGGTTTGTTTTTGTTTTATTTGTGGCTTTCTAAGACAGGGATTCTCTGTGTAACAGAGCCATAGCGGTTCTGGAACTCGCTCAGTAGACCAGGCTGGCCTCAAAATCACAGAGATCCACTTGCCTCTGCCTCCTGAGTGATAGGATTCAAGGCATGTGCCACCATGCCTGGCAAGGAGGAATGTTTAATTCTATAGGTCTTTATTTCACAGTATAACCAGCTCTGTAACCCTTGGCACCAAGGTGAAAAAAAAAATTTGAAAAGAACCAGGCAAGATTGGAGTCGGCAATTGCTGAGGCTTGTTGAGCTAAGCTTGGAGATGCCCTTGGCCTGCTATGGTGATGAGGGTCTGCAAAGGCCTCAGAGCCCTGTAAGAAGGGATGTTTGTGATGAAGGAAAAAAAAATGTTGTGGCTTACACTGGTGTCCCAAGAAGCAAAGAAAAGCACAGCGGTGGGGAATGGTAAGTCACTTTGCAGAAGGGCAAAGGCAAGCAGAGAGAAGGGAGACTGGAAATCAAGATCCTAAATATATAGGTATAAGTCCTGAAAAAGGTGACTTAGAAAGCCATGAGCAGGGTTTTGTTTTTGCTGTTGTTTGTGTGTACGGTTTTTTTGTCCTGTGTGGGTATGACTTGCATGAGGACACTCTGGTGTCCTCAGAGGCCAGGGAACAGTGTCTGATACCCTGGAACTGGAGTTACTGACAGTAGTGAGTTGCCATGTAGATCTGGGCATGGAGCACGAGTTCTCTGGAGGAGCAGCCAGTGCTCTTGACTCCTGAGCCATCTCGCCAGCTCTGACATGTAGCATTTTTAATTAACAAAAACCAGCACATTGTTTAAAAATAAAGTATCCCCAGGGTGTATCAGAGTAAGAGTTCATGTCATGGAGCACAACCAGTAGTTGGAAGTAGTGAGCTGATAGTCCATAGTTCTCTTCATTCTGAGGACTCCTGCATTCTCTCCTGCACTCTAACAATGGTCCAGTGACATTTTGGCAGGTACCTGCCTTCAGGGAGTTCACTGTCAAATGAAGGAAGCATTTGTGCTTGATCACTCAACCATACCATGAT
This sequence comes from Psammomys obesus, assembly GCF_907164565.1. Taxonomy (NCBI): domain Eukaryota; kingdom Metazoa; phylum Chordata; class Mammalia; order Rodentia; family Muridae; genus Psammomys; species Psammomys obesus. The sequence continues at coordinate 24,723,903 of NW_026596034.1, forward strand.
GGAATAAAACAAAACACCAACAGGGTATATAGAAGGACAGAGGTGGGGTGAGGAAGGAGCGGACAAAGCAAGTTTCCTGAAGTAAGTGACGTCTAAGCTGTATGTTAGCTGTTTGTTCTCGAAGAGAACGCAGAGTCTAACTAAACTAAACCTAAAGTCAAGAGAAGCCCACACAGATTTTTCTCCAGAAGTCCTTTCTGTCTCCACACTTACTTATTTTTAACATTGTAGATTCATATGTATAGATATATATAGATATATATGATATAGATATAGTGTTTTTCTCATATACATATATGTGAAGTGCCTGCATAGGTCAGAAGTAGGCCATCTCCTGGGAACTGGAGTTACAGACAGCTGTGAGCCACCATGTAGGTGCTGAGAACTGAATCCAGGTCTGTTCCAAGAGCAGCAAGTGCTCCTAACCACTGAGCCATCTCTCCAGGCCCTGTCTCCATGCTATTGGGTCACTGAGCCTATGAACCATGAGCTAGCCTGCCTTCGCTGGCAAATATTTCTGTAGACAGCTGGGGGGGGGGTCCTCTTTTCCTGACTAATTAAGCCAAATGACCGTATTTGATGCCAAAGGTGTCATCTAATTCCAAGTGTGGAGACTAAACCCACATTTCCCAATTATCATGGCAGCCCTTCCAGCGTCTGCCCCTCTGAAGACCTCTAAACACCCCAGGTGGAAACAGTTCACTTAACAACATGACATAAAATTTTACTTTATCTCAGTGGGTCTGGCCATTTTTTTTTTTCTCCCATAGTATCCAACAGCCATAGTCCCTGAGAAACAATGAGCCGTGAGACAAGGAGAGAGAGAAGTAGAATCAGGGACTTCCGTTAGCTTGAGATGTTGGCTAAATCGTTAAATCCCAAGCCTTGGCTTCTACATAAATTCCCTCAGTATCTTTTAGAACAACCCTAGTTTGAGCGGAAGCTCCAAAAAGATCATCTGTGCAAAAAGGCTTTGTGGAGAGGGGCGCACACAAAAGGTAACTACCACTTTACAAAACGCTGAAAACATTCATTGAACTCTTAGAATTTTCTAGACCTTGTGATTGGAACAGAAAAAGGCATGAGCCACAGTCTCCGCCCTGAGAGCTCGTGGATCCACAGGGGAGCTCAGATATAAAAACAAGCCAACTGTGATACAATATGAAAAGTACATAACAGAGGAAGGTTCAAAGGGCTGTGGAAACATGAGTGAGGAGGCAATTAATTCTCAGCAAGTACAGCTATATGGGCTGCCAAAAGAAGGCATGCCAGAGTAGGAAAGGCTAGAAAAGTCCTGGAGTCTGAGGTCATGGGTCTTGTTGATGGAGAGAAGTAAAGGCAAATCAAGATTGGAATGCTCAGCTATAAACAGCGATGGAAGATATAGCAGGGAACCTGGGACATTCTCGTTCTAAGACAATGAACCTCAACCCAATAGAACAGGTATCCAGTGAGTCCTGTAATACCTTCAAAGATGCAGATGGAGGAACACCAAGACCCAGGAGCTAATATTTCTGCAGCTATGAACCACCTCAAGTACTTTATAAGAATTCAAGTACGTCTGGGTTATTTTTCCCTTGACCTTGGCAGCAGACTATGAGGGAGGGGCATTTTGTGATTCTCCTCACAGACAATGAAGGTGAGGCGTAGAAAGGTTATGAACTTTCCAGTAAGTGATAAAGCTTGGGCTCCTACCTCAGGCTAGCCCAGGGTGTTTTTGCATTGTCTTGTTTTGTGGATTTAAGTTGTGGCAAATGCAGATAAATTAGAAGACATAAATGCCAAAGACAAAATTGGTAACTGTGCTTGGGATTGTAAAAGTGTTTCAAAGGCAGTAAATTTTATATGAACATCACTTCTTGTCTTCTGTAGTTAGGCCTGTGGTCAAGAAATTCACACAGACATTTTTTTGTTTGTTTGTTTGTTTACACCAATGTTAGGCAAGGCCTGCTAATGAAAAACAAAAGTGGTTTGGGTTGAGAGATGGTGGTGCATGCCTTTAATCCCAGCACTCTGGAGGCAGAGGTAGTGAGTTTGAGGACAGCCAGGGCTTTCCACAGAGAAACCCTTAAAGTTTGAGGAATAAAACCTGGGGAGTCCAGAGCAGCAGTATCACTAACAAGAAATAAAGAAATTCTGAAACTGAGATTGGAAGAAATGCTGGTCATCTATGTGGCACAGAGGTAGAGTTTTCGTTCAGGAGTCATTCTCAGCTAGGGGAGATTTTCAGCCCCCTGAGACTATTTGATAATGTCAAAGACTTTATGCTGTTGCCAAAATTGGTGCAGGAGTTCTAGATGCCACTGACAGCTAGCAGGTAACAGCCCCCGATGTCACTCCAGTGCATGGTAGAGACCTTATGTCCTAGCATGTCACCAGCAGTACCACACTTGAGAGATCCTGTTAGAACTCCTCTCTAAGCCAGGTGGTGGTGACACACATCTCCAACCCCAGAACTGAGAAGGCAGAGGCAGGTGGATCTCTGAGTTTGAGACCATCCTGGTCTACAGAGTGAGTTTCAAGGCAGTTGGGGCTACACAGAGAAACCCTGTCTCAAAAAACCAAAAACCAACCAAACAAACAAGCAAAAAACTGTTCTCTAAGTGTGAGTTAAACATCACATAGGTAAGGGAAGTGTCCTAGTAAGAAGGCTCAGCAGGTAAAGGACCTATGGGAAGTCAGACAACCTGAGCTCAGTTCCAAACCTCATAGGAAAGCCCAGTGTGGTAGTGCGTGCTTGACACCCGAGGGTTGATAAGAGGAGAGGCGGAGAAGGAGGGAGCCTAGAGCTCTCTAACCACCTAGCCTGGTCTACTTGTTGAAGTTCCTGGTCAATAAGAGACACTGTCTTGAACAAAGGTACAAGGTGGTCAGAGGACCAACAGTCCAGGTTGTCTTTTATCTCTATATGTTAAATGTGCATGCATGCACCTCCACACACATATTCACACACACACACACACACACACATGAATATGCACCCACACATAAAGAGAAAGTGAAAGTGGAGAAATAAGAGCCACCAAGCCATTAGCAAATGTATTACTTTCCAATATACACAGTTCTGGTGGCTGTAAAAACATCCTTTAAAAAGGTTGTTAGAGTTTTGTTAGAATATTCCCGAGTGCTCACCTACCATGCTTACACTCTAGGCTCCCAAAGTCCTAATCCACTTTTCCTGCATTCTTTCTGTCTCCTGTCAACACATGGTGGAGAGAATTACCACCTTCAAACTCTCCCCAGAAAAGAAAAGGCCTCATAGAATGTTGCTCATCAGGGTCACATAATATCTATCTTATTAGCAGGATCCCTGTATCCCACCACAAGAAGGCAGTGTTCCCAGATGGGGTGCAGTGACTTTAAGAATTCAAAGCCCCTTGAGAAGTTCTGATGGAGTAGATTTTTTTGAATGATCCCATTCGTTGCTGTACTTAATTAATACCACGAGAACTTCTGCTAAGGGGAAGCACATGAAGAGATGTGTTCCAGCTACACACGTGGATGGATGGAGGAGAAAAAAATGGACTCACTGAAATGTGTGTCACGTTGGCCAGGGAGAAGGTAAGCAGGGCTCGAGGTTGGTAGGATTTCAGGTTAGATGGGCTGTGGTGGGCAGGAAGTGAACATGGGAACGAGAAAAGTTCCGAGTACCAAAGAATGAGATGATACATCTAAAGAATGACTCCAGGGCAATAGGCAGGTGCCAAGGGCCAGCTGCTTTGAGAACCCTTTCTTTCAGAAGATTCTGGGCATCAGATTCTAACCTGTAATTGGAAAACATGAGAGATATTTTCATTTATGTGGGATAATAGGACTATTTTGCGTTCTCCCGCTTCCTGCTATTACTTTGAGCCAAATTCTGCCAGTCTCCCCACAGTTAATCTAGACCAAGTGGGAGAGGGAAAACTCACCCCCATCAGTCAGTTTATGCCAACTCTAATATTGAGACATTCATCTGAAATACTTTTTAGTAGCTACCATGGGTAACAGATTGTTCTAGAACGTGAGCAGTATGTTGGGGTCATCTATCGACTGTCCCCCTGTCTCTGCTTCATCCATCCATTCTCTTCCCAGTAGCCCAGTTCTCAAAAATGAGGGAAAGCAATGGAAGGAAGCCAAATTCATCTGGCTACACGGCTTTGGTGATCAGTTGGGTAGTGGCATCCTGGAAATTGTCAGCATTGAGTCCTTTAGCTTCTGAGCAGGCATCCTTCATCCATGCCGGCATCCTTCATTCGAACTCTCCTTGGCCCACCCTCATGTGTAGCAGGCTGACTTACTGTGGTGAGATGGTGAACGTATCATGCTTCTCAAGTCCACAAGATGGTGACCCTGGGGAAGGGAATTCTACCAAGAGGGCCCTGCGGTCAGGAAAATTTCCTCCGGGAAAATACCGGGACCTCCTGGAGGCTAATGGCAGACTGCACAGCCCAGAATAAGTTGAACTTGCAACCTGCTTTGCTCTCTTCCTACGCCTCTCACATCCATGTTCACCTCTCAAATATTTTCAAAGACTGCTGTGTTAAAAGCCCGGCAGGCTAGTGTGTGTCAAACAGAAAATAAAATAAAAAGTCTGACAACAAAAATTACTATTCAAAGAAAAAGTATTATTTTAGGGCGACATTATTTTCCAGATTCGCAGTTTTCATTTGTTATTACATGTAGGCGTTCTGTGAACACACAGATAAGAGGGCACAATAGGTATTTGACAGTGTAGTTCTCAGAACATTTGCATATCCAAGAGATTATTTCAACAAGTATACTTAGACTGACCTTATTAACCATTCACAATATTTTGTCTTGAATCCAATTCACACTCTATAGACATGTCCAATTCGTAGTTCATCTCTTACGCTGTTTTTCTTTTCAGACTTTGTATTAGGAAATAAATCCATAACATCAAATTTCATGACAACATCTGCTCTGGCTGACATGATTTGAAAGGGAATTTCACTCATCCCAGGTTGTGCTGTCTCTTAATTTGCCTTTTCACTTACCTGAGAAGCAGCCTGTTTGATCAAGCCTTGGGTTGAAAGAGCAAGGTACTGATGCAGAATTCACAACCAGCACTGGCCTTTAGCAATGCTGAGGGGTAGCTGAACGAGCCACCGTGGTACCACAGCACGGCTAGAGAGGAATTTCCAGGCAAACATGGCTTTGCAACTTAGGTCCAGGCCAGATCTGCCAAGAAGGCCAGCAGAGCATCCAAGGTCAAGGTAGCTCAGAGTATATAATGTACAGTGAATGGTTACTTAATAATAATAATAATAATAATAATAATAATAATAATAATAATAATAAAAGTGAGGGTCAAAATGCAAGAAGAGTTTGGGAGTTGCAGAGTGTGTCTTCAGTTCTAGTACTCAGGAGGCAGAGAGTATCTATGAGTTTGAGGGCAGTCTGGTCTACCAGAGAGTTCCAGGCCAGCCATGACTACATATTGAGGCCATGTTTTTAATCTATCTATCTATCTATCTATCTATCTATCTATCTATCTATCTATCTATCT
>NW_026596034.1:24729421-24756110 GCF_907164565.1 Psammomys obesus
TCTATCTATCTATCTATCTATCTATCTATCTATCTATCTATCTATCTCTTTCTATCTATCTCTATCAATCATCTATCTCTATCTCTGTCCCTCCATATATATGACTGAGGAGGTGGCTCGGGAGGATTGGACTTTGGATATCCAGAACCCATGTAAAAGCCAGGAGGGCACAGCAGCCTGACTGTAATCACATTACACAGGAGCTAGAGACAGAGGTTTCTTGGAGTTCCAGGATCCCTGCCTCAGTCTATAAGTGAAGATCCATCAAGGAAGACACTCAGCCGCAGGCCTCTACACACATGCACGTGAGTGTACATCCACTCCCCATCCCTGCGGCCACACACATGAACATCTATACACACATGTATACCACAGACACAGACAGATGCATATATAAATAGGGATTTCGATACTTGCGCATTTATGTTCAAAGCAGCAGCTAAAAGGTAGAAACAGCCGCAGTGCCCATCAATTAATGAATGGATAAACAAAATGTATATATACCTTTTGGGATATTAGTTAGCATAAAAAAGAATTAGTTCACTTACACGCTCTAACAAGGATAAACCCTTGAAAACATTACGCTCAGTGAAATATGCCAGGCACAATAGGAAAATTATTGTACAGTATCGTTTATATGAGCTGTCGAGAAGAACAAATCTGTAGAGAGAAAGTGGATTAGAGGTTTCCAGGGACAAGGGCTGAGGTGGAGGAAGAGGTGGGAGGGATGCATTGCTTAATGAAGACAGAGTTTCTGTTTATGGTGATGAAAATTTTTAGAAGTAGATAGTTGCCTAACACTGTGAATGTGATTAATGACCTCAAAATCCACACTTCAAAGGCATTAAGATGGGCCAGTGAGATGGCTTAGCAGGTAGAAGGGCTTAAATAAGCCTGGAGAGCTGAGTTTGGTCCCTGGAACCAAGACCCCAGATCACCTCAGACAGGGTGGGACTGGGCAGAGATGGAAGAACCAACCAGAAGCTTGAAGGCCAGCCAGTCTGGAGTGTGTGGCTTGAAAACAGAAACAAGAGAGAGCTTTCCCCAAGTAAAGGTGAGGGAGAGCCAGTCCCCGAAAGTTGTCCAGGCAGAGCCTAAAGCCAGAAGGCAACTGCAAAGGGCCATAAAAGTTGTAAGTGGGGAAAGAAACAGAAGGCACAACACAACAAACCAACACCACTACCAGAGTCTGCTTCTGGAGCTTTTCTGTCCCAAGCATTCCAAAAAGCACTGTGACCCATTCTTCTCTTCCTGTTTGAACTTCTCTATGGACGTGGGAGTTTGTTGATAACACATACACATGGCTGTGTTTCAAGATCTCATCATCTGTGTTTGGGGCAAAGGTGCCAGCCTTGTTTGGCTGAGGTCCCTCTGGGCCAACACACCTGACAGAGGATGAGCTTCTAGAAGGAAGTTCAATTGCCAACAGCGCCTGTGCCTCGAGGAAAAGATTTAACATGCTGTCACATTTTCGGTCTTTTCAACCCAACTCCTCCCACCAGCCTACCTTTGGCTTCCGCTGCTTACTCACTACTAGGATCTCAGTTTTCATCTTCTTAGGAAAGTGAGGGGATGGTGGAAGAGTTTGTGAAAGAATGAGAGTCTTCTGAGACCCAGCCAATTCTAAGCCTCCAGCTCCTGCTTGCTGTCATGGGGCAGGGTTGGGGTTAGGGGGAGACTACTTTTCTGGAACCATTTTGGGGAGTCCAAAGCCGACCCAGGCAGCAGGAGCAGGCAGGAGGGCAATAAAGAAGTTTCCAGATCCGCAGGGGACCATAATCACATTCCCCAACCAGGTGCTGGGAGTAGGGCTAGAGTCAAGCCGACCTTCTTGGCCAAGGGCCAACATTTCCAGGCCTCCTTCTACTCTACGGCTCCTTCCCGTCATCTTCCCAACCAGAAGCTTGTTAACCGGTTTTTTCGTGGGCTCTTATTCCAATTTCAAGGCCCCCTCTGTGTGTTAAACTTCAAAGGAACTTTGTCGCCCCAAGTGCAGTGTTATATAACAAGTTGGACACTCCAAATGGCCCTGTTGAAAGGGGTTTGTTCAAATGAAGGGGCCTGGACACTTTGCTATTCCCTGCCCCCTCCAGTTCAATAAAATTGCCACGGTGTCTGGATTAAGTTGCTGAGTATCAATCCTGAACATTTTTTAAAGATGAAAAGCAGAACCGCCTCACCAATAGTTAAAAATGTAAAATGATGACAAAATGGCACCTGGCCAATATTTATGAATCATTGAATATGATCATAAAATCATAAAAAATAATCACCAAAAGGTAAATAAATTACCCGGCTTACTGCTTATTTTCACGTAGGGTCTGACACAAAAGCTACAGCCATGAATGATTTATACCTGTTTTAACAATAATACTCATTTTACTGAAAGACGGTCAGCACTCGGGCTGCTGTGGGCAGCATGCCAGTTGTCGAAAGGTTGATGTTTCAGCAACAATACATTAAATTATGAATAATACTGGTCCCAAAATGGAAGGTTATTAGCTCAGTATGCTTAATTAGCCCAGCTAGATCTTGGCTATCAAGTAGCAGTGCCCATTTCCAGGGCTGGAGCTATGATGGGGGATGGTTGGGAGGCTAATGGTTCAGAGAGAGGGGGAGGCGTCATGTGGGCGTGTCTTCCACTCTCTTTTCATCCATGAACATTAGAAGAGGAGTCCTCAGGAGCTGGGTTTGGAGACTTTTGGACTTGGCTGATGTGTGTCTTGCAAACGCTTCTTAGAAGGAAAGAGGGAATGCAGCCAGGGAGGAGCTTGCTACTGAGTCTTGTGGCCCCAAGCTGCGATCTCGCTGCACAGCTCTTAGCTGCTGCTTAGCCCGAGTCCTGCCAAAATCACATAATATGCCACAGAGAGGTGGGCAGGCCACCAACCCTCCTTTCAGGCAGGTATTTATTGGATAGTTACTATGATACAAGTTAACCAGCTACGCAATTTGGCGTTAATGACAGTCACGTGGCTCCAATGAAGGACCAGGGTAGAATGTCCACACCAGGCCCGGCGCTGGGCTCTGAGTTCTTAGAGCAGGCTTCTTACATTTTTGGTTGTGAGCCTAGCCTTTAACGGCTGAGCCATCTCTCCAGCCCGAGCAGGCTTCTACTCGTTCTGACTCTCCCTTTCCTGAGATGGGATCTTATGTATCCCAAGTCAGCACCGAACTTGCTGTTGCTATGTAGCGAAAGGTGACCTGGGGTTTCTGACCCTCCTGTCTGCACCTCCCTTGTGCTAGAACTTCAGGCACGCGTCACTACACCTGTTTATGCCCTGCTTGGGATTGACCCTGGGGGCTGTGTGCACTCGAGGCAAGGACTCTACCAAACTGAGCTACATCCCAAACCCCGAGGGTGTGTGAACCTGTATAGTGTATCCTCGGGTGCTCTTGTGTGTCTACAGTCAACTCTAAATTTCTGTCCGACCTCTACCCTATTTTGGCATTACTCTGCCAGGTGCTCCAGGATTCTATTCCCAAGTTTGCAGCCTGGACACGCTCATGCCGTGCCGGCTCCATCTGCTAGCACAGAGCTGTCTGCAACACAGCTCAGCTATACTTAGTACTGTTAGTAGCTTGTTTTTCTACGCCCCAAAATTCATTTTCTTTTCCCGCCTCGCTTCCAGAAAAATAAATAAAAGTGAACACATCACTCATTTAAGACGAGGAATGGAATTTAGGTTGCGTTTTTCTTTCTATTTTTATGATTAGTTAGAATTTTCCTGGGAACGCCGCCAGGAAGGCATTACAGTGAGATAATGTCCTGTATTTAATCGGAACTGCAATGGCGAGCTGCGTTCGGCTGGGGGAGAGGCTAGGTTAACACACCCTTTTCTGTCTTGTCTGTTTTCAAGAGGCAACCCAACATTTGGCCCACGAAGGAGATGACGCTGAGAGATGACAGGGATCCAGGCTGGAGAGATGGCCTGCAGGTGGACGGGATGCTACTGTGACTCCATTCCCTCTCACGGGACCTGTCCACCCCAAGAGCCCTGAGAATCCCCAGAAGAAACTGAGCCAAAGCATCACCCCCCACCGCACCCCACCCCCCAAACTGGACAGGGTGACCAGCTGTGGCTCTGCATCCACTGAGCTCCTCCAGCATCTTCTTCTGCAACTGTCCGGCATCTGCCTGCGCAGGCACACTTCCGGCTTCCAAATGAACATCTTTGCCTCCTGGCAACCGAGTCACAACGGGCAAAGGGAAGCACAAGGCCTTTGAGTGAACTTGGAGGTGAGCGCCAGGTAGGCCAGATCATCTCCTTGACTCTGTACAGGCGAGAGTGCCTTTTCAGTGAGAGCCTCTGGGGTGAGAGCTGGCTGGCTGCTTTCTGAGCTGTTCTCCTCAGAGTTGGAATTATTTGTTCCATCACTGCCTGCTGAAAGGAGATGCCTGGAGGTGGCAAAGTAGAAAGGTATATCTTAGAGAGATGTCCTAGAGAGATGTCTGAAAGGAAGGAAGAAGACAAGGGCCCAAGGACAAAGGAAGAGGGCCTTCACCTGCAGGAAGGGAGCCTGAGACTAAACGGATGGTTACCGGATCAGCCTTTCTCTGCAAAGAACAGGGTGGTCAGGGAAGCGGGAGCGAGAGGGTACACAAAGCCTCACAGATTTACTGTTGTCCCCATTAAACTCCCAGTCTGCGGGAGCCGTCTGTTCAGGTAAAGGCAGTGGAGAGAACTGGATGCCCCAAGCAACCCATAAATAGCAGGGTGAAGACAAAGTGTTTATTACTTAGCCTTATGAAGCCCATATAAGTGCTCTCCCAGGGTGCGTGAGTGCAGGAGAGTGTGCGCGCCGTCGGCCCACGTGTGTGTGTCCCTGGAGTGGGAGTCCCAGACACACGGTTCGCGCTTGGCTTGACTCTATGAAGGCATCCATTTGACGGAATGTACCGGGACAGTTCAGAGTCAGCCAGCAAAAACCTTGCGGGGAGACGGCTTGTTTTTTTCTCTTTCCTTTTCCTGTTTGCAGTGAGAACAGGGCCTTTCTCTTCTCGGCTCTTTGCTCTCCCCAAAGTTGTCTCACGAGGTCATTGCCAGATGAGAGGCTTCCTTTCAGTGCAAGGTTGGATGGAAACAATACTCTGTTTTCTGAGGGGGGGGGGGTCGGGGGGGGGGGCTGGGATGAGTCTGGGCCAGACTAGCCTGCTCTAAATTTAAATGGGCTATTGTTTTCCTCGGACTGATGGTTTGTTTCTTCAGAGAGGTGTGTGTGTGTGTGTGTGTGTGTGTGTGTGTGTGTGTGTGTGTGTGTGTGTGATGCTTTTTCAATCAATACAAAAATATCAGAAAGATGGGTCTAAACATTGTTTGGTTCTAACCTAGTCTGTGTTCTCTGACGCATTGCTAAGTGACTTACCCTTCTCATCTGGACGTTAGTGTCATTGATATATGCTTACCTATCTATATGATACTTTCTGGGGCTGAGGATATAGTTCAGTGGATAGAGCGTCTCCCTAGCATGCCAAGAAATCTGGGTTCGATCCTCACCACCATCTAAACCAGACATGGTAGCCCATGCCTGGAATGGCTGCACCCAGGGAGAGAAGGCAGGGATGAGAAGATCAAAGTCGTCCTTAGCTGCATAGTGAGTTTAAGACGAGTCTGGATTGCGTGAGACCCTGTCTTATAAAAGATACCTTCATCCTCCTGCATTTTCGACTCTGATTGCAATATACTACACTCCCATGTTCACCAATAAACGTCAACATGCTTTACTTGAATAGCTCTCGTATGGACAGAATCAGTTCTGTGGGTGGCAAAGGGTTAAGGATATGGGTTGAATGTCCTACTGAGTATATTAAATGACTGAATGTGTTGGCTTGTGATGGTGAATGGAAAGCCTAAGAGATCTCTGCTGTCAGTGTCACGCTCTAGCAGCCTGAGAAGTCCTCATAGGTAAGTCATCTCGATGGCCACTGGACAATATTTTGAAAATTAAGCAACATTTTCCAAAGCTCCTTCGCCACCATTTTGGGGTGAGGACCCGTATCTGTAAACTCCTCTTGAGCAACGAGGACCATCAAATAGGTGGAAGCAAGTCACCAAAAGTAAGGCTGGCTCTTAGGGGTAATCATTAATAATTATCAAAAAGCTGTAATACTGTGTTTCGGGGCCTCCAATGTGACTAGTTAGGACTAGTTAGGATGACGGAGCACTGCAAAGCCCAGTGTCTGGGGTGCTTGCTGGGAGCCCTTTCCATAGCCTTCCTCAGACTGGTGCTGGCCGGCCCTGCAAAACTGTGGCCCACGTGGCATTGTATCCTGGCCTTCCAGGAAGGTACATCACCAACCGATCCAAGAGAGGGATTCCCTGGGGTTCTGCCAGTGAGAGTATTGAGAGTCAGCCCTATGCCATGGAAGGCCCTCGCTGGCTCCTTTGTAGATCGCCAAGAGGTAGGCTTTCCAGGAGGACTGGCCAGTGTCTTTGTCTTTTAGTGATCCAGGCTGGCCTCCAACTTGTGATCCTCCCTCAGGAGTCCTGGGATGGCGGGTATATGCCAACGAAACCCTGCTCCTAAGGCCCTTTATGAAGAGCTTGGCATTGGGGTCTGCCTGGTGGGTGGTCTTTACCACCTTTTTAGCCTCCTTTGTACCCTTCCCTCCCTTTTCCCATAATTCATCCCTTCTGCGCACATTTGTTGAATGCATGCTTCACGACAGCACTGTGCCAGACACATAGTACGCATATGTGTGTTCGTGTGTGTATGTGTGTGTTTCATGTGTGCATGGGCATACACTTGAAGAAAATTCCCCAAGCCCACGGTATTTTCTGCTTAATAAGAAAAAAAAATGATCAAACAGACAAATAGCCATAAACATTATTATTTTATATTAACTGTTTATCGTGTGTGTGTGTGTGTGTGTGTGTGTGTGTGTGTGTGTGACTGTGTACCCCTGAGGGGACAGACATAAGAGGGCAGAAGGGGGATGTTAGGTACCCTCCCCTATCACTCTGTGCCATATTCTTTTAGGATCTTTTAGGGTCTCTCACTAAGCCCAAACCTTGCTGTTTCTGAGCTAGGCTGTCTGGGCAGTGATGTCCACCAATCCCACTAACCCTGCCTCCCTATCGCTATGATCACAGGCACGCTTGGCCACACTTTTGTCGTGGTTCTGGGATCCTAACTCAGGTCCCCATGCTTGCAAAGAAAGTGCACTTACTCACTGAGCCATCTCCATTGACTAAATACAAACATTACTTGATAGAATGATGACGATGAACTTGAAGGTGCAGAGTTAAGAACAGAGTAAGCAGCCGGGGGCGGGGGGGGGATGGATATGTTGCAGGGTCCTGTTGATGGGAAGGAGGCTAGGATTCCCAGCGCAGAGGGTTCGGCACATCTTTGTGCAGTGCATGTAGGATGTGGGAAGGAATGAAGGATGGAGATAAGGTCGGAACAACCAGGCTCAAAGCAGGCTTGTGTTAAGGAATTATTTATTCTCCTTTGTATCTCCGGGAGATACAAAAGATCTTCAGATGAGGAGGATCTTCAAATCTTGCAGTCATTAAGAAAATACTCAGCCTGCTGTGGTGGCACACACCTTTAATCCCAGCACTCGGGAGGCAGAGCCAGGAGGATCTCTGTGTGTTCCAGAACAGCGTGGACTACAAAGTCCAGGACAGCCAAGACTACACAGAGAAACCCTGTCTTGAAAAACAAACAAAAACACAAACAAAAACAAGAGAAAGAAAGAAAGAAAGAAAGAAAGAAAGAAAGAAAGAAAGAAAGAGAGAAAGAAAGAGAGAGAGAAAAAGAAAACACTCAGCATCATTGCATGCCCATCTCCCAGGGCAACATGGAAAGGTTGAGTGAGAAATAAGAGCTCTCTGCCGCTGTGCTCACTTTACCTACAGATGAATCCTGGACACCGGACTTCTGCTGTCAGATGCCTGTCCTGAGTCATGCTAGGCCCTGGATGTTCAGTGGTTAGTGCGGCTCCTGCACTCACACTTTGACAGCAAAGTGGTCCCCAAAGTGGTTTGCAGTAGATGTTTGATTTGATTTCCCCTTGGCAAATGATAAGTGTGCGTGTGTGTGTGTGGGGGGGGGGATGTAGTTCAGTTGGTCCCAGTATTTACCCAGCATACCTGAAGCCCAGACATCACATAAGCTGGATATGGTCATGTGTGCCTAGAATTCTAGCACTCAGGAAGATCGAGGATTTAATGTTGTCCTTGAAGCCAGGCGTGGTGGTGCATGCCTTTAGAGATGAGGAACACATGAAGGTGCATGCCTTTAATAATATGCCTTTAATCCTAGCACTTGAGAGGCAGAGGCAGGGCTATCTCTGTGAGTTCAAGGCCAACCTTCTCTAGCATAGCAAGTTCCAGGACAGCCAAGGCTATGAAGAGAGACCCTGTCTCAAAAAAAAAAAAAAAAAAAAAAAAAAAAAAAAAAAAAAAAAAAAAAAACAAGCACAAACAAATTGTCCTTGGCTATATAGCAAGTTTGAGGCCAGCCAGGGATACATGAGGCCTTGTCTCAAGAAAAGAAAAGAAGCAAACAAAAAGATCTTCATGGTCAGGACATAAAGTTCATCATCTAAAGTGTGACACCATTTCTGACTTTGAAATCTAAAGTGTATACGTGCAGCCTGTTAAAATCTGTGCCCAGGGCTATGTTGTGTCCAGATGCAGAGGCTGAATAATGAACCCTGTCTTTCTGCTTCTGGCTCTTTCTAGCTATCCTTTGGTTCCACACCCTGATCGTGGATCCAGAGGAGTATGACCTTCCTCTCAGCACCTCAGTTATGTCAAGGCTTTCTAATCACTGTCTGCCTGGATTTTACCACAGAGGGGAGAAGGCCGGCCTATTAACAATTCCGCCCTTGTCTCTGCCTCCCTGATCTTCTGAGTCTATGCATTTGATTGCCTTGAACTTTCAAGACCTACCTGATAATGGTTTGAACCTCATTGGTTGTATGAATTCACACCCCAATAGTATTTTAAACCTGGTCCCCAAAGCTTTGTCTGAGCTTGGCTCTCTAGCCCTCGTTTTGTCCAAGTAACTCCTCTCCTGTTCTTCTCCATACCTTGATTTGACATTTAGGTAATCTTTCTTATATTCCAGGCTGTATATAACGATGTGAGGTGAATATAGGTTATGGAATGAAATGAAAATCTGTCTTGGTTTTTAAAGGTTTTTAATCCCTTATAAGTTAAAATATTTCCTTGGGCTAGGAAGATGAATCAGAGGGTAAAAGCATTTACTGAGCAAGGATGAGGGCCTAAGTTCAAGTCCCCAGCACCTATATAAAGAGTTGTCCTTGGCTACATTCATGCCTGTTACCCCAGTGTCATGGGGAATAGAGAGAAGAGGATCACTGGGCTCTAGGTTTGGTTTGAGACCTTGTCTTGAGGCAATAAAGCAGTGAGCTATTGAGCAGGATACTCAATGCCCTTCCCTGGTACACATGCATGTATACGTATCTGCCCACACACAAATATTTCCTGATCTTTGACCCATATGAAAACTCAGGATGTATTAGAATTTGGAGACCCAATTCTCTACTATTAAAAAGAGCTCAAAGTGACACGAACAAAGTAATCTCCAAGAAAGAGGATGCAGGCGTGCCACTGGCTTAGAGAGTGCTGTGACATTCTAATCTGTCACCCTGCATTTTTAATTGGAGTTATCGTCATATCTCAGGGGGGCATCCAGAGGCATCATTAAACCAACCAGCCTCCACGTGACATTTTAAACTGGTGATGTTTAAAATCTTGACCATATCAAAATGATAACAGGCGGAGGGGAAATGTGTGTGTGTGTGTGTGTGTGTGTGTGTGTGTGTGATTCAGGGGCTCCCAGCAAAGTGAACCCCCTTTTCACTCCTAGGAGATGAAGACCTCCCAGGGGTCAGTGTGAAAAGCAGCCTCCACCTCAGATTCCTGGGTTCTCACAGTATCATGTTACAGCTTTAGAATCTGCCGTTGAGAGCCCATTTTTGTCACCAGGAGCATGGGTCTTACAAGGTCATATGGGAGCCCTTCCTCAGACACAGTCTTGCCTCTAGGGTGGACTCCACCAGGCAGTTTTCCAGGCAGCTGCCCTTAGAGCAGACCCCTAGCTGTGATGTGTGTCCCAGACCTTTCCATCACCTTTCCACACTGACATGCAGATCAGCCACCAACTTCGACTTTCCACCTTCAGTGCCATCCTAGAACCACTAAGAACCATGGTTTCTCCCCTGTGAGTTACTGCACAGATTACAGTTACTGTACAGTTACTGTACAGTGGGTAGTTCTGTAACGCTCTGCCACAGCCAGACTTTCTACAACGAGGCTGGAACCACAGGCCCCCTCCAAAACTGGAGTTCTCAAGAGCAGCATTTTGGGTAATTTTTTTAGTTGAAAATTTTTATTGAGATAATGACTGCTGGCAATTTTTGTATTGCTTTTATTGTGTTTTTGTTTAGTTGGTTTGGGTGTTTCAGATTTCAAACAGGTTATCATCACATAAGCCAGGCTAGCCTTGAAATTGCAATCCACCTGCCTCCTCTTCCCTGGTGCTAGAAATAAAGCTGTGTACCACCATGCATAGCTTACTGTTGACATTTTAAACCAGACACTTTTCTGATGGAAGAAAGAATATCTTATGTACTTGGTAAAATATTCATTAGCATCCCTGGCCTCTACCAACCGGGGGTTGCAATAAAGGCAAAGTTGTCCCCAAAGTCACTGCCTCAGACATCGTGTACAGCAGGCATAAAACCCCTGGAAGCGAGTAGGAGGCTTTCCTACTGAAAAAAAAAAAATTAGAGTATTTTTGGTGTTTTCTCCCACTTATAAGAAAGAAGCAGCCTAGTGGCCCAGGGCTATCATCCCGATACTCAGGAGTCTGAGCCAGAACTGAAAGACAGTCTGGAGTACACAGTGAGTTCCAGTCCACTGTGGGATACAGAGTGAGACCTGTGTCAAAAACAAACAGAACCCATCCAGGTGGCTGGGTGGGTAAACAACCTGAGGTCAGCTCCTGGTAGGCGAGGAATGACTCATACACATTATCCTCCGGTCTCCACATATGTGCTGTGGCACACGCAGGTGTACACACACGCGCACACACGGAAATACATGGAAAAAATGAAAGCATATACAAAACAATGATAGAAAGAACGGCTAGGAAGAAAATCAACTGGGGGCCGTACGGAGAGTTTAGTGGTTAAGCGTGCGTATGCCTCTTCAGCAGGACCAGAGTTCAAGTCCCAGCATCCAGATCAAGTGGCCCACAACACCCGAAACTCCAGCTCCACAGGGTCTGACACTTGTGGCCTCCACAGGTGCCTGCACTCGTGTGTACATACTCATACACAGACACACACATATACGTAATTAAAAGTAAAATAAGTTCTTCTTTTTTTTTTTTTTTTGAGACAGGGTTTCTTGGTGTAGCCCTGGCGGTCCTGGAATTCACTCTATATTCCCGGCTGGCTTCAAACTTATAGAGTTCCTCCTGCCTCTGCCTCCCAAGTACTAGGATTAAAGGTATGTACACCTGTGCCCAGAATAAAATAAAATAATAATAATAAAAAAATATATATATACATACATATATTTTAATTACTTGGCCCCTACTAGTCATAGGATGTTCTGTGATTCTTTCATAGTTGCTCACCCATATTTTCTTCTATATCAGATCACCGAGGTATGTTACCAATGGAGGGGTTATGATGTAGAAAGAAGCCGGGTTACCTTAGCTCAGGATCACATGTCTTCTTGATAGATCACATCTGTGTCGTCACAGGGGGTCTCATAGAAGCCCATAAAAATCCTTGTCATTTCTGATTTGGTCAGGCCCACAGATCTCCAGGTTTTCATCATCCATTCATTTCAAAAATTACCTTTATTTTAATGAATTCATTTTTATGAACAGTGGCTAAGAGAAGCCCCTGAGAACACATGGATCTGTCCAGGTCCACCACTTCCCTGGCCCTAAGAAGCACAGGGTTCTGGGAGTCACTGAAGAACCTGTTCACATATGGTATGACATACACACACACACACACACACACACACACACACACACACACACACACAAAGTTAGGAGAAATAAAAAATATAATCATTCATTTGATGCTTGTTAAAAATCCATTTAAAGGAAAGTTGCTCTGTTATTGACCATGACATATTTAAGAATGTTTGGGGACATTGCAAGCTAGCCTCGGGAGTCAACAGGTGGATAAGAACATGGATAATGACAAGACAGGGCTTCTAGCACCTATGCCTCTGCAGAGATTTGAGGTTGTTGCACATTGCCCCAAGTTCTAGAATGCAAGTGCAAATGGATTTCATTGGTGTGAGTCTAAGCCAGGAGATCATGGAAGTGCAGAAGACAAAGACCTCAGTCTTAATACAGCATATGTCAATGTGTCCTTTATCAGAGGGGAAAGAAGATGAAAAGTGAGCTTGTGTGTCACCATTTATAAGAATTGGTATCAACACAAAAGAGACTTCCAGTATGTGACATTAGGGTCCTTTTTTCTTTTCTTTCTTTTTTTTTTTTTTTCTTAATCCATGTGTAGTCGTCATGAAATCTTGTTATGGAATTAAGATCTCAAGAGAGAGATTTTTCTTGATAGACCAGGGTAGTGCACCAGATCCTACCATGTGCAGTGTAGTGTGGTCTCTCGTTCACTGGCTCATCCGTGGAAGGCCTTGCTCTATGACAGTTGCTTGCCTGTCAGTGTAAGGCCCTGAGTGGTATCTGTAACACAGCATTTCCTTAAACATAGGCAGAGAAGGCCAGAGTTGGAACAAGTATGGGGAGGAAAGCCTTGGACCGTTCCTATTTTTCAAACCCTTGGTGCGCTTACCCGATTGGTGAGGCTGGGGAGGTGGCTCAGTTGATGAAGAGCCTGTCACACAAACGTGAGGATCTGAGTCTGGATGCCAGCACCCATATAAAAAAACCAGGCGCAGTGTCACAAACCAGTGACCACAGCCTTGAAGAGGCAGCGAGAAGAGGACACCTGGGGATTGCTGGGCAGCCAGTTTAGCCAATTGGAACCGGTGCATTCCAGCTTCAGTGAGAGGCCTGGTCTCAAAAAATGAGGTGGAAAATAATTGTAAAGGATACCTCAGACTGACCTCTGGCCTCCACAGACACATACATATACACAGAACCATGAAAATGAAAGAATCAAGCCAGGCATAGAGGCACACGCCTGAAATCCCGGCACTCAGGAAGAAGAGGCAAGAAGCTCTGTGTAAGAGGCCATCCTGTTCTACACAGTGAGTTCCAGGATAGCCAGTGTTACACACAGAGCCCCCCAGCTCTAAATAAATAAGTAGATACATGGAAAATATAGAACTCGTTGTCACTCTCAGTACTTGGGGGATAGAGTCAGGCAGATCTCTGTGTATTCAAGGCTGGGCCAGTCTACAGTGAGAGTTCCAGGACTACCAGGGCTACACTGACAAACCCTATCTTGAAACTACCCCCCACCACACACACACACACACACAAGAATCCACTGACATATTTTCTTAATATGTAGATTTACAGTGCTTCTCCAGAGTTCCAGATTCAGCAAGTATAAGGCAAGGCCTAAGCTCGGGACATGTTTAAACATCTCAGCAGAGTCCGCTACAGACACCGCAGGTGGTGTGGCTTGGGCAACAGATGTTTTTCCGTCATAGTTCTGGAGGCTGGATGTCCATGTTGAAAGCGTCCTCAGTGTCATTGTAAGAACCCCTCTCTTAAAATAGGCCCAAACATTCAGGGGATAAACTAAAGCTTCCCAGGTCACTGCGTTGGGGGAGCTCCCTGACCCCACAAGCTGCTCCTGGAGAGGCTTAAGTGAATAAAAGAGGACACCACAGTTGCATTGAGCAGGAGGAGAGCAGAAGATAGGAGAATCCTACTCTCCCAACATAGTCATCAAGACCTCAAGATTTATGCTTAATATTTTTGTTCTGTTGTTTGTTTGTTTGTTTGTTTGAGACAGAGTTTCTCTGTGTAGCTGTCCTGGAACTCACTCTGTCGATCAGGCTGGACTCACAAATCCTTCTGCGTCTGCCTCCTGAGGGCTGGGATTATAGGCGTGTGCCACCACTGCCCAGGATTTTTGCTTTATCTTGGATGGCAACTTTCTGAGAGTCAAAGAGGAAACAAGAAGGCAAAGGATCCCAGAACCCAATCATGTGACCAACATTGGAAGGAAGTGACAGTTACTCAGAAACACCAGAGAGAGGAAGGCAAGCTAGGAAAAGAGTCATCCGAGTCAGGAAATTAAACTTGTTCTGGGTGGCCTCACAAGATGACCAAGAGAATCAATGTAGACTCAAAATGACAACATCCTTCTTGAATGGTCAAAGCCATCACCCACACTGGAGGGGTTCAAGATGGTTGGAGAGCGTGCTTAAGTGAGTCATTAGCTGGAGCAAGGGCTCCTCTGGAGAGCATGTAACTCAATGTGTACAAGAATCTGACAGCACCAAAAACTAGACAATAGAAAGGACCTTCTTTCAGAGTTGGATAATGAATAAGAGGGTCACACACTGAATAGGTAGCAGCATCAAGGAAACTGTTGTTTGTGCTTTTGGGGGTCCATCTCGAGGCTTAGTGCATGCAAGACAGGTGCTGTACCACTGAGCAATATCTAGATCTATTATTTACTAAGAGAGACTAGATCATGTGTTCAGTGCTGGCAGGTTTTATTTTAACTTGACACAAGCCATAGTCATCTGTGAGAAAGGTGCCTCAATTGGAAGAAAAAAATATGCTTCCACAGATCAGGCTGTAGAGTCTCTTCTTAATTACTGATTGAAGTGGGAGGGCCCAGCCTATTGGGGATGGTCTCACCCTGGCTTAGGGGTCCTGGGTTCATAGAATAAGCTATAAGAAGCCATCCAGTAAGCAGCATTCCTCCAGGACCTCTGCATCAGCTCCTGCCTCCAGGCTCCTGCCCTATGTGAATTCCTGCCCTGACTACTTTCAGTGATGAACCGTTATATGGAAGTGTGAATGAAATAACCCCAGTCCTCCCCAAATGGTTTATGGTTACATGTTTCATCACACCAATATTAACCCCAGCTAAGAGATGTTACAAAGCAGAAATAGAGTAAAGACAGATAGGAGAGGGGCTGGGTGCGGAGCTCAGCTGGTAGAATGTTTACCTAGCGTGCACAAAGCCCGGGCACTGTGTGAAGCAAGCAGGTAACACACCTGAAATCCCACACAAGTCAGGTGGAAGCAGGAAGATCAGAAGTTCAAGGAGGGAGAGTAAAAGACTTACTAGAGCTTGCCAAGTAGACAGGGAGGCTAGCTAGGAATCCCCAGGGAGCTACCTGCCTGTATCCAAGTGATAATTACAAATACATGCCAACAAGTGTATATTTCATAGACTAATATATCTCCTATTTTCTCCTCCTCCATTCTTTTTTCTTTTCCTTTCTTTCTCTCTTTCTCTCTTTCTCTCTTTCTCTCTCTTTCTTTCTTTCTTTCTTTCTTTCTTTCTTTCTTTCTTTCTTTCTTTCTTTCTTTCTTTCTTTCTTTTTTAAGATAGGAGTTCACCACATAAGCCAGCCTAGCTGGAAACTTACCCTGAAGCCCAAATTGGCCTCAAACTCTTGGTCATCCTGCTTCAGCCTCCCCAGCAGCAAGATTGCAGGCATATACTACCATGCTTGGCTTGGGCCAGAGCCCTTGAACAGGTATCTTCCTTCCTTAACGTGAAAGTCCCCGAACCCTAAAGGTAACGAGAAGCGCCCAAGACACCAGAAAATTAATTTTGATGGTATCACCTTTGGGCTCCCATTGCAATCTTCACAGTGTTGGGGCTTTTATGATTTTGAAGTTGTGTCCACTCGGTGTGTATTCTGAAAATGCTGAATTTTTATTAAGGCCGGATATTTCAGGAAGTTTGTAGCCCCTGGGGCTGCTATAATTTATGGTAAGAGATGGAAGCACTAAGGTTGTTCATATATTTTTTTTACATTTGCTTCCTAGTAGGCTTGCAGTGTTTCTGGAAAATCATGGCTTTGACCATGACATTTACAAAACTGACACAATCTGAAAATTCACTATACCTGTCTCTGGCCTTGAACCCACTCATTTCCAAAACCTCTTCAGAGATGCTTAAGAGCATGGACAATAACTGGAAATGGGCTTGTCAAGGCAGAGGTCATGTGCCTTGGCCATTTGCTTCCTCATAGGTTTTTGCAGGCTCAACTCAACTCTAAAAGCACTTTTTTTTGTGTGTAATTTTTTTTTTCCAGGGCAACATTGACTATGAGAGAATCTATTAAAGTCAAGGAAAGGTACTTTATTTTTGAGAAATTTGGAAAGAGAATAAGAGCAGGAAAAAAAAGGATATCACTAAATCATCGTTTCTAGAATAATCTGTGGTGAATTCAGTTTTGGGGACTTAGGCTCCTTGTCAGACAGAGCAAGTCCTGTCAAACTGATTCACTCCCTTCCATGAAAGAGTAACAAGATTTTAGTAGATTCAGGAGGAATGATAAATGTATCCTGCATTTTATTTAGCAAGGAGCTCTAACCTGCTCCATCCATCCAACACCTTTGTCAATAAATTCTGAAAATTTGGAGATAGGCATTAGCTGTCCAGAGGGCATTTGCACTCCAATGAGGAGATCTGAATTCAATAGCACAGCTTCCTCCCAACCCCTTCTGAGAGTTCTAACAGCAGGGCGAAGACACTGATCTCCAGTTTTGGGAGAAAGAGATATTGGTTGCTCCCCTCAAAGGAGCCTGTGGATCCTGTCAAATAGATCTGACATGTTTGTCATTTGTAGGTTTGATCATTATCATTCAGGTATGCTTAGAAAGACTGGTTATGGGTGTATGTCTTCGGTCTGAGATTGGCGAGTATTGGCAGTTAGAGTCATTCATGTGCTTCTGCTTTCAGTTGCAAACTCACTGCTAGAATTTTCCAGCAGGGTTGGTTCCCAGGCTTCTCTATCACTCAGAAACAGAAAAGGAAAAATAAGAGGAAAGAAATAATACAAATGAGCTGTGTGGAAATAAATCTGCTGGCCGGTGTCATTCCAAAAGGGAAAGATATTGCTAGAAATTCAGTTCTGGCTTAGGATGGAAGGGGTGGGGATGTGGCTTGTTGAACAGACTGCTTGCTTAGCGTGCTTAGCATGCATGAAGCTGACGCCCTGAGTTCCAGTCGCAGGAATAACCCAGGTGTGATTGCAGTAATTTGTCCCTGTAATTTCAGTGCTCCAGAGGCAGAGAAGAAGGTGTCCCCAGAGAAGAAGGTGACCCTTCTTCAAGGTCATTTTTGACTATGTAACAAATTCCAGTCCAGTCTACATGAAAACACGTATTAAAAGAACTTAAAAAGTTATGTTTCAGGAGGGTATCTGTTGCTAGCAACAATGATGATATTATTTGTATGATTGTCCCTTGGATTTCCATGTCCTTTCTCATTGCAAATCCAAATATTTTAAGAACAGTCACATCATTTAAAGCTGTTTAGTCTCGCTATCTTTCCTAAGGATGTCTGCTAGGCAGAAACTTGCATGCCTCAAGTTTCAAAAACTCTGCAGCTGCAGTTAATCACACCAGGTACCTATATGAAGAGAAAGCTTGTTCTTGATAATATGTCTTTATCTCATTGCCACATTTCCCCAAAACTATCAGATTCAGCCCAGAGTCGGATGATACCTACAA
Source organism: Psammomys obesus (assembly GCF_907164565.1). Lineage (NCBI taxonomy): Eukaryota > Metazoa > Chordata > Mammalia > Rodentia > Muridae > Psammomys > Psammomys obesus. The sequence continues at coordinate 24,747,071 of NW_026596034.1, forward strand.
AAAAAACATCTTCTATATGTTTTGGTCCTTCTGTGTAGTCAGCCCTATCACAGTCCTCCAACCCTCACGACCTGGCCCTGTGGTGTCAAGCGGTCAGGACTACCGGGATGTTATTAATCTCTATCAAACACCTGCCATATTGTGTTAGATACTTTATATTTAGCATCTCATTTAGTCCTAAAACAACCCAGTGGGATATGGTGTACTGTTATCTCCATGTTACAAGGAGAAAACACACTCCAAATATTAAATCACAAAGTGCTGGAGGGCACCTGGGTTTCAGTGTAGCACGGGAACTAAGAGCCAAGTTTGGGTTTCTACTCTCCGTTTTGTTTCATTTCATTTTTCATTTTTATATTTCTTTTAAAACAAAGATATTGAGGGCTTTGACATGGCTCAGTGGGTGAAGATACTTGCTACCAATCCTAAGGAACAGAGATAGAGCTATGGCATGTGAATAACCTTGCCCCTGTACACATACCCAAGAAAGAAAGAAAGAAAGAAAGAAAGAAAGAAAGAAAGAAAGAAAGAAGAGAGGGAAGAAAGAAAGAGAGAGAAGAAAGAAAGAAAGAGGAGAAAGAAAGAAAGAAAGAAAGAAAGAAAGAAAGAAAGAAAGAGAGAGAAGAAAGAAAGAGAGGGAAGAAGGAAGGAAGGAGGAATGGAAAGAGAAAGGAAGGAAGGATTTAAGATGTTCTTCGGGTAGTTCTCTCTTTGCAGTTGGTTTATTTGATCGCAGTTTGCACATCACTGATGACACACCCATCTCTGGCTTGCACACTTTTTAAAATTGCTTTTAGCCGGAACTTGCACTTGGCCCTGAGTTACCAGCACTGCCTCTCTATCCTGGCCATTTATCTTGAGAGAGGAGAAAAATATAGGAGAGAGGAGAGTGGTAGAAAGGAAGGAGGGAGAGGAAGAGAAAGGAAGTCATGAGTAGGTAAACAAACCATAGCTTTCGGTTTTTACTTATGAGGAAAACAGAATCAACAATCAACTCTGGTCACTGTCAAGTTGCTTCTGTCCAGGCCACATTCCTAAAAGTTGAGATTATGTTGTGTTTTTGTATTTTTTTTTTAACATGAGAATTGTTTGTAGTGTGTCTCTGTGTATGTGTGTGTTTGTGTGTGTGTAGTAGCGTGTATGTGTTTAGGTGTGTGCAAGTAGGGCTTGCCCATGCATATACATGTAGAGGCCAGAGGCCTCCCTCTCTTGGGCTGCACCTTATTCATTGACACAAGTGCTTTCACTTACCCTCGAGATGACCATTTCGGCTGGACTGATAGCCTTGATCACTCTTTTATTCCCAGTGATGGAGCTATAGGTACATCTACCATGAATGGCTTTTTATGTAGGCATTGGGGATACGAACTCATGTCCTCCTACCTGTACTGCAAGCACTTTACCCACTGGGCCATCTGCTCACCTCCAAGAGCATGTGTGCTTTTAAGTAAGCCACAGTAGAAGAGACTGCACTTGTAAAATAATCAAGAACTAGATCTTGGTAAAGCAGCCAATGGAATTCATAAGCCACGTTCATTCACCCATTCTTTCCATCTGCGCTAAGCATCTCTTTATGTTCAGAACTGGAATCATTATTTGCAATCAGTGTGGCCATCATCGTTGTCATCATTGACATGATCATTATCATTATCCCCCTCTTCACCATGGCCGCATCCAGAGTACCAATTAGCATTGTGGGCATTTCCGGAGACATGTACTTTGTCTACTCCATATGGTGCCTATCTGCAAGGAAGTGGGCGGAGTAGCCATAACATGAATGCCAATCTATGCACGAGCACAAGCGCGTTTCCCAAGGTATCACAGTGCAGAGTGTGAAAAGCAAGGGCTACATCGGGCCGGTTAAGTGAATCCATCCCCTACCTCATGAGCTGCACATGAGAAGCAGAGTAAGAATGGGAACAGGGCTTATATGAGGAAGTGAACCTGAGCACATCGGTCCCCCAGACCATTCCACAGTTGAGAGGTGCCAGAGTAAAAAAAAAAAAATCTAACCCCCCCTTTCCTCCTCCTGCTCTTTGTCCTTCCTCTCCTCTTCGTCACCACCACTATGAGTAGCTATGACTGTTTTCTACCTTTATTTGAAAAGATAAATAAAAATTAGATGTGGTGGGGTCCACTTTCACAACTGGGGAACTGGAGTAGGAAACTGAAAGAATGAAGATGACATTAAGACCCTCTAACACCATTTTATTTGGACTCAGAACCCCTCAAATCATTAAGTCAACAGAGCTAGTTGCCTATTAGACAATGCACAAAAACAGGTATGTGGCCTATAACATCCAGAAGTTTAGACATGGTTTCAAAGATGTAAACCCTATAGAAAGTTCTAGATCCCTGTCATGTGTAAAGAAGGTCTAGGTCCTGACAAACTTGTAGGAGAGATATCTATGACTCAATCCCTTCCACCAAACTTCACTCCCAGCCTTGTGTCTGAGTGAACAGGTTTCTGAAAGGTGACCTTACAATATCTGAACTCTCCCTGACCGGCTACGAGGACCTTCATAATTGCACAGTCCTGCAAGTATCTTTCAGGAATCAGAGACACAGCCAGTTATTGGGAACCGCTATTCTGACATTCAAGGTCTCATCTGGGATTGTCCTACAGAAGGCTGTGTGTGAGGGTTTCCATGTTGAGAAGCAGTGAACACACAGCAGTCCACTGGGCTCTCCCAATAGAGTGCCACCTTCACAAAGTGTTAGGGATGACGAGTTGCCATTATCATTATCACCTCACGATTTCTTAATAGTCTCTCCCTGGTGTGGCTGTTCCATGCCTTTCTCTACCTCTCTCTCCTGCCCCCACAGTAAAAGTAGACAAGCCCAGATGACCGTCTGGGGCAGAGGGAGGGAGGGAACAAAGGGAAGGTCTGTACTGTTGCCCCTTTGGCCAGGGACTTTCCTTTGATTCCCTGGCTGGGCTTCCATCCCTTGCTGTCTGCTTTCAAAGCAATTTCCAGGGATACCCTGTGTCACCTTTCGGTGAGAGTAAATAAACAGACGGAGGCTCCCACGTCTTTATTAAACATTTCCTTCACACTGCATGCTTTGGCGCCGTGCCCATGTGCACCAAGAAGGCTCTCCTGAGCAACTGGACCCCAAAGCCCTGTCACAGAGTTCCACTTATAAATAGCCCTTTGAACAGGCAGGAGGCACCTGCATTGACCACAGCAAGCCTCTCTGCTGTCAGGGTTTTCCAGCTCCTGGAGTTCCTGGCTGGAAGGCCGATGAGAAGCCTCTTCCCACCCTCACCCATCAAGGACTGGGCAAAAAGTCCCGGGTACGGTTACCCCGCTACTTCCACACAAGGCCAGGAACTGCTGGGGTGCACAGCCTGTCTGTAGGGAAGGAAGGGCACCCCTGGCCAGCAGCTGTGATGAAACTGTAGGACTGCAGCCAGGAAGAGAAAAGGCTGATCATAAATAAATAAAAAGGGCATGTTTGACCAAACCCCCAACCCCTAAATCTTGAAGGCCACTGGAGCAGGAAATTGAGTGGCTGGCTGGAGCAGCTCTGCTCCCCCACTCCGCCTGCGCACTCCGCCCTGGCCTGAAAGGTTTTCTGGGCTGTCTGAGAGGGTTTGTTTGTCTCTCCCTCCCCCCCCCCGCCCCCTTTAATTTAGAAATTTCAAAGATACAGAAGAGGAAGTGCATTTTTAAAACACACTGACTGAACACTCAATGGCCACAGATCTGAGTGATATTGAAAGAGGAAGGATTAGATGGAGGAGGAAAAGGAAAAAGCCTCTGTGTGTGTGTGTGTGTGTGTGTGTGTGTGTGTGTGTGTGTGTGTGTGTGTGTGTACACACGAGCGTGCGCACAGGATATTATCTGAGACAGGCTAGGAAAAGGGAAAACAAAGGCAAGCGTGGCATGAGAAAGGCAGAAATAAGTAGGGAGAGATATATGAGTGTTGGGGGAGGGGCGCTCAGGCAATGGCTGGGAGGATGGATACGGGAATGCTGGCTGAGAAGCAGGCCGCACGCACACGTGTGAGGGAGGGAGAGGGAGAGACAATGATGTCAGCATTTCCTTCTGGGCTGGTCACGTGGTCCTTGCCAGGTAAACAGACTGGAAATAGACTCCATAAAAGCAGCCTGCTGGGGGAGGCAGACGCGAAGGCTTAGCCCTATTCTGCTCCATCCTCAACTAGCAGTGTCGTGTCCCCCGCCCCCCTACCCCCCGACCCCCCCCCCCTGTCCCCCCCCCCACACACAGGACGAGGCTCCCCCCCCCCCCCCCCCCCCCGCTGTGAGCCGAGGTAGAATGTATTCTTAGAGCTCTCGGAACAAGACCCAAGGACTGAAAGTGATTTGCTTCTTTGTAATTAGTCCGAGGAGTTTAGAGACATTTTGATTTTGTCCGGAAAAAAAAAAAAAAAAAAAAAAACAGAGGTGGGGTGGATGGCAAGTTAAAGCTTGATTCTGTGTCTTGCTGCTAAGACAGGTCGGAGGGGTCCAGAGTAAGGATGGATGGGGAGGGGCAATCGAGAATGGAACTCGGATGTTGTCACTCAACATGTTCAGGAATCTCGGGCAGCTCAGTGTGTGACTTCAGTGTCCCAGGGAGGGACGGAAGCCCCACAGATAGATGAGGTAAAAAGGCAGGTTGCCGCTGGGCACGGTGGCACACACCAATAATCCCAGCGCACGGGAGGCCGGGCCAGGAAGATTGGAAGCTCTAAGACAAAAAAGCACGGCTCTTTATAAATGGGCTCCCCAGCAAGGCATGGCGACAATTTAGGGCTCATTCAAATTCGAAGGACTCTTGAAACTTGATCTGACAAGGCTGGTGGAGCAGGCCTTTAATGCCAGCACCGAGGGCGAGGACGTGGAGACAGGTGGGTCTCTGCGAGTTCCAGGCCAGCCTGGGACAGGCCAGAGCTATGCACACAGACTTTCAAAACAAGCCAGAGCTATGTCTCCAAACAAACAAACAAACAAAGCAAACAAAAAGAGAGAGAAATAAATAAACTTTATCTGAAAAGAATAAGGGGAAAAGACAGGTAGTTTTTCTTTCTAGGAAGCTTTAGGACTCAGCACCATGGGGGCTGTGGGTTGTGGGTTCCAATTCCTGGAAGGAAGGAAGTAAAAGCATGCTTTTTCGGTCATCCCGATTTGCATAATTTGGGACCATTGTGGAAATTTGGCCAAGGCCTGTGAGAAGTAGGACTGGGATGGAGAGGGTTGTTGGAGTTCAGCTGTAGGTCTGGGCAAATGGGGGGCCGTAATTTGATAGTCCTAAAAGACTAAGCAGGGCTTATCCAAATAGATACTAGAAGAGAATAGGTAGCCTCACCCAAGACATCAGACCTCTTAACTTTGCTTTTCTCTCCTTCTTTTCTCCCTGCATTTGCTTTCCTCAACCATCTCTGATGAGTTTATAGCAGGAAGCACTGTATTTCAAGATGAATCCTGTGTGTCTGTAGTTAGACTTGGGAGGTGAATCGGAAGGGGGCTTTAGTTGCTCCAAGCGATCCGGGTATATGATGTGTGGGTGCCATTTCTCTACCCCCACCCCATTAGCCCCTCTTAGGAGCGAGGGGTGATGAAGTAATGCACACGCATGTCCTTTTAGCCCCGGGGTTAGGAGATAGATATTTGATCCCTTCCTCTGGTAACAACATATGTCACTCTGACACAACTCCTAGCCCTGAGTTATTTTTTGCAGCATTATGTAATTGGATTGCCTAGTCAGAACTGCTTCCTTAACAAGGCTTTCAGCAGCCCTCCATGTGGGCCAGGCTAGTCCTGCCCAGTGGCCTACACCCGCCCACACTTGGCTTTACTCAGAGTGGAGCAGCTGATCACAGTGAAGGGAGACTAGCTTGAGGTCAAACACACACACCCTTTTCTACCCTAAGGTCTGCAAAGCCCAAGCTCTCATGTGCCCAAGAAGCCTGCCCGCCCTTTCAGTGTTGCTGTCATCTAATTCCCAGCTTACTGGATTTCCTAATATTTTTTCATGAGTGGTTGGTCATCTGATTATCCCTTCCTGTTAGCCTTGATGACTCACAGAAGTGAGGCACTTGTCCCAGCTTCAAGCCGACTAAGACAATTTGCAAAGGAAAAACAAGAGGGGCCAGTAGGAAACCACCCCCCCCCAACCTCCTCGCAGGGGCAGCTTGAGCTGACAAATCCCAGGGCACGCCGGGGGCATTTCTTCAGGGGTCTTGCAGACTTTCTGGGTTTGTTGCTCTTAAGCTATTTCCTTGCTGCTTCTGTCTCAGAGAGCATCCTTTTGGCTGGCCACTGACTGTCCCCTCTTCTTGAAGGTCAGCCCTGAAACCATGCAAAATTGAAGACTGTTTTGCATCTTCCCCTTCCTCCCTCCATTTACACTCCAGCTTCCCTCTTCCTGCAGGCACCTTGCCTCTCCTGCTTTGACAAGCGGCAGCTGCTGTGAAGTCCCAGGGAATCCGGTTCCCGGTTCAAGCCGAGCAACCTTAAAGCTGTGCGGCCTTTAAGTGGGTAACGCGTTCGTAGCCTCTCTGAGTGTGACAATTCTCTTGTATAAAAATGGAACTCAGAGCGTTTTTCTCCCCCCCCCCAACCCCCCCAGGGCCGCTGGGAGAAATGAATGCAATTACACGTAGGACAGTTGGAAGGGAACCTCACCTAGCAGGTGCTCAGCAAACGCAGAGGATTCGGGGAGAAGAGAAAACAGACACCTGCTTGGCTCCTGAGAACATCCCCCCCCCCCCCCACCCCCACCCCCCATCCCCCCATCCATCGCCACTAATCTCCACTCAACGTCATTTTGAATTTCAGCATCGTTGGGTTGGGAGGGAAGGACAGATGCCCCTAGCATCTCTGGGATCGAAACGCCACGGCTCTTTAATAAGTTTCCCGCCTAAAAACTGCCCCACCTTGCAGGCCATCTTCCTGTAGACCCATTCCTTTCACCTGTGTCAAACTGTAGCGTTCACCAACAGCCCAGAGAGAGCAAAAAGAAAACGGCTGGGCACAGTCTCTCCTAAAGGTGAGCCCTGGTGTGAATCTCGGCCTTCTGGTCGGAACCCAACGGGGCAAGGAATAACTAAAAAGCAAAAACGAGGTAGGCACAAACAGCTACAGGCAAATAAGTGCGGAGGCCGGGGGGCGGGGGGGGGGAGGAGAGATCCCCTGGAGCTGGGGGCAGGGAAGAGCGGGCACCTCTGGGTTCTGGCCGCTCAAGTAAACAAACACCCGGAGCCTATCACGTTGAGCGCACCTGGAGGGGGCCCGGAGGAGGTGGCCCACGGCCTGTGGCAGCGTGCACCACTGTCGTAGTTGGCAGGAAGCCCTTCCCTGAAGACTGTAAGTCTAACCTTTAGCATTCAAGTGTCGGGGGCTAAAGTGTCGTTAGGAGCGGTTCTTCCTGCTAGCGTTCCCAGACTTCGGGAGGAGGGTCGGCGCAAATCCTCCGCTTTCTTTCTTTCTTTTTTTTTTTTTTCCTCTCTCTCTCTCTCTCTCCCAGACAAAACGCGCAAGGGAGGGAGATGCTCAGAACCAGGCACGCGAGACACAGGAACCCCTAAAGTTGGCTTTCTGCTAAAGCGAACACCCACTCCCACCTCCTTGGTTATTAGGGTCTGCGGTCCGCGCCCTAGCGGGTCCTCCATTCCGCGTTCGGCCCGGAGGCCGCAAAGGCTACAGGACCCGGCTTCTTCCCCAACACCTAGGCTGGGAGGGCAAGACTGGGACTTGGGACTCTCCCGCCCTGGGTCCTTCTGCAGCCAGCGGTCAGGGACTTTTTCCTGGGCAGCCCCACGTCTGCTCCCAGCGGGGCGGGGGTGGGATGTTGGTGGCCCAGCAGAGTCTGGGAGGCTCGACAGGCGGCCAAGGCGGCGGGGGAAAAAAAAATCTACAGAACAGGCAGGGGAGAAAGGGTGGGGCCTGAGAGGCGTGGGCCCGGGCCAGGGGGTGCGCCCGGGGCCGCGCCCTCTGCTTTCCAGCTGGGCAGCTGGGGCCCGGGTTGGGCGTAATGGTTTTTCCTAGGTGCCTGCGGAAGAACGGTGACCAGGTTGCTCTGTCCCGCTAGCCCATTCCGCCACTCAACCGAGGGGCCCCTGGGACGTGCCAGGCGCGCACCTGCAAGGGGCGCCTGGTTCCAGGGCTGCGATTGGTGTCTTCAGGGGCCAGAATCTCCTGGCTTCTTCCTGGCATCCCAAGCCAGCGGGCGGGAAAGGGTCCCGAAATAGCGGGCTAGGCGTGCCAGACATTGGGGGCGCGCGCTTTGGCTTGGAGAACCGGGATCTGCATCTTGGGGGAAATGTCGGGATTCTGGAGGTTATGGTTTGCGGGACCAGGATGGAGGGATGATTTGAAAGGTTGCCTGGTCTTCGCAATGTCCATCCCCCCGGGTGGGGAGGGGCCCAGAAACCCAGATACAAAACCGGGTGCTTCCTATCCTGGCCACGGGAAACTGGCGTCGAAGGTCCCTGCTGCCCACTGAGCTCTGGAATGTAACTGGCAGGCGGCTGTGGTTGTAAGGGCGCTCCCGAAATACACAGGGGGCCATGAGGCCTGAAGGCCGCCCAGAGGAGAAAGTGGCTAGCTGGAGCCTTGTCCCAGATGCCCCAAGCCTGTTGCGTCCAGGACCTTTCGAGGGACCTTGTGTCGAGACTGCCTTTTGCCCATTATCCCAATCCAAAGGCTGGCCCCAGATTCCGAGCCTTATGCACGCCCCAAGATCAGATTCGCCTTTTCCTCTATTCTCAAGAACGGGAAACAAACGAAATCAAATTTTTTTTTCTTTAGAAAAAATATCTCTTCAATGTTCTTTGTTGCTTAAATTGTCCTTGGAATTTTTTTTTCCAACTTCATTTGGAAAAAAAAAAGTTGATGTATTCCCTAAACGTTGATTTTCTTTAAGCCGTCCCTTTAGATGCCGTGCAGCTGGCTACGGCAGAGGTTTTCTGGGGCGAAAACAGCGAAATGGAATGGAAGGGAAGATGCAGACTGGGAATCTCTCATTTTAAATCCTATTACTGGCTTTGAGGAGAAGCACCAAAAAAAAAAAAAAAAAAAAAAAAAAAAAAA
>NW_026596034.1:24756210-24762499 GCF_907164565.1 Psammomys obesus
AAAAAAAAAAAAAAAAAAAAAAAAAAAAAAAAAAAAAAAGGAAAAGCTGGTTTGTCCCCCACTGATTTCCTTCACTTCAAAGATTTTCCTCGCCCCTTAAATCAGAAATATTATGGCACTAGGTATTTTTCAAGGAAAAAAAAATGCACACGTCTTTTTTTTTGAACATGTATACTGTACAGTTTCCTTTTTACGTTTCTCAGCAAAAGAATAAAAGGGGTGTGTGTGTGTGTGTGTGTGTGTGTGTGTGTGTGTGTGTGTAGATGAGGTACTCAATCCCCTCGCCATTAAACAAGCCATGCCTGCAAGAAATGCAAGCATGGGGGGGATTGCTCAGCCACCCATCTCTCCATTAGCGCATGCCTGCCTGTCGACAATACACGTGCCACCGTGGACATCCGCTCCCCAGGCCGGCCCTAGTGGAGCACGCTCACAGTTCTGCTCCCCGGACCACCCCCCACCCTGCTCCCACCCGCCCTCCTAAGCGCTTCCTTTTCTTCAGTCTGTAGCGGGCAAGCAAGGAGCTGCCATCATTCCCAAGTTATCTGCCCTTGGGAGTCCCTAAAGCGAACACTGTCCGACCAAAGGTTTCTGTCCTGCAGTTGTTCATTTTGTGGAGTTGTGATTGTGATGAGGTTAGTTCTTCTCCTCCTTGTCCGCCTCCGGCTTTAAGGGCAGTGCAGGCTTCTGGTACCTGGTGACCAGAAGGGAAGCCAGCGCGTGGTGGTGCAGAAGCTGAGGAGAGCCACAGACTCCGTTCCTCCTGGTCCCCAGGTTGGACTTCAGATTTCCATTGCAAAGGAACGGAGGAGATGGAGATCCCAGGTGCTGACCAATTGCCCTGCATTTTCACAATAGGCTCGGTACTGAAAACGAAGGCGGGCTTTATCGCCAGCAACTCTTTCAAGGGTCCGGCGCCCTAAGTTTAGGCTAATTCTTTAAAGGCGTTTACTTCTGAGAATTAGGAAGGAAGGAAGAATGGGTGAAACCACCCCTGATCCGTGTACTGGGGATGACACTCAAGAAGAAGAGTTCAAAAGACGCCCCCCCCCCCAACAGAAACAAACAAACAAACAAACAAACTGACAAACATAAAACAAGGCTTGCCCCCTCCTCCTTGCCCCGGGGATGAAACCTCTTTAGATTCCAGCGGCCAATTTGGTTTGATTTCCGAGGTTTGGGGGCTCTGGTAGGGTTGGAAAAGACAGACTTCAGCTGCCTTTGGACCAGCTGGGTTGCTCCTGGACCGGGAAACTCAGGTTGGACCAGGGCGATTTGCCTTCACCCCTGGGGGGAACCCGGGAGAAGGCATGGATGGAACAGTGCCTTATCTTGGAGTCCCATTATCTCCTCATCTTTGTTTCTTCCACCTGTCTCCCCGGGTCTGTCAGCCTTAGCCAGGTCTTTTCCTACACTGAACCCCCCCCCCCCCATTGTAACTTTCCAAAAGAACTTTCTCTCCTCCTAAATGCCCAGCTTCCTGGGGGGGGGGGTGGATTTGGGAAGCACATTCTTAGCTGAAGCCTGCTCTGTGGACACCAGCTGCACCTCTTCCCTCCCCGACTTGCCACCCCCCCCCCCCCCCCCAACTCACAGGACCCGGGTGCTAAAACTCCACAACTCCGTGCTACCGTTATGCCAAGACAGAAGACTTTGACATTTGGTTCTTTTCTAGTGAAATGACTTAGGAACAAATTTTGAATTTGGCTTTTGGTCATCTTTCAGGCTTAAAAAAATATTTTTGATGAAAGTGTTCTGGGGCTACATGAGATGGGAAAAAGAAAACATTTGACCAAGAACGCACATGACAGACCCTACTGTGTCCACCCACTCAGGACTTGAGTCTGAGGTGGTGAGGGCCACGTTCAAACTTCTTCCTGCTCGGGGCATCCCAGTCTTTTGCAAAGGAGAAGGGAGTTTGGGCCCACAGCGGTTTCTTCCTCCCTGGCACCCTGAAAACAAACTTTCAGATTTGGTTCTTACAACTCCAGCACACAGGGGTTTCATGGTGCGGGCAGAGCTACGGAAAGAGTAACTTGGGATACTCAGAAGCATATCCCACACCCTTGGAGTGAAAGGCATCACTCCGGTTTGTCTAGGGGTGGGGGGTGGGGGGTGGGGGGTGGCGGACTGGGACCAGGCGAGGGAATGGACGGAACGCCACGTGCTTGCGCCTGGCTGCTGCTGTTCTCTCCTTGTCTCCAGCCCCCCCCCTCCCCATCTTCTGCCATTTCCAGAGGCAGGAGAAAGGTGATCTCGGACTTGACCCCTAAATCACAGCTGCCGGGTGGCTGCACCTCGCTCAGGGATGAGCACAGCCCCTTCCCTGGGCTCTGGCAGCTTAACCCTTTCCTCCCCACTAGCTCAGAGGCCCGTGTCCGCTGGCAGAGACTCAGACTACTGCATTGCTAGCAGGCTGCCTCTCCACACTTAGCACCTTGAATCCGGTGCAGAGACCACAAAAGGTAGTCTCACAAAAGGGTGAGATTAAGGGGTGCTGGGATCTTGGGCACAAGCGTTGCCAGGGAGCCCGAGGAAGAGCAGAGTTAGCGGAATGAGGAGGGATGTTTGGATCGTGTTAACTACTCAGACAGATGCACTTCGGCATGTCTGTATTTATGGAATCCATATGTTGTCGTGGCTAATGAAAAGACGGCAACACACACATACAATAGACTTAGAATAACAGTACACAGTTAAACAGAGACCGAACACTCTTCACCCTTCAACCCTTCCCTTATACCGTGAGCGAGAGATGTTCAGGGACTCATTCTTTCAACCTTCTCAGACTCCACACTGGGTTTCAGTCCCTTCTCCTTTTTTTCTGTGTCCTCAGTCACCCTGTTAAGGGGGATTCCAAGGGCCCAAAGCTAGGCTCTTTCTAAAAGAAATAAACCAGCAGCCCCCTTCCCTTTCCCCCTGACATTGGCCCATTGCATATTTAGCCCTTGGACCAAGTAATAGCTACCACAACCCCATATTCTGAAAACTGTAGGGGAACAGATTTACACACAAATTCAGCATCTAGATCTTCTTCATTAAAACAACATTGCTCTGTTATATTTGCAAAGAAATGGCTTCAAACAGACCTGGAAATATAAATCCCCCAGTGGGAGAAAGCCTCCAAGAGCTCTCTGTAGAGTACATGCATGTGAGTACACCTTGTGTACCTGTGTGCGCATACATTCATACACAGATGAAAAGGCATCTAAAGTCATTCAAATGTATATCTATGTAGCCCTTTGTGATATACCTTTGTTATACATAGCCAGTCATTTGAGCGAGGCGCAGAAAAATGTAGATAGGAATGCAGTGTTTAGCCTACATTCCATTTTTCCTCCCCACTCTAAAATGCCTTAAAAAAACAGGTTGGTCTAAAATTTTCTGCCTTCTTTGCAGCTAAATAAAGGATTTAGATTCTGGATTTTCTGCAATCTCCCCCCCCCCATTTTGTATGTAAAATACTCCATATAGATGCTGGTTTATCATCTAAGCATTATTGAATCACACAAGAGTGGTACTTCTCCTTAGAACGAATTCTCACAGTAAAATTAGCATAAGTATTTACAAGATTAAGCTGACATTTTCCTATAATTGCAACATGAAATAGATTTATATCCAGAATTTTTCTCTAAATAGGGACTTCCTCCACACCATTTTCTTTAAACATAAGAAACAGGCTACAGGTTCACGACTCCTGTTATTTATATTAAAAAAAAATAAGCACATGGTATTTAGCTGGTTTTTCAACATCTACAAGGAGAAATTTAATTCTGCTGCATCCCTAAAAAGCAAACTTACAGATTTATGAAGATTCGTGAAGACACAGAGAGAGAGGAAGCAAAACATACTTCTGAAGGGTTGAACAGTTTTCCTTACCTGATGCATTATCGAAACATTCAGAATTTAGCAGTCTTCCTTCAGTCAGCTACATTTTACACTGACCTGTATTTGGGACTGAAAGGAAAAAAAAAAAAAAGATTAACTGTTGCCAATGAAAAATTTAAAATAATAATCAGAAACCGGACAAACTGAAGGTAAAAATATACAATGGCTACAATAAATATAAATATTTATTTAATCAAAGCAGAGGTTGTATTTGGACTGTAGGAATGTTTCATCCTTCCCCTAAAAAAAAAAAAAAAAAAAAGCCAGAAAGAAAAAAGCCAGGGTCTTCACACGCTCCTGGAGAGCTCCCATTGTCCAGGGCTATCGAGAGCCCAGAATGGTATTAGCTTCACAAAAGACACATTGTGCAGGGGACAAAAAAAAAAGCCCCTTCTTCTACAATAACTTTTAGCTTTTTTATTTTTAGAAAATGACAAAGGTTTTGCAAGCACTGACTGGTGAAACCTGTAGCAAGCCAGGCTGGACTTGGCTTTATTGATCAGCTGTCCCGCATGGAAAAGCAACCAGGAAAACTTTGAATGGCAACCCAGATTTGGCTCATAGAGAGAGGGAACCCCTGATTTTTCTAAATGTATTTTCTCTCTCTCTCTCTCTCTTCCCCCCATGCCCCGCCTAAATAAAACAGCATTATTCCCAGAGTGAATTCAGAAGGATTAGATGAGGTAACTGCAAAATCCTAAACCGGGTTCCTCCCCCCACCCCCCAGTCTTGTCTAAGAAGCTGCAATGGTCTTAAGAGTACTGGACAATCTCTCAGAATGAAGAATTACTTTCTAATCAAACAGATTTCCTGATTAATTCCCAAATTCCTTCTTAGATGAATAATCTTGGTAGGATGGGGCAAAAAAAAAAAAAATTTACCCCCAAGAAAAAAGTTGTTTTAGGAGCACTCTCCCTCCCTGGTATTATAGGGTTTGCTTGTTTGCAAATCAGTTAAAGTGCAGATTGCATTTTTATTTCATGACAGACTGCGTAATTTCAATGGCTCTAGTCCTCATGTAGAACTTACATAAATACATACTTTTGTCATTTAAGAATATAATCAGTCGTCAGCAGCAGTGTTGTACTGAAACTAGGACCAGACAGACAGACTCTGGTTTTTCCTGCCTCTGTTTGCTTGCTGTTTTGGAGGTGCCATACCCCAGCCTGAGTGGTAGCTTTGAGGTACTGGGGATCCATAGAGTAGCAGGGTCCCTGGCTGCTGTCTTTGATTCTAGGGATCTCCTTTGGGCTCTGGTGGGATGCGCTGTGCCTAGTCTTTATCTGAAATCCATCCCCTCATTTCAAGCCCTTTGGCTTCAAGACTGCTCCAAAGTCTTGGAGGTAGCTGTAAGCTTTTTTTTTTTCATTAGCGATGGGGTATGTAATTTCCCCTCTTCCTACACTCTAGACCTTCCCTCCCTCGCTATTTAAACATATTGGCTTTCTTTCTTTTCTTTTCTTTTTTTTTTTATGAATTTCGTCTCAAATTATTTTTTCGCTGCCTTTATTACATCCCTGCTTTTGATGGCAAAATAGCTTCCTGTGTTTTAAAAACATCTGCTTTCCAGGCTCTACATGAGAAAATTGATTTTACCTTTCTCCTAAGTCCAGAAAGGTGGAAAGTTGGACTTCTTTTTGAAGGCAACTTTTCCCTTTCTTGTGTCTCTTACACTCGACCCCCTTCCTGCTCTGACTCACTTTTCTCCTTTTATTTCTTCTAACCCTCACCCTCAATCCTCTGTCCTTCTAAGAAAGCAGAGGACACTAGACTGTACATTATGTCAGAAAATAAATAAAATGGACATACAGATTTTTGTGTAATCTATGGTAGGTCTTAAAGTTTTTTCCATATTTTCTTCGTGCATCCTCTGATTTAAGGAGAGTTAATTTTCCTCTGTTTAAAAAAAAAAAATCCCTGATTTGCAATTTAAAGTGGCCTCCATTCTAAGCCTCTGGTCTTTCTCCTAAACCTCTGTTTTAAGCTGTCCCACGCCACTCTTACCCGCCCCCCCAACCCCGAAGATGCTCTTTTCCTACTTAATTTAAGCATTGTTGCATTTTGTAGAAAAAGAAAAGAAAAAGAACGAGAAAGAGATATTACAAGAAAGAGGAAAAAAAAGAAAAAAATCTTAAAAAAATCTTAGTCAGGTTTCTATTGTTGCTTCGCATTTCACTTCACGGTAGTGGTGTGTGTGTGTCTGTGTGCGTGTGTGCGCGCGCGCGTGTGTGTGTGTGTGTGTGTGTATGTGTGTGTGTGCCGGTGTGTGTATGTGTTTTTAATACATGCATAAACTTTTGGTGCCTCTCTCCCTCCGCCTAGGCTTTTCTCCCATCCTCTCTTCCTGCTCTCCTTGCCCTGCTCATCACTTTCCCCTGGTTTTTTTTTTTTTTTTTTTTTT
>NW_026596034.1:24762899-24838458 GCF_907164565.1 Psammomys obesus
CTGGGGTCCGGGAGGGGGCGAGGCGGCCGTGCCGTGCTCTACCTGGGCGCTCTCTGCCCGGCCGGGTGAGCAGCGCCAGGAACGCGCAAAGGGGGCTGCGCCCTGGACACTAGGGGCTCCCGGGGATCGGGGCCGCGCCGCCGGCCAGGGCCGGAGCTAGCCCTCCTGGCCTTCTCCGCCAGCTGAGTTGAGAGGCAGACATCGGATCGGGGGACTTTTTTTTTTTTTTTTCCCTCCTGCCTCTCTCTCTCTTCCTCTCTCTCTCCCTCTCTCTCTCTCTCTCTCTCTCTCTCTTTCTCTCTTCTCTCTCTCTCTTTCTTGCTCTTGTGAAACTGGGATTGTTTACGTTTGGTTCCCCACTCTCAGCCCTCGTCCCACTTCACCAGATGCAGGAAGAGCACGTTCCCAATTTTACGATGTACACTGCAATGTATAGAATCTTTTGCATGTCAGTCGGAGGGTAGCCCTAAGAGTGTGCTGTGCAGTGCACTTGAATTGTGTGTGGAGCTATTAAAACAATATTTTATTTTATTTTATTTTTTTACTTGGTGAATGAATCTGTTGCTCAGAACCTGACTTTTGTGAGATGTGCAGTTCCTTCGACTGTGGCGGATTCTTTGATTATGCTTGCTTAAAAAAAAAAAAATCACCCACTCCTAACTTTTCCCCCCTTATCACTTTGAAGTAGGGGAAATATGACAGTTTTTATTGGTTTCAATTATTGAAACTTGATCTAAGGACTATATGGAAGAAGAAAACTGATTGCCATTTTCTGGCCTTCTGTTTGGTGACTTTTAAAGGGGGGGGGGCTTGTTAAATACCTTTGAAGAATCTGACACGGCTCAATGCAAATTACAGAACATGAATTCACTTTGGAATTTTAAGAAAGGCTAAAGCCTTCGGGGGGCATTGAGGATTTATGATTTTTTTTTTAATATATGCACATATATATATATATTTTTTTCTACCTGCTTTGGTTGGGTGGCTAGTTACTGACCAACTTTTTCGTATGTCCTGGGAAAGAAGCTGGGGAAATGGTAGAGGAGAGATGGATCAATCTGAATAATCAATAGGACAATGTGCTGCAATCTTGTACCTACATTTACTGTAAATTTCTACAGTACCTGCAGTGTGGGTGCCCCAGTGTCTTGGCTGGTTTCTTCCGACGGATTTAGGGGCAAAGCAACCAGAATTTACTGCTCAGCATTTCAGAACAATATAGGGAAAATCCACTCCATAGTGGCTCATGTTATAGCCCCTTTATTTTTACTGAAGTTAGTGTGTGTGTTTGTGTGTGTTTACATGGGAAGATTTCAAATGCTGAATCCCAAAGTGTAGGTGTCATGAGTTGGTGGGCAGTGAGAGCTAGCCCAGGACGTCACTGCTGGGTACTGAGTTATTGAATCTTCAGCCTTTCCTTTTCTTAAGATGTTCTGTACGATTTTTTTAAACTAGTACAAGCAGAGGTAGGAATATAAAAGAGTAAGGTACTAGAGATTGAAGCAATATCAAAAGTCAGAGTGGTTGTGTGTGTGTGTGTGTGAGAGAGAGAGAGAGAGAGCACACAAGACAGTTATCTTACAGACAGTGCTGTATGCTTGGTGGTAGGTGAGTCCATATTTGGAGATTATTTTGAAATAGTCTTGAAAAATGGTTCAGAACAGGATTTCGCAAAAAGTGTTCACGAAGTCATTTTTGAAAGGATTGTGGTTTGGGGAGATGAGGTGTGGGTAGGAAAGCAGTGTAGCCCAGCCGCCTTACTCTTGTCTGGGTCTCCCCTCCCCCCCCCCCCAGGTTTTAGTTTTTAATTACTTAATGCTGAAACGCACTGGGCTTATATAAATATTTGTAAATGCTCTTTCCTATTGATTTCTCTGAATAAACTGCCCTGCTCTGGTCCAGAGAGGAGGCGATTCAGATCTGTGGACTTTTTAAACATAAAGTCTCCGGAGGAGTGTTTGTGTATGTGTATGTTGGTGGTTAGAGCTGTAGGCATGAGGATTTGGTGGTGGTGGTGGTGGGAACACAGGAGGAGTTTAGGCTCTTCCTGGTGTGGACTGAGAAAGCTGGGCAGGACCTGGCTTTGTGGCCTGGTAGTCCTGACAGATGTGTGTGTGTCTGTGTACCTGTGTACATGTGGGGTTTCTGAATGTATTTGCACTCACCCCCCCCCCCCCCATTAAATATGGAATAGTTTTCCAGGGCTCGGTGACTGCCTTCCTCCTCAGGGTCACATTGAGTGCTAATCTGACCAAGGTGCAGGAATCCTGCAATGGGGAAATAAAAGAATATACAGAATGGGGTCAGGTCAGCTGCTCAGAGGCCAAAACCCCTACAGCTGCTTTGATTTTAGTGTGTGTGTGTGTGTGTGTGTGTGTGTGTGTGTGTGTGTGTGTGTGTTAGGCTCCTCCTGCAATGTTACAAATTGTGCTTCCCTCTCAGGTGGTAGCTCAGTAGCTTAAAGGCATCAGAGCCTTCGACTGCATAGACAGGGGCTCCCAGTGACACCAGAAAACCCACAATACTGAATCCAAAACAAAACCAGGGAGGAGGGGGGAGGAAGAAAAAAAAAAAAAAACAAAAACACAAACCATTGAGTTCAGGCAAATAAGGTTGGGTCTCCAGATGCTGTTACAAAGCTGCTTTGAATATGCAAGACAGTGCACAAGACCAGTCATTCCAGTTACAAAAAACTATTAAAAAAGAGACAGAGGGAGAGAAAGGAAAAGGCATGTTTAGGTTGTCATTTGTTAGGAAAAGGATCCTACGGAAAGCTAGCTGCCCCCGCTCCCCCTTTTGCCCTCCTCCCCTTCCTGGCTTCACAGAGAATCCACTCACCCTTTTGAGATTGTCTACTGTGTAGGTCCTTTCATTAAAATCTTTTGGGTTTAGGAAGATCGCTGCAAGCAACACATTTTCTGTATCCACCCCCCCCCACCCCACCCCCCTTTATCTTGGAGGAGAGTTGGCAAGGGTTCTGTGGTTTGCAGTTACACAATATGTTATCATGTTTTTAATCACTAAATCATTGCAGTGGTTATAGATTTACAGTCTTGGGGTATTACCGAGAGAAGAGGCTGTATGTAGGCTTTTAAATTACACCAGTGTAAGCTGAGCACAGCAACTATGAATATGGGCGGCAGGCTCCACCTTTCCAGCACCCCCTCCACGTTTAGCTCTTTCTCCTTCTGTGATTTTATTTATATGTTTAAAAATGGCTTGGTTTGCTTTAAAAGAAGAGAGAGAGAGAGAGAGAACCATTCTTTTCCCTCCATTCTTTGTCTCTTCAGCCCCCCCCCCCCCCTTCCAGCAGAAATAATTTTCATTTTAGACCTCGAACCCCAGATTAGCTGGAACTCAAACTCTTGGCATGGAACTTTGGATAAGGCGCCCCAGAAATACTGAAAAGTGCAGACTTCCTAAGAAATCCTCTAGGTTTCCACACCGACCTCCTGTGTGGGGATGAGGAGTTGATTTCAGATCAGATGGTGACAGTGGGCGGAGGGAAGGGAAGCCAAAGTCGTGGCACTGGGAAGGTCCTGTCACTGTGACCCCACTTTCAGCTTCTGTTGTTCGTATCATTATGTAACAGAATCCTTGGCAGCATTAAAAATTCAGCATTACAAGCTGATTGTAATGCCGCCTCATTAGACAACGCTGTCTGGCCTTGTATTAAGTGAAACACAGCGCATGGCTTTCAGATTATAAACACCAATAAATACTAAGGCTCAGCAGAGGGGCTGACCAGCAACTGGCTTTTTGGCCCTAGCTGGGATTTATCCATCTACCCCCATCTTCTTTTCAGCCTCCCCACCCACCCACCCCCAGTAACCATCATGTGTTTTCTTACTCGGATGCTGATGTGTAGACTCTAGTGACATTTAGCGAGGCTTTTTATAGAGTTCTCTTGTGTACACAAAAGGTTTGGAAGTTTGTTTTGTTTTGATGTGCAGTAAACAGGTCCTTCACTTTGCTGATGTCATTTCCGCTCATATTTGAGTGTTTATTGTGCTTCTTCGAAGGGCCCTCTCATGCCTCCCCGTGACCTTGCTGTTTGGTCAGAGCCCTGTGCCTGCTTTGGGAAGGGAGGCAGGGGTGGGATGAAGGGGTGGGTTTGGGGGTGGGGGATGGGTTCCCTGAGTGGCTAGGTCTGGCTGTGGGGGGGGGGCAGTCAAATGTCTCTGCTTTGGCCTAGGGTTTGGCCTTGCCTGGGAAGATACTTCCAGCGTGTTAATCTGGTTAAACACTCCCACTTGCCCCAGTATTTACATGGCATGCAGTGATTCATCCCAGCTTCCTTTCCCAGTGGCACCACCTCCTCTGGCCCCTGCCACACCTTGTCTGGGTTAATATGTCCTTACTGTCCAGAAAACAAAATGAAACATACAAACAAACCAACCTCTAAACCCCAAATAAACAAGCAAAGCCCCATTACCCCCATTCAAGGATGATTTTGAGATTTAGACTCAGTTGTGACTGTGAAAATGTCATGCTTACTTCATGCTGTTAAAAAAAAAAAAAAAAGTAACTGTTTTTAGGCCTTGCCCTAGACTGTCTCCCCAGCACCTCCCTATCCTAGTTCCTTGCTGCCCTAACCCCATACTGCCCTTACCTTTTTGGAACTGTAAAGGCCAGTCTGATGTTAATAAAGTGTGTTACACTGTCTCTCTTTTCATCTGATCTACAACTGGATCTCCAAAAAAGAAAAAAAAAAAAAAAGTAAGGTAGAAAGGAGGGAAGAAGAGAAGAAGGCTTATATAGGCCCCAAAGGCCTTCCTCTACTAGGTTGGTGGATTTCAGTATAGTTTTTTTTTTAAGTATGTGTGTGTACAGACACATTTGTATACATACACACACACACACACACACACACACACATATATATATTGCATTATTGTGTTGTCCTTTTAGGTTAAGCAATAATAGGAGAGAGAGAAAAGCAGGCATCAGGAAGTTCCCTGGACTGCTTTCTAACTAAGAAGGGTGAAAAATGAAGCAGCTTTGACACTTGGCTCCCTGTGAAAGCCCGGTAACCTCTCCCCCCTTCCGCGGCCCCAGCCTTTTGTTCCTGGAGAACGGAGCTAAGGTACTTTTTCTCTCAGACCAAAGGGAGCAGGCAAGGAGTCCCCTTGTGAGCGCATCGCCTTTAGATGGCCTGCTCATGGTTATTGTCAATGCAGACTTCCCAAACAATTGCTTCGGGGAGACACAAAAGCAAAAACATTTGTCCAATTTTTTTAACCTCTTTGTTTTAGATTTTTTTTTTTTTATCCATTCTTTAAATTTCACAGTTTCTATTTGTCCGCAGAGAGACAAACGGAACAGCGTGAAGCGCATTTCACCGTAGGCCTCACTGGCGATTGGAACAGCCTCAATAGAAACCCAAATTCTAAAACACTGGCTGACTTGGAGGATATGTGAAATTTCAGCTGGGGGGTGGGGCAGGGGCAGGGCTGTGAAGTCAGATTAGCACAGATCTCCAACAAAAATGAACTGCAGTGAAAAGATGAATCGCAAAAAATGGGATTCTAGAATTACTTGGGGCAAAGCGTGAAAGGGTCACCTTTTGTTTATCTTCTGGTATCTTGTCCACTATTTAAAAGTGATCACTGGCTAGGGAAGAATTGAAATTACTCATTAAAAAGGAAAAAAAAAAAAAAAAAAAAAAGAAAGAAACTGAGATGGGTGGCTGTGGATGTGACAGAGCACACTTGAGTGGAGGCTAGTTGGTGTACATGGTGGAAGTGATACTGAGCTGAGATTTTTATTCCTATTTTTTCTAAAGTAGGATTCCTGTAAACAGACAATGTCCCCTGTCCCCTTTCTTTTCCTCTCTTGTTTCCTGTTTCCTTTCTTCTGCCCCGACCTCGGTCCCCCTCCAAGACGTCCGGGTGGTTGGTTTTGCTGGCCACTGTGGAGGGATGTGCCAATCAGCTGGGGGATAGCTCAGGAGCAAAATGGGAAGTTCACCTCTTCCCCCCCACCCTCTCCTTGGCCCAAACAAAGCACTGCTCTCTCCTGTAGCAAGTAGACCCCTCGACTGTGAGGCAGTCTTTATGCATCTGTCTGCCTTGCCATTAAAATCCTCAATTTCAAGGTTTAGAAGCACAAACGTAAAAATCCCCCTGGGTAAAAAGGCTTGCATGGCAAATTCTCTTTGCCCTTCTGGAAAAAAAAATAAAAAAATAAAAAATAAAAAAAATTGTTTCCAAAAAAGAAAAAAAAAAAGAGAGAAAAAAGAGAGAGAAAGAAAAGAGAGAGAGAGAGAGAGAGAGAGAGTGTGTGTGTGTGTGTGGTGACCTATTTGCCTAACATTTAAGGCTGTTTTAAGGCAACTTCTATATTTTTGCTTCCTTGAGACTTGGGCTTTTTCACTTAAAATTATTTTGGGAAAACCTTTTAGAATCACCAATATGAAAGAAGACGACCCATTTATCTTTCTCGTGTCCATGATTGACAGGTTCAGGAGTTGAACTGGAGAGGGCAGGTAAATAAAATAGAAAACGTTCCACCTGTGATGGGGCAAACACGAATCTGTGGAATCAGCACCGCAGTCATACACCAAGGCCTTTCGATTCATGCCAGAGAAATGTGAAACAAAACGTTTGTGTGGAGGCTCTCCTGACCCTCCAGCCTTCGCTAGCTGCTGCCTGAGGTTGGTCTGTATTCTGCCCCATACCCAGGAGGCTAACCCCCCACCCCCACCCCGAGGCAGGTAACTGGCCCCTAAATAAAACTACCTTGTTTTGGTGGAGTGAGCTCAGATCACGGAGCAAGATTCAGCTCCAGATGTATTTGTGTTTATTTGGAGGGACATGTCAGTGTATGCCTCTGTCCCCCAGGTCCTAGCCTCCAGAACATTTAAGCACGGTTGTAAAATCAACGTGGATATAAAACTTGATAAAAATAGAATGATCTGGAAGAATTGCACATATCTACCTAAACCAATTGTGCTCTGAAGAGGGGCCGGGATGCTGACATCGTCTGTATCTCTATGCAGGGATCATATTTAGCTTTGCCGAAGTGAAAGGATCCAGCATTAGAGAGGGAATATGGGGGTGGGGGTCCAGGTCTGGCTGGGTGAGAACTGTAATTTATCAGCCAGCTAAGCATTAGTGGGCAGACCTCTGGCTTGGAGAATGGGTAAGGGGAGGAGATGAGAAGGGGCCAGTGTTCCCTGGTTTATTTTTAAATATTTATCCTTTGGTTGTTGCCAATCAGGCTTTCTAGACGAGCCGAGCCTGGCGATGGAGAACTGTGGAAGAGCTGCCCTTTCTGGCGGTGGCTTTATTTGTCATTGTGTTCAGGAGGCAGCCTGAGAATATGAGGCTGTCAGTGGTGGGCAGGCATGGGCTGAACATCAGGCAGCTGCCCTGTCCTGAGCTTGGGGACCGAATTTGTAACATGGATTTCGGAGAGATTGAAGGTTCCCCTGTGTCAGTGTGCGCTTTGCAGATTCCCTCTGCAGAGGTCTTGTTTGGTTTAAGGGTGAAAATGAGTTGTCCCTGAGGTAGCAGCACCCCAGCTTTTATGCAGTCATATTCCTTACGGCCCACAGGCTGTTCGGTTACCTGCCTGTGGCTTACCTGTGAAAATTTTGTCTGGAACAAAAGACAGGCTTGAGTAGGCCTCACCATTCCTCTAAGCTATTGCAGGATTAAGATAAAGAAAAGGGATCAGGGTCACTCTTGTCAGGCTTCTGAGGTGTGGACAGCCCGTCACCCAGGGCCTGCCTGGGACAGTGGCAGAATCAAGGCAGCACCCTTCTTCTGCCAACTCCTCCTCAGTCTCTCAGATTACCTTAGATCTTGTCTGTGTTTTTTTTTTTTTTTTCCCCTAGCTTTCATTTTGTCGAAGGTGTTTATGTGTCTCCTGTGCCCTCGCCCCTACTCACCATATTTAACAAGGTTCTGAGGTTGTCCTGTGCACAGAACTCAAGGGGAAGCTGCAAAAGTCAAGTTTCCAGGGGTAGAAGCGTTTTCCTGTTGTCTCTACTTCATCAGCTAGGCCCATGAGGGTAGCTTCCAGTGAGGAGGGAAGTCTGGAATCTCTCTCGTTTACCCAAAGAGATTTCCAGGGGGTAGGTATCTCAGAGGGAAGGAGGGCCACCTTGCTCGCCTTCACTGCCGGTGTGGGCATCACCATCTTCATGTATTATTCATAGTCACTTTTTCAATTAAATTATTAATTGGTTTTCTTTAAGGTGTTCCTGACTCATGTGGGCAACATAAATAACAGTGTGTTTTGAAAACACCACCTGTTCTTGAGCCTGAGGTCAGGCCTTCTGAAACAGCTCTACAGTGGCCATACCCTGGTTCACAAGCCCATCCTCCATCCACCCTCCTTTTCTGCTCCCCCCTCACCCCCAAGTTTGACTAAATTTGGCCTGTGCCCTTCTTTGTCCCTAATCGGACATGATTCCCTAGAGGCAATTCTTTTCTTCCAAGGCCCTAGCTTGGGTGGAAAATGCAAAGGCTTTTTTTAATGTATGTATGTATGTATGTATGTATGTATTTATTTATTTATTTATTTATTTATTTATTTATTTTGGTATGGTAAAATATAGACAAGGGGTTAGTCTGTGCCCAACAGGTTAGGTATTTACATAGATTTGAACCCGAATTCTATTGTACAAAAAAAAAAAAAAAGAAAGAAAAAGAAAAAAAAATGCTTTCTACAAAGGGAGACGGTAGTTTTCACCAACCAGCATAACCCCTTTCTCCCCGTTAGTGTGTGCTTAATGCAAATACGATTCCATACATTCTGCTCTTCGCCTGGTGAGCTTATTATATTTCTAACACTTGCATGGTTCATTATTGTGCAGTAGGAAAAGACTCGGCGGCTGCAGGGGCAGCCTGGGTGGCTGGTTTTCAGAAAGAGAAAAAGCAGGTGTCTTTCTGTGCCGAGAATGAAGACTAGATTTAGGAGGAGGGTGGAATTCTGTCTGAGAGGATTGGAGACTTCCGGTGAGCTTTCAAGGGGCCTGCCTGTACGTAACAGAATGGAAAAGGTGAACTTAGGGGGGACCTAGCAGTGCCCAGCAGTTGCTTTGACCAGCTGAGGTGGCCCTGTTCGGTTTGATCCTGGTGGTAGAATCTCCCTGAACCGGGCATCGTTCTTGCCCACTCTGAAACGCTGTATGGCTTGTAAGGACAGTCTCCTTTCTGAAAAGCGCATGGCTGCAAAATGCTTGTCCTTTTCTAATGATTTCTTCTTCTCCTCTCTCCTCAAAAACTGTCCTTAAACTCTCAATGGAGAGTAGGGGCTGTTTTCGTAAGTTTCTGCAGCTGAAAAACAGAAGTGCTCTGTGAAGCAGTTTAATAGGATGGGTGTGTGTTTCAAATAAATTCCTGTCCATATTGGCTAAAGTCCTCATGTTAGAGTGGACTGGCTCTGACGTGGACAGGGCCCAGAGACTGATGGATCAGGGTTCGGAGGCCCTGACTTCTTTTTTTCTTTCTTTCTTTTTTTTTTTTTTTTTGGTGGCTGAGGGCGCGTCCGTTTCTTTCAGGCAGGCCTTTGACTTTTGATGAGCCGGTGCGGTCAGTGCCTCGCGGGGACGCGGCTTTGTTCCTGCCGGGCCGGTTCCTGGGTTGGTGCAGGCCAGGGCAGTCAAGGCTCCTGTCCCCAGGCGAGTGCGGCTCAGCCTGCCTTCAAGGCCGGGGCTGGGAGCCTAGGCCCAGCAGCCCGGGCCCTGCTCCTGTGTGTTTGTGCGTCTATGTCCCCAGGTCCCCGCAGGCGCGCGGGCGCGGCCACCGTGAGCAGCCCGGCCTGCGCCCAGCGCGACTGTAGATGTCAGGCTTTGCCCGGGGAGCCGAGAGGCTGCGGGGCTGTGAGTTTCAAATTAACCTTCCGCTTTGTTGCTGTGTAATGTGGATCCCCGAAGGCCCCCCGCCCCGCCCGCCCCCCTTCCTCGGGCGGTGCGCGCTGCAAACTGCGAGTTGAGCTTCATTTACATAAAGCGATTCCGGGCGGGCGGCGCAGGAGGAGGAGAGAGGCGGGCAGGCCGGGACGGGGACCGGGACGCAGCGCCGCGCCCCGTGGGTGAATCCCCGCCGCGCCTGGGGGACCTCCCTCCCGGGGCAGCCCGAAGATCGCCAGCCCGGGCCGCCACCATGCGCGCCCCGCCCCTGCCGCCAGGCCCCTCGCTCCTAGCCTGCGCCACCGCCGAGCCCGGGGGGCAGCGGGAGGTGGGGAGAATGCCGCCTGGGGTGGGTAAGTTCGGGGCTCCGCTGCCGCTGGAATCTCCCGTTGTCGCGCTGGCCCGAGTGGCGGCCCCCGGACCTCCGAGTGCCTCCTTCCTCCCGAGGTGTCGGGAGGCTTTGTGTGCCAGGTGAGTGCAGCCACCCTCCCCCGCCGCGCGGCTCGCAGCCGGCCTTGCGCTGGAGGCAGGTGCTGCGAGTCTTGGCTGAACTTCCCATTCTCTTGGGGCATGTGGGGGAAGGGCAGGCTGGATGCACTTGAACTCCTAGACTCCAGGAGGAACCTACCTGGGGAGAGAGTGGTTAGAGTCTTCTGGGCCCCCAGAGTACGTCCCTTCTTCCATACCCTCTTGCTTTCCTTCCTGACCTCCTCCTCATTCTGATTTTTGGGTTAGTTCCTAATACTTGGCGTATTGGTGTCATTGAGAACTTTGGGGTCTTTGCTCTAAAACACCTCCTCTTGAGAGAGGGAGAGTGAGAGGGAGAGAGTGAGTTAGAGTTAGAAGCCACTGGTCAGTTTGCAGCAATGTGAAGAATGTGCCTGTGTGGGGAGTAATTAAAGAGAGAATCAGTGCAGAGCTGGAGGGGACCTATGGAGCTCATCTTGGCCCGGCCACCCTCTAATTTCGGTTTGTTCTTCTGCCAGAGCCCGTACAGCATTTATTTTGGGAGCGGGGGTGGGGCGGGGGACCTGTAGGAAGGAAAAGGTAAGATTTTTATTCAGCTAAGGAGGAGAGGTGACCAAGCTAGGGTAGCAACAAGAAAGAAAAACTATGGCAACCAAAAGTCATTTTGTCGGCTTAGAGAGAAATAAGGTTTCTGGAAAACAGCCCTTTCTGTCTTATACATACCTATGCAATGATGGTAGGGAGCCTTGCCTTCAGGGGAAAGCCCACAGCCCATACATGGCACACTCAGGCGGAGTTTCAGCAGCCAGACTCAGTGGCACACTGTATGCCAAACTGGTTTAAAGGTGACCACCGGGGAGCAGGTGAATCCATGAGGGCGCCCCCACCTTTCGCATTTGGATCATTTATCCGCCTTTGAAGCCGCCGTAGTAACCACAGACAGTATAGACTTCCCATCTGGAACACCGGCAAGGCCTTCTCAGGCTCTGGCCAGGCAGGGCCTGCCTGTCTGCCTGCCTGGCCGGAAGGCATCAAGGCACGGCAAGGAAACAGACCTAAGCCTTGAAGAGAGATAGTGAGAAAAGTTACTCGTCACCTTCATCTTACTTCATTTCGTGCTTTGAGATCCTTGGAGACGAGTCACTAAATAAATAGAGTATAATTTGAAGCTCGCCCTAGCCGGGGGTAACTGTTTCTTTACCGTCGAGCAGCAGGTGCCAGCATGGAGAGTTGGCCCCTGGGGTCCCCTCATTCCTAAATTCAGGAGGTGTCAAACCTTCATGTTCTTTTAATGGCTGTGGTTTCTGGATAGGTTTCAAGGGAAACCCTAAAAAAAAAAAAGAAAAGAAAAAAAAAAAGAAAATCACGAGTTCCAGTGAGCTGGGCTGGAGGGCTGTGGCCCAGACAGCATTAAAGAGGAAAGCATAGACCTTGCGAGGTAACCCGATCAAGGCTTGCAGTGGGGAACTGGGAGCCTGTTTCTCGTTATCACAACATCCACTGGCAGCCCGAGATTCTAAATCCAGACGCAGAAAACAGGGAGCAGAGGTGGGCCAAGAGGGGTCTGGAGGCAGATGCTCAGCTGTGAAAGGATTTTCACAGACAGGGTCTTTGGAGGGGGCTGAATACCTGGGTGTTTGCACACCTGTATTTGTATTCATCCAGTTTTTTTCTTTTTCTTTTCTTTTCTTTTCTTTCTTTTTTTCTTTTCTTTTTCTTTTTTTTTTTTTTTTGAGGGGGGGAGGCTCCGGAAGGCTCCCTTGCAGAGAGTGTGCAGCGGAGGAGCAACTTTTTCTCCCCCTCTTCTCTAAATCACAACAAAAGAGATTGTCTGCATTTGATTTTCAGTATGGTTTTCAGAAGACATGTAAAGTGCCTCTCAGAATGGGCGGGGGTCACACTGGGTCTTTTATTTCACTACACGAGTGTTATTTAATAACATGGGGTCAGTGGCAGAAGCAAGCACTTGTACACTCTGAAAACAGTTGTTGTTTTTTTTTTTTTTTTTTTCTTTTTTCTTTTTTCTTTTTGGAATGGCAAAGAATTCAGTGCCTTGACCTTCTGCCTTTCTGACTTGGGTCCGGTGCCTCCCTCTTCACCCCAGTCCAGTAGGTACACTTCCTATGGGATAGGACTGAGGTTCTAAAACCCGTTTTGATTGACAAGGAACTGGCTGACTCTCTGAGCACAACAAAAACAATGAACTGCGACCGCCAACCGCCTGAAATTTTAATTTTGGTTGCTTTGCACAAGTGAATGCTAAAGGAGGGTGGAAAAGGCCCAGATTAAATGGTGCTTCCAGGCGGCCTCTTGTTTGGCTTGTCCTGGCTGGACAGCAAAGTGTTTTCCTGCTGTTTTGGGCCTGGATTTTACTGCCATGTAAACTTGGTGCCAATTGGACTGTCAAGGAGCTAAAATAAGCAAGATCTCAGCCTTCACCATTAGGACTTAAAGTGATGGCTCCTATATTTTTGGGTGACCCAAAGGTTGTTGGTTCACTAGAATAAATCTGTGAATGCAGACTGTTAGAAATGGTCTTCTCATGCTGGTGGGAATTTGGCTGGTTCTTAAAAGAACTAAAACTGAAGTTTTGGTCACATGACGCACGTGTGTTTGTGTGTGTGTGTGTGTGTGTGTGTGTGTGTGTGTGTGTGTATGTGTATATATAAACTGTTATTCCTTTTAGTCTATCTTCTAGAGACTGGGTTTTCTTGGCTTCTGAAGTGATAGGATGAGAGCCTGGGAATATTTGAGGGTCCAAAGCAGAACTAGGGAACTCATTTTATTGGGGAGTTGTAAAAGTTTCATCTTAACAAGTAAATATTTAAGTGACTAAGCAGCGTTTTCTCACAACGTGCGGAATTGCTGTCCCTACTTGCTCTCTGCATAGTTCCCTCTGGAAGAGTTCCTAGCCTGCTTCCCAACCTTAGCCCCCTGAGTCTTCTGGCAAGGAGGCAGGGGGGGAGTCTGGTCTGAGGAAGCTTGCCTGAGCCCTGCCTCCAGGCTGGTCAGCACGGCAAGCCTGATGCACCTGACGCCCCCTGTTGCAACCTCAGGGAGTACAGTGTGTGCTGTGGTTTGTGCTTTCATTTGTGATTAAAATGCTTGCTGTTTGTTAGGCTGGCCTATTTCTGTAATGTTTGGGCCTGTTGGCCCACTCTGGTTCCCAAGGCTGTTGTAATTAGCCAGTATGGGGGCGGTACCATCAAAACACAACAGGAAGGCAGATTCCATTATTGAGAACTTCGTAGGGTTGTTTGCATGCTCTGGCATGAGAATTGGGTTGTAATGGTTATTGTTAGAAATGGCAGCGAAGCTGCGACCCTCCTCCAGTCCTTACCCCCTGAGCTAAAGAACTGTGTGGTCAGGGAGCTGGGCAGCCTGTTTTAACGGAATCCAAGCTAGGGGATTCCCTAGCAGGAGTGTGGTGCCTTAGGGCCCTCAGCACAGCGCCCTCCATCATGAAGACACCGAAACTGAGAAACAGGCCCACAGAAGCTAAGGTTTCCTCACACTGCCTTGAGGGAGAGAGACCCAGGCAGGAATCTTGGGTCATTAGCACGCTGCTTTCAAAATACAGATGGAGGAGCAAAGCTATCAAAATCAACAACTGTCAGATTTGTTTTCTGTATGATTTAAAGTTGGCCATCACACAGTTCTCTCTGAATGACGCTCAGATGTCAGAGGGGTGTTTTGTTTTTTATTTTTATTTTTTCGTCATGTGGTGAATGACTGTTCCTCGGCCAGGAACCTAGGAACCAAGGAAATCGAGGCCTAGCTCCAGTTGACAGACAGTAACATTGTGTTAATGTTTTCAGAGGGAATGTCACCAAGGAATGTGTTGCAGGTTTTTCTTCCTTTCTTTTCTTTTCTCCACCCCAGCCCCCACCTTTGCTACTGTTTTTCATCCTTTGGGTCAGGGCACAGGGTGGTGAGGACTGAGGACAAGACAGAAGTGTTGCAGTATTTCTAGAAAGTTCTTTACCCTCAAAAGTTGCACTGGCTTTTGATTTGTTAAAATCTTTGGTTTTTATTTTCTTTTTATTTCCCCCTTTGGATGTTTTCTGCCTTTCTTTCACTCTTAATTCCCAGAGCTTCTTGCTTTCACAAGGATAAAGATGCAAATAAAAGCAGTAAAGGATACAGCTTTTGTGACCTGGCAGATTGGCTCTGTTGCACAGCAAGAATTGTGTTGTGTTGTTTTAGCCCAATGCAGGGCCTCTTAGTGGAGTATCTGGTGCCTCATCTGCCTTTTAGGTGAGCCCTTCTCCTATTCTACCATATAGGCTTGTCAACAAGAGGATTCGTGTGTGTGTGTGTCTATATGTGTCTATCTGTCCGTCCGTCCATCCATACATGCCTCTCCAGAGTCCTACCTTGCTTGTGTCCTGGGAAGGACTTGAATAGTTTATTGCAGTCTTTGAACTGTCCCTCTAGAGTCAGGTATGAGGCTTCCAGAGAAAAGAGACTTAAGACAGGCCAGACATTTGACTACCTTCCCACTGCGTGCCCCTTCTGGTTCCCACTGGTTGAGGATGGAAGCTGTTGCAAGGCCGCTCCTCCTGATGGGCTGAGGGGAAGGAAGGGCTGTGTCTCCTTTTCTGGGAAGAAGGGAGTCCTACCCCAGGGTGTCACACCCCAAGGCCCTCTGCAGTGATTTTCTTGTATCTGTTCTTGAATGGGTCTGTTGGGGGCAGGAGTTAGGGATTTCTTGGTTATCTGAAGTTATCCCTAGGAAATCCTTGAGTGGACGTGAGGAAGCTGGCTCCACTGGGCCACGAGTCGCTGATGTTATCCACTGCCCTGCCCTGCCCGGGACTTGAGCCACCAACCTTTGACCTGGGAGTAAGGCCCCTGTCGGGGTGCTTCTGGAAGCAGGGGCTGGCTAATCTAACGTGTATGGGGGAGTTCTTGAGAGTAGGTGTGAGTATGTGGGAGTCACTTTGGGGGGTGACTTTGAGGATGATCATGATGAGTTCTGACAGATGGGAGTGGACACCATCATTGTTTCTTTTGGTTTATTTGTTTGTTTGTCTGAGACAGGGTTTCTCTTGGTTGTCCTGGGCAGACCAGGCTGGCCTTGAACTCACAGAGATCCGCCTGCCTCTGCCTCCCAGAGTGCTGGGATCACAGGTGTTCGCCACCACATCACTCTCGTGTCATTAATTCTTAATGTGTGAGGAGTCCTAACTGTTGTGATCCACGCCACACGCAGGATCGAACAAAAGGGCAACTTTGCTGGTTTCTTGGTTGCCCCGCATTCCAGCCAGTGAGATTGGAGACAAGTTCTTCTGAGAGTGACTGGTGCCTGCATACACTTTAGTCACAGGCTTGTCCAGCACTTCAGTGTTGAAATTCCAGTTCAAAGGCGACTGACTGTCTCTCTGGAACCTCTGATCAGAGGGGCTGAAGCCAGATTAGCCCCGTACAGAGAAGGTGGGGAGGGTATGTGTATGTTAATTCGATATCCAATTTCAGCCCCAGGCCCCTCCCCGAGTCCTGTAAGTGTCCATTCGAATGCACAAGTCTCCATTTTGGTGTCTCCCCTTCCAGGAGTCCACACCACCCTAAGTCTCTTAAAAGGATGTCCTTGTGGACAGGAACTCAGCTCTTCCCCATGCTTCCAGGCTCAGAGGGGCCTATTTAGGCTGCTTTTCCTGACAGTCTGTCCAGGGAAAAGGTGGAAAGGACATAAGGACTTTTTTTTTTAATTATTTGTTTTTTAACGCTCCTCTGCAAGTTTTTTTTTTTTTTTAAACAATTTTTCTTAACTGCTCAAGACGATGCAAGCTTCTTGTGCAGTTTCAAGACCTGCTTCCTAAAATGCTCTTTGGCACAGGGCCTTGCTTCTTAATGTACATTTGGCTGGTTTGGGTAAGTGGATTTTGCTTTCCTTATAACGGCCCTACCATCTCTCTCTGGACTATTTGCATCCTCCTGAAAGCGTCAAGTGAACTTCTGGACACACAAGGAAGCAGCCCTTGTGTGTTGGGGATGGGTGTCACCTCCCCTCCCCCCCCAGCACTGGCTTTCCAGACAGCCATCACCATTCTGCCAGGTTGTTGAAGGCTGTTGCTTTATTCATTCTGATCATGGTGCTCGCTGGGGACTTCAGCCCTGTGTACCTGACTTCAGGAACATCTGTGTTCCTAACCTGGGTTGCTTACTTTTTCATAAGATAATATATTGCCCACTTTGAAAGTCCGGGTAAGCTAGACGTGGTACATGCCTGTAATCCCAGCATTTGGGAGGCCTGAGGCAGGAGGATCAGGAATTCAAGGCTAGTCTGAGCTATGTAGTCAGACCCTGACTCCAAAAAGGATAAATAAACAGATAGTAGCTTCAGGTAAAGAGTGGCAGAAATGATAGCAGCAGGTTGAACCCAAACCTCCCTACCCCTTGCCCTTTTCAAAGAGCAAGTGGAAACTGGTTTTCCTTCAGAAGTTATTAAACCTACAGGCATCTTTGGGGAAAGCAGAGAACTTGTAGGTCTTTTAAAGAAAGAACTGTATTGATCAAGGTTCTCTAAAGAAACAAAAAGAACAGAATGAATCTATGTAGTGAAAAGGGATTCATTAGGCTGCCTTGGAGGATCTGGTCTGGACAGTCGAGCAGTGGCTGTCTCATGCTGGAGAGAGAGTCTGGTAGTTTTTCAGTCCACAGGTTGGATGTCGTGGAAGTTAAAGTAAGGCACTGGGGGCTGGCAGGATTCCTGGAGAGGTCTTTGGTCTCTATTGAAATCTCAAAGAAGGGTCCCCCCCCCAATATTGGTGGAGTGTCAAAGCAACCAGAGTCCATGGGCTTGGCCTGTGAGAGTGAGGGCAAGCAGACAAAAAGCAAACCTTCCTTCTTCCAGAGGGTGATACTCAGATTTAGGGTGGGTCATTCTGCTTCAAATAATCTGACTAAGAAAATCTCTTACAGGAATGCCTGCCAGCTTCTGTTCTAGTTAATTCTGGTAGTCAGATTGACAGCCAAGATCAGCCATCACAGGTGACTATCACAGGTTGTCCTTATTAGAGACAATTGTAAGAACTGTCCAGATGTTGGAGAACTGGCTAACAGGAAGTCTGGGTACCAACTCACTGATGATGGACAGGAAGAGGCATGGCCTCTTTCCTTGGTGAAGGGACAAATTCATGCCTCAGGAAAACAGACCCATCAAGGGCCAGAGTCCCTCTCTCATCTGTAGACTCCATTGTTCAACTAGGTTTCTGGAATGCTGGGCTCAGCTCTGTGGCCTTTCCCTGCGTGGTTCTGAACCAGCCCCTTAGCTCCTTTGAGCCTCTCTTATTTCATGTGTCAGAGGGTGTGATCTCATACCTGGAGTCAGTAGTGGGACTTCAATAACCCAGAAGACACCTGAGGTACTTAGGGTATAGAGGAGACACAGATGTTAGCTCCCTCATTCCTGCAGAAGGTCTCCACCACTTTTCTGAAAACCACACCCTGTTAGAGAGTGACTAAGAGGTTGAGTTTCTTACACTCTTTTCCAGTTGGCTGTGAATAAGCCACCTCTCACTTCCTGGAAGTGTTCTGGAGCCCGAGGGTCCGAATTAGAACCAGGGTCTTTCCCCTCCCAACTTCCCCACGTGCCTTCCCCACCCCCAAGCCTGGCAGGAGGCCCCCTAAGTGAGCAGCCCACTCCGTGACCCACCTAGAGAGGCCTTCCTGTGCTGGCTTATATATGCTAATAGGCCTGACTTGTCCTGGCTTGTTTGTAGTGATTTGTAGAGGCATTTATATGCAAATACTATCAACTTGCTGAGTTAATTATCTTGTGCCCTCCCCCCCCCTCCAGCCCCTCTCTGGCGAGGCCTCCCAGCCTGACTGGCCTGATCTCTTTCAGCCTTGAACTCTTCCTGTCTTTACCCCCTAGTCTGTCCCCTTCCTGTACCAGCTGGCCCGGTCACAGCGTCTTCACTGCAGGGTTGCCTGTCACAGGAACCATGTGTTCTAATGTGGCAAACTGGGCGTGCCAGTGATGGGCCCAGTTTCAGCCTTTCTCTGAGAGTCAGCCTGTTGCCTACAGAGGAGCCCAGCTCACGCAGTGCTGAGCTTTCAACTGTTTTACCAGCTACCTAGAGAAACAGGTGCTCAGCTCTGTCAGTCTTTGGAACTCCGTCTTTAGTCTAGCGAAGATCACAGCTTTTACGATTATTTTCATCTTCCCCTATTTAAACAACTATCACTTATTAATTCTGAGTCGGATGGTGAGAAGCTATTCCAAAAGGATGTGCCTTCTTGCTCCCAGTCCTGGGAAATCGGAGTGGCTCTCAGCCCAAGCTTTCTATTGACATTTAGGGGGTGGATAATTCCTGGTGGGGGGCACTTATGGTGAACCTTCCTCTTGCTATATTTGCATATAAATACCTAAGCATTCGGTAGCATCCTTCACTCAAGTGGCTTCTTTCTGGCCACTTGATGTCAGTAGCTCTCTCTCCTGCTGACCTGACAGTCAGACTTGTCTCTGGAAATGGCCTGAGGAGGTAGAGCTACTCCCCCCCTCCCCCCCAGTAGCTGAGGACCACAAGGTAGAGGTAGTTTCTCCAGGGGTGAAGACATGGCAGGTCTCTGGCCTCTCTGGCCAATTTCTGCATTGCCTGCTGCTCTGCCTGAATGGCGGTGTGCTAGCTGAGCGGCCTCTGAGCTTGTGACTCTGGTCATCAGGTGGTTCTGGGGACTTAATTTCATGTAGTCTGGAATTTCAGGGTCTGGAAACCAGTAGTCTTTTCCTTTGGAGGCATAGTGGTGAACTAGCATTTGAGGAGGTGACATTCTTGTCTGTGGCAGGTTTCCTCAGTGGCTAGAGAGCCAGCACCACGCGTGCACACACGTCTGGAGGAAAGTATCAGCAGGTCATAGCAGACCTTCTTGGGACTGGCTGCACTTTCAGTATGAGCCGACAGCGCATTGGACATCTGGGTTGACTCTGTTCTTTCCGGCTGGAAGTCAGGTCATATTCTACAGTTACTGAGGCAGTCTCTCCATTCCTTCCTTCCCTCTTCCCTCTTTTCCTCTCTCCCTTCTTTCCATTAACCCCCACTCCCACTGTCTCTGGGTGGTGGGTCTTGACTGCACAGATGCCCAGAGCAGTAGCCAAGGAAGCAGGGTCTGTATAAACTCTGAACCCCAGAGAGGTCCTCACACGGAGAGGACCCTGGCCAGGCCTAGAAAAAGGGTAAATACACGAGGGCTCAGCGGTGCTCTTTTGACACCACACAGACTGATGGTTTAGGGCTAATTTTGTGTACAAGGTCCCTTTTGTTAGTCAAGGGGGTGAAAGTCCACAGCTGTGCCTGGAAATTGGGGAAGGGCCGAGTGGGATGGCCTTGTTTTGGAAAGTCTAAATGCAATACTAATGGCCAGGATCTAAGCGGGTGATGTATGTGCCTTTGACTGGGCCTCCAGATAAGGTGGAGAGAATTTTAAAAGTTACTTTAGTGCAACCTCCCAGATAACTGTATGCCTGGGGCCAGTCACGATTTATGGCTGGCTGGTAGTCATGGCTGTGTGCAGGCCTCACTTTATCTTTTGAGTTTGGGCTCTGTAGCTTAACTGGTAACGCTGTGTTTATCTTTTTGTAGGGGAGAGGGTCCAGATGGGTGTTTTGATCAGGTTTTCTTCGTAGAGCTGTTTCTGTTTCTGCTGCTTCGGGGTGCTGCATCCTGGGGTGCAGGCCCCATAAAGTGTCAGGGCCTTCCACCGATGTGAGCCTGGGGGAGGGGCGCAGAGGCCTTGTAGAGCCCTAGCCCAGGTTCCTTTCCTCTCCCAGGTTAAGCCTTGGCCTGCCACCCCCAGACTTTCTGCCACCCTGCTGGCAGGCCTGGCCAGCACAGCCAGCAAGCTTTCCCAGGAAAACAGCCCAGTTGTGGGTCATGGGCACCCAAGCTTTTATGGGCACGAGCTGAGCTGAGGAATCTGATGATACCCAGAGAGATCTTTCATCCCACACCGAGGCCTTCTGGGAGAAAAGTTATCTTTCTGATACAACTGGGAGAGGCTCAGCATCTAAAAGTGTGGACACCCTCCTCCTGCCCCAGCCCAGCTTTCGTCAGGAGGAACCCCATGCTGAGAAATGCCCCTAGACTTTGCTTCTGGGAAAAGAAGGGTTTAATTCAGTTCATGTAGACTTTGTCTGTTTATTTATTTATTTATTATTATTATTGGCTTATTTGTTTTTGAGACAAGGTAATTTCTGCTGACCTGGATCTCACTATGTAGACCTGGCTGGTCTTGAACTCACCAGCATTTGCCTACCCTTGACCCTGGCTGGATCCTGAGATTAAAGGTGTATGCTACCATGCCCAGCCTACGGTTGTGATATGTGTCACATCAATTTTGTTTTGAAAAGACAATTATTTTATACTCCATGAAAGTGTGTGTGTGTGTGTGTGTGTGTGTGTGTGTGTGTATGTGTGTGTGTGTATGTGCCCTCAGAGGCCAGAAGAATGTATAGGATCTACCCTAAAGCAGGAGCGGTAGCCGGAGCACTTGTGAGCCACCCAGATATGGGTGCTGGGGACCCAACTTGGGTCCTCTGCCAGAGCAGTTTGCACTCCAGCCTCTTCCGTTGTTTCTTATTTGAATTTAAGAAGTTACAATGTTACAAAGTCTTAGGTGGCAGTAAGGATAAAAGGAAAAGATCCTCTGATCTTTGGAGTCAATCTACAGAAATAATGTCATTGTAGGAAGAGCAAACGTGAGCAGGAGGTTTGTGGGTGTCTTTTCCAGGACAGAAGATGGAACAGACTCCTCCCTCAGACCCCTCACTTTACCTACTAGGTAAACCGCTCCCATCTGCTTAAAAAAAAAAAAAAATTTCTTTTTCTCATTTTAAATCCTCAAAGACAAAGGGACCTGAAAGCTCAGACCTGTCCTGCCACATTCCTGAGTAATTTGGTTTTGATTAACCCAAGGAGAGAAGTTGGTTTCTCCTAGCGACCGACTCCGGGACGGAGGGGATCAAAGCGCCAGGAGGGCTGGTGCCCCTCATGCTAGGTTCCCCTCCTCCTTCCCGCCCTCTGCTGGCCCCTGTGCCCTCCCCCCGCCTCCCCCCGCAGTGTAGAATCCTGAGCCTTAGCAACTCGGAATTTCTGTCTGTCCTAGACATGGAAGTGTCTCAGCGCCTTGGGTAGACCAACCGGGGAGAACCCCATCTTTCTTGCCCCCCCCCCCAAGCTGCAGAGCGCATTCCTGTGCTAATCCTGCTGCCAGATTGCAAATGGCTGTAATTGTGTGTGCCCCAGGATGGGCCGATGTGCGGCTTTTCTTCTTTGAGGAGGTGGCTAAAAAGTTCATTTACATAGAGAAATGAGACTGGCCTTGTGATCCCTTGTAGTAGAATAGGCTCTGCCTAATAGGAAAGGGGCCTCCTCTGTGCCTCTCCCATCCCACTCCTGGGAGGAAGGGAGAGAGGGTGTCAGAGAGAGAGGGAGAGAGAGAGAGAGAATGTGAGTGAGAGTGTATGAGTGTGTGTGAGTGTGTGTGTGTGTGTGTGTGAGTGTGTGTGAGAGAGAGAATGTGTATGAGTAAGAGTGTGAGAGTCTCTGTGAGAGAGGGAGGAGAGAGAAGGAAGGGGGGGGGGAGAACCAGAACACACTTGTCTGTGTCCTGCAGGGCATTTTTCAGGGGAAGGAAGTTCAGACAGAACATTCTGCTCTTGATAGTAGGAAACCAGGGTCTCTGGTTGGCCTCCCTGTGGCTTTCTTCCCATTAACCCGTATTCAGTAGAGCCTTGCCATGGGGTGTGACATCTCGGAGGAACGTGTGCCACTTTCTAGAGCTGATCTGTCTCCTCCAGGACTTGAAATTTGGTGGTGGGGACACTGAGATGATCCAGCCAGTTAGAAGTGGGTGCTTGGGAGTCTGCGTTGTAGCTTCAGACAGGAAGAACCCCAATCCTACAGGAGAATACGCTGCTCTTGCAGTCTGAAGAAGAAGGGCAGGCAGAGGTTCTGGAACAAGGCTGCTTAATAGAAACAACATAGTTTTATGAAGTTTTAAATGAGGTTCCTATAAAGGTTCTTACACAACAGAATTAGCTTTAAGATGACAGTTTACTTAGTATATTAGTTTATTAGTATATTAAGGATGTGGCCATTTAAACCTGAGTCCAGTATTTGAAGATTATGAATGAGATGCCCTTCTTTGGGCTTTAAGCCCCCAAGGCCTTGTGCTGTCTACTCAGAGCACACCTCTGTTCGCATCAGCCACGTGGCATGGACTCAGAGGCCACTTGCTGTGGACAGGGCAGGTCTGCAGTGAAAGGACAGCCCTGGCCCTTTGGAGGTTTTAGTAGGTGGAACTCGGTGACTCTTGGATCCTTCCTGAGGTTCAAGAGTGTGGGCCAAGTCAGCACACAGCTTCTCAGTCCCCCCCCCCCGCTTTGGGGTTACTGGGAGGGTCAAATATGACAGTTGCCCCCTCTTGCTTCAACAGTCTGTCCCAAGATGGAGCATCAAAGTCAGTGGCTGCAAGGGGACCGCTTCTTGCATGCCTTCTGGTGAAAGGCGTGATAAGGGGTGATAAAGACACAGTCGGGACCCAACCGGGGAGTCTCCCTCCTGGGTCCTACAACTTGGAAGGTTGAGCCAGGAGGGTTGCCATAAGTTCAAGGTCAACATGTGAGACTATATGAGTCTCAGGCCCAGGCCAGTCTGGGCTACAGCGAGACCTTACTTAAAAGAGCAAGGGATGCTTGCCTGTGTGAGTAGGGAGTGGGTAGCAGAAGCAGTCCTTGGTACATGTGTTTGTGCTGGGGGTTTTACCTGAACCCTCGGGCATGCCGAGCAATCTAAGTCCTTTGGATAATACAGTCTCCCCCCACCCCCACCCGTTTCGGTAAAGACAGGGTCTCAATATGTAGCCTTGGTCTGGAACTCATTGCTGACAGGGCTGGCCGTGAATGCCCAGAGAACCATCTGACCTCCTGAGTGCTGACACAGCCAGCACCGCCCCAGTGGCGGCTTTTCCGCCTCCTTTTCATATATTTTAATTTTATTAAAGCTCTTTGTAAGGTAAAAGCCGGGCGAACCATCTGTCAGAAAGAAGTGCCATGAGAGGCATGTGTCTTGAGGAGCATGCTTCCACGGAGTGGAGTTAGGCATTTCTGCCTTCACACCACAGCCACCCCCACCCCTCTCCTTAGAGCCTGTGGTAAGAGCAGTTGTACTTAGGTATGACCCAGGTCACTCATCAATTTCTCCTCTTAGCCCATCCAAGGGCTCCCTCTGGGAGGCTAGTGGAATTTGTGCCCTTGGTAAACCAAGAAGTGGGTGTGTGTTGGGGTTTTGAAGCAGGGAGGTATCTAATTCCTTTAACAGTCTGCCCCCCCTGGGGAGACAGGGAAAAAAACAGAAAGAAAGAAAGAAAAAGAAAGACAGAAAGAGAAAGAAAGACAGAAGGAAAGACAGAAAGAAAGAAAGAAAGAAAGAAAGAAAGAAAGAAAGAAAAAGTGAAAGAGAAAGAAAGAAAAAAGAGAAAGAGAGTGAAAGAAAGAAAGAAAGAAAGAAAGAAAGAAAGAAAGAAAGAAAGAAGGAAGAAGAGAAAGAAAAGAAAAGGAAGAAAAACCGAAGTGTGAGGTAGAAGGACCCTGGACTGACCTCTGCTGGGGACCCAGCAGTGCAGCTGTCTAACCCTGGGTGAAAAGTTCAAATCTGCATTCAAAAGGAGTGTCGCGACCCCCCTCCCCAGCCCTTCCCCCAGTCAAGTTGAAACTGATCACGTTTTTTTTTTTTTTTTTTGTTTTAGGATATGATCTGGCTTTGCATTAGGACATCAAATAGCCTCATTTCCCTTGGCCAAGACCTGAAGATGCTGTGGGGAGGGGCTTTGAAAAGAAGCTTGTCTCCCTGAGTTCTTAAACAGCAGTTCTTAAACAGCAGTGGTCTTTGCGGACCAGAAAGGAGAGGAAATTGCTTCCTAGGTCAGACCCTAAAGCCCTTAGCCAGGTTCTTCAAGGCCATTATGAGCTTTGTGGGGCCCTGGGAGGTAGGGAGGGGTGGCATCTGATGCCCCCCAAACCACCTCTCCGTGGAGGTGATGGCTTGGTTTATAGGTGGAAGAGTTGCTGTATCCTCTGATGATTGAGGGCCATCTGGGCTTTTCTCAGAAAGCTTCTGTGACCCGGTTGGACAGAATTAAGATGGGCCCAGTGACAAAATGGTCGGGGTAGGAAGAGAGTTGTGGTAGCTCTGTATTTGGGTGGGGTAGGGGTCTGAGAAATTGGCCACTTCCTGCATCGATGGGGCCTGCACTGATTTGTATATTGGACATTAGGTGAATGTAAACAGTTCAACCTCTCCCATTTTACATCCCTAAAGTGTCTGAGTGTGAATACAAATGGGTATTAGGGCCCCTGTGGTTTCAGTTACTTCCCTCCACCCCCTTCCTGGTGCTAACCGGCAGGTCTTTAACCTGCCCTAGGAGCAGGACGGTAAAGTCATTTGCAAGCCCTGAGCCTGGCTAGCCTTCTTTTTCTCTGCTTTGCGGAGGCCACTCGCACAAGGCTTTTGGATGTTTTGCTCTCTTGTCTGGTGGAGCAAGTGTTTGCTAGGCCCCTGGACTCTGTCAGGTGCACTTGGAAAGCTAGGAACTGAGTTAAGGTGGCCCTTTAGTTCTGCCAAATGGTAGCTCACACCGCTTTCCTTCTTTTCCAGTCTGTTTGTTTGCTTGCTTGTTTTGGAAAGGAACCTGAACTCTGGAGCCTTGAAAGCACATTTATGGTGTCTGCAAGGCTCCTGCCTTCTAGAAGGGGCATTTGTTTGTTTGTTTGTTTGTTTGTTTGTTTGTTTTACCAGCATGTTTGCCTCCTCTTTAGAAGATCTTAGAATGCACAGTCTTGAGGACTGTGGCAGGCCACCCACTTGCCCAGAAGCTTCTGGGATGTGCCCCGTGTTAGCATGCTGGCGTCCTTCTATAATATTCACACCGCCTCCCACTGAACTCCACACCCTCTCCTCAGTTCCTGGAAGGGGCTACCTTCCTTTCCACCACAGGGCCGCTCTGACCCACGGAGGAACAGGTCGTTCCCCTCCCTGTGTATGGTTGGGTTCTGGTTCATGTGTTCGAGGCCTGGACAGTTCTGTTCCTTGTGGTGGCCCTGAGTCCAGTCACGCCATCACAGGGGCATTTTAATTAGCAGTGCCTTAGTCATTAGTGAGTTATTGTTTTTGTCTGGAAACACTTAAGTACTGTTTACTCGATGTCTCAACGAGATGCAAAACAGCAATTAAGCAGAAATTTGTTGTATGAGGCAGGGACCAAAATGGATCGTCACAGGCCAGTTGTGGTTCCTTCAAACCAAGGAAAATCGCTTTCCCCTTTGGCCTCCTGATCATCGGAATGCTCCAGATTCTCCGTTTCTTCCCTGACCTGCCCCCTAGAGTTATTGGGCAGAAATACTTGGGAACCTCCGGGTTTCACTGGTATGGACGCCCAGGCTTGAAGTGCTAATGTTTACATTTCTTCCCTTGACATTTTTCTTTTCTTAGTGACCTGGGATATTTCGAAACCCTTTCATATGAAGATTAACTGTTTGTGATAACTTCTCCATACCCTCGTGGGATGATTTATAGAGCCCGAGTCTTTTCTCGTCACGCATCTTGAGACCACATGTCCTTGTTAGTCTTACAGAGTCATTGTGACCTTTTGGCAGTGTGGGATAGTAGGGTAACTATCATTTACTTTTTTTTTTTCTTTCTTTCTTTCTTTTTTTTTTTTTTTTTAAGTGGACTAGCGAAGAAGTTAAGAGGATTTCAGGCTGAGGCATAGCTGGAGAGGCAGTTGAAAGCAAGACAAACACAATAAAACAAACCCCAAGTTGAGCAGGAGGGGCTTTCTTGTGACTGCAGCTTAGGCAAGTGGCACTGAACCCGGAGGAAGCGATCTGCTGCCAAGCCACCACCCCTCTCACCTCTGGAGGATTATGGGAAATGGAATCCCATGAACAAGCTGGGGGATCCTGCCAGGAAGAGTGGCTAGTTAACTCTGAATAAACACATCGGCAACCTTGGGCCAGAGTCCATTCTTCCTACTCCGTTCTGCACTGGGGACTCTGGTTTCCCACCACTCTGTGGCTCTTCCTGCCTCCTCCTCTTCTTCCCACCCCCTTTTTCTCTTTTCCTTTCAAACAATATCTTCTGACTTCCAGATTTCTGATAAATTGATAAGAGGCATCGAGTGAGTCAATAGAGCTGTAGACACTTTGCCAATATAACCCCGGCTCTATTGATCTGCCAGTAAATTAAAGTCTTACTTAGAGGCTGCCAATATTTCTAATCTCCTGCCTCACCAATTACATCCTCCCAGCTACCTGGAAGAGGACTTGAGCCTTTGAACCTTTCTGGTGGTGTTTTTAAGGGGGTTACTCCCCTTCTGTGGGGTCCTGAGAGGTGCTTGCCTTGCATTTCTGCAGGAGAAGGGGCTGTAGAGGAAAAATGAAATCGGTCTCTATCCTTACAGGATCTGTTTTCATACTGGAAGGCTCATTAGTCGGAGTTGTTGGCAAACAGCTTCCATCATGGTGGCCATGTACATTTTATGCCCCCCCCCCCCCCGCCGTCTTCAGCTTACCCTTGGATGGGCTCTAGGCTTGGAGGTGGAGAAGGGTGAGGGGGGCATTCAGTATCTTCGGCATGTTTTGTGATTGCCTTCCTCTTTAAAATTATGCAAAAAATGGTATTCAGTGTAACCCTTAACACGAGGAGAGCAAAGAAGTTTTTATTAAAATCTAGGTTTTTAGTGCTTATCATTAAAACACCCAAGCAAGCCCGAGAGTAGGCGGAAGAGGAGAGGAAAGCCGCGATAAGAATGTGGGTGGACTAGCCGTGAGCGCATGTGGACACCCCCCTCCCCCCTCATTGGTCCTCATGGTTGCTTTGCATTTGCCTCATTGGATCGGAA
Organism: Psammomys obesus; assembly: GCF_907164565.1. NCBI lineage: Eukaryota > Metazoa > Chordata > Mammalia > Rodentia > Muridae > Psammomys > Psammomys obesus. Next base: position 24,790,135 of record NW_026596034.1, read on the forward strand.
GGATGAAGGAGGGAGAATACTTTTGTGCCCATTGTAGTTTTTGCTGTGGTTCCTTCTCTGCCAGTCTTCTCTGGCCTCCCCCTCACTTGTCTGAAGTGAAGTAACAAGAGCTGCCGGAGACTGTCCACTCAGGGATAGTAAGACTTCAGCATTCCCTGCTGGGATCCCCACTTCCTGTAGTGGCTGTGTGAGCAAATCGTTTGTCCGATAAGCCCTTTTCAAGTCCTGTTTATGTGGTTGGCTTTGGGAAGAAATCTCCAGATAAATGTTGGGTTCTTTCTAATATTCCAGAGCAAAAGAAGAAGGAGGATAAAACAAGAAGGAAAGAAAGGAAATAAAGAAAGGGAAAAAAATCAATGGGAAGGATAATTCCTTCTCTTTTGTCCAACACATGTTTGTGTTTCTACTTCTGGTGTCACACATAAAATATTTTTTTTGATGGAAAATCCAGTCTTTGGAGGCCTGTCTGTTCTCAGTTATTCCGTGGAAGGAACCGTCAGGAGGTCTTTAAAATAAAGGCCAGCTTCGACTTTGTGACTTGATGTCCAAAAGGAAGGTTCTAGTCTTTCTCTTTCTCTCTTGGCTGTGTTTCCTCTTCTGCCTAGCCTTCAAGTGCAAGAAGTTCAAGGTAACTGGGTCGGGTAGGAAGCTTGCTCTTCAGCTGGCAGAATTAGGGGATCCCATGGATGATATAGGAGTAGGTAGAAGGTGATGAGAGAGAGAGAGGCCTCCCCTTCCTACCTGATGCCTTGAGGAAGGAGGGGCAGAGTAGAGAAGCAGGGATACTTAAGATGGCAGCATGCGGAGGCCAGGAAGGAAGCCTTGCTCCATGCATGGCTGAGGCCCCCAGTGCAGGGTCTGAAGGGCTTCTGGGCGCATTGCTTTGGCTTCCTCAGGCTGAGTGAGTGAAGACGATGTTAGACAAGGAGAAACCCCAGGAGGCTGAGTTTGACTTTCGCCTTTGTTTGGACTGCATTGTATTGGAGGAGGGGTTTAAATCTTGTTCACACCTGCCGGGGCTGAAGGCTGGCTTTGAGAGCAGTTTGTAACAAGACTTCTGTTGTTGTTGCCCAAAAAGTTTCCAGCTCACAACAGAGGAACTTTATTGTAGCAACTTGTTAATGTTCAATTAGGCAAATTCTGAGTGCCCCTGGGGCCAGTGGCAGGCTGTGCTAGCTTTCTCCGGGAGGCCTACTGCCCTTGTTCCCAGGGATGGGACGGGGCAGGCAAAGCCTTCTACCCTGGCTCTGGGTGTGGGGGATGGGGGACAGTAATGGCTAGGATCTTGGCTCAGTCTGAGAGGCCAGTTGAGGTTGGTAAGGACGAAGGGAGCCATTTCCCCAGGCTCTCCGAGGCAGGAAGTGGATCTTCTGTTGTGACAGCCCCTGTCTGTTGGCACTTGGTGCTCCTCCCCCTTGTGTGTGGCATGGGTTGTGCCGATGCAGTGTTTGCCCGTGGATTGTGCGGCCGTGGGGACAGCTAACCTGGTGTGTGGCAGCCATGTCGCCCCAGGCTGTGGAACCCTAAGGAATCCCAGTGAGTTCTCTGCCTTCTTCCTCGCTCTTTCTTGAATGACTGACTGACCCGCACTTTGATGGGCAGTGGTGTTTTTTTGTTTTGTTTTGTTTTTTCACCCCCCCCCCCCCCGCCCTGAGGTCTTGAGCCCACCGGAAGGCACGACCAAGAAGCTCTTTGCTCTGAAAAGCAGTGCTGACTGGGAGGGGCTCGTGAGTGTCCACCAGTGAATGCAGATGCCTGACAGTTGCCTCTTCCTACTAGGAAGGAATACAAAATAAGGAGGGCAGTGGTCAGGGGACTCAGACTGCAACTGTGCCAGAGGGTCTCAGGGTGTGTCTCAGGTTCCTTGTCCCTTCTTGTCCTTCCCAGGCCCACTGTCAACCTACCTTCAGAGAAGGACGCGGCAGCAGCAGGCCTTTCCTTCGCCTGTCTCTGGGAAGCCTTGGTGCTGGCAAGCCCTGGCTGTAAAATATTGCCCCCCGTGGCAGCCATGCTCCACAGTGTTGAGGGATGAGCAGGGTAAGGCTCCCGCAGTGTATTAAACACTAGTTGAGTGCAGGAGGGGCATTATATCACAGGAGAGAGATAAGCAAAGTTCTCTGATAGTGGATCAATAAAGGTTAGTGACATCATATCTCAAAGTGAGGGAACCTGCTTTCCACACAGCCATTTATCAGATCCCCGCCTGGAAGGGCATTAACCCTTTTCCAGCCAGATTTCTGCTTGCTGAACTTAACTTCCTTGTTTCAGGGGTTGGTGTGGGGGGTGGGGGGGTGTTATGGAAGGGAAGGTATCATGTCCCACTAATACTCTGTTTAAGGGGTCTTCACTTGCTGGTTATGCAAATGCCTTCTGCAGTTAACCTAGGAAACCAGCTGCCACCGGCTGAGGCACGCATGGAGTGTTTATGGAAAATTTCTTTACTTTGAAATTCGTGCCGAAATCCCCATAAAAAGTGTTTCTACTGGAATCTTAACACTGTGCTCGCCTGTTACGGGCCTAGCAGCTGTTACTGCTGTCGGGTATGGGAGGCCCCTGTTTTTATGTTTGATGTTTAATAATCAGGTCGCTTTACACCTTTTCTTCCAAACTTTTAGTTAAAAATTTTTTGATACAGATGGATATGAAGCACGCCCCCCCCCCCCATTTTCCTGCAATCAAGTGGTTTTGATTGGAACACAAAGTCAAAATTGCATGGGCCTGAGAATGATCACTGTTTATCCTTATAGATGTAGTGTTTTCAAGATCTTGAAGTCTCTCTGTGGCCTGGAATTGGCAAACTGTAGCTGTTAAAACAGACCTGTCCCCCCTCCCCGTTCCTATTTTCTTATTTCCTTTGGATTAAGAATGATTAAAAAAAAAAACATTTTAAAATGTTGCGTGCGTGTGTTCATAAAAAAGAATACTATCGCATGATACATGGAAATCTGTAGGGAACCTGTTTGTGCCCATCAGTATTTGTTGGCAGGTGGCTGTGCTTGGCCATTTCTGTGTCTAGGGAGGCTTCCATGGTGCAGCATGGCGAATCTGAGCCTCACGAGGATGTGGACCACAAGGCCTAAAATAGGTACCTGGCTCCCTACAGAAATACCCGGCTGAGCCATCTGCCTCTGATGTCAGGTCCACTGCTGACTTGCCATGTCACCTTGAGCAGATCACCTGTCTGTCTTTCTGTCTGTCTATCTATCTATCTGTGTATTTATTTGAGGCAGAGTCTCTCTAGTCCTGGTTGTCCTGGAGCTCCCTGTGTAGACCAGGCTAGCCTCAAACTCAAAGGACTGGCAGAGATCCACTTGCCTCTGACTTCCTAATGACTTGTACATTCAAGTGTGTGTGTGTGTGTGTGTGTGTGTGTGTGTGTGTGTTTGTGCGCGCGCGCGCGTGCGTGCGTGTGTGCATTTGTTTGTTTATTTGAGGCAGAACCTTTATTAATCCCAGGCTGATTATTATTAATCAAATGGCTGATCTTCTCAGCCTATGTATGTATGTATGTATGTATGTATGTATGTATGTATGTATGTATCTGTTTCTTTGAGGCAGAGCCTCTATGTATCCCGGGATGTTTTCAAATGGCTGATCTTCCTGCCTCAGCCTCCTGAGTGTTGGGATTTTTGGCTTGTGCTATCACACCCAGCCTTAATTTTTTTTATTTGCCTTCAGTTTCCTTGGTCTCTTTAACAACAATTTGTCTCCTGCCTATTTGAGGTTGTTGTGAAAGTCATAAGAAAATGGCTTTGAAAAACAGCTTGCGTCTGCCAAGTCCGTCATGTTAAATTAGCACGCTCTGCTGTGTACACCCAAGTGCTGGGATGGGGACACAGTCGCTACGGAAATGCCATAGCCCTGCTGCAAGAGCATGAAGCACGCAGAGGCCTCACAACCGACCCGAGTCGGGAAAAGTTTGAGTTCCTTTGTCTCCCCGAAAACTTGGAAGTCAGACGTCTCCCCAGAGCGGACATCCCTCGCTGTGCGGGGGACCGCCAGTGTCTCTCTGCGACTGCTTGAGAGTCTTACCCTTACAGAGTTGAATCACTTCTCTTTCCTTCCCGCCGGTGATTTATAGATGGGGAGAACAGGCCTTTTCCTGTAGGTCTCTGACTGTTTATCTTTTTCGGTTGGGCCCTGACAATCCGTTGGCTGGGATGTTCCCTTTGGCTGGGCCATTTGGGGGCCAGCTGCCAGTTTCGCAGGCTGGGGGCAGTTGAGGGGCGGGGGAGGGGGCGAGGCCAGAGATTTCCAGCCCAAAGCTAATGGGAGGATGTCCAGGAGGGAAGTGTATTTTCATTGAGGAAGTGTAGGTATTAGAGGAGGCTGGATTACTGTGTGATTGTGCTGTCAATACTGCCGTATTGAGTCTGTGAGAGCCTGCACAATACAGGGAGACACTTAACTCAGTACCGCTGCTTATTGAGAAGCCAATAGCAATTTACTTGCTGACACTTGACATCAAATCCATTCCCAGAGGTGGAGCTCCTGCAAACCACCATGGTGTTCCCTCCCTTGCCTGGGCCCCTCTCCTACCTTGGGGGTCCACACCGTGTGTGCATTCCTCTGTGTGTTGTGTCCCGAGTCCTGCCTGGGCCAGTGTCTGCTGCTGCTGGCCAAGGGAGGACTGGGAGTGGGGTTGGCCGTGGGGAAGATGGCGCTGTTCCGTGTTCACAGCTGACAGTCTCTTCTAATCACGCCCCAGCCCGTGTTCTTTCAACAAGTGCCGAAATGACCCTCTGCTGCATCCTCCCTGGGAAGTGTGCTTTCTGCATGCGGGAACTTTCCCTTCTTCTCTCCGTAAAGCACTCCTTGGTTCCTTAAGATGGACCCGTGAGGAAGTCATACGTGGGAGAGAGGCTGAGAGCTGCCTTTCTCCAGGAGATGGGGGGGGGGCAGCTAAGAGACTAGTTAAGGTGCACACGCGCGTGCACACACACACACGTGAGGTGAGTAGTGAGCTGCTCATGGGACCTGTGTTCAAGGCGTAGCGGATATGTGACTCTAGAAAGCTGGGATAAGGCAAGGCTGAACTCCGGCTCTCCTGTAACTGCTCACGGGACATCTCTGGAGAGCGGCTGTTTGAAGAATGGTGGGTTTTGCCTTCAGCACCTTTGAGTCAGAAGTCAGCGGATCCCACTTCTGGAAGGGAAACCTCATTACAGCACCGTGGTTTAAGGGTGACCAGTTGGAGGCTGTCATGGGCTCCTCTGGCATTGATTTCGTTTTGGCCTTGTGTCCTTTATGCCTTGGGACTGTCCTCCCAGATCTTTTCGGTGTCTCTCTGCCTGGGTGAGCTTGCAAGCAGGAGCTGGAGAAGGAAGAGTTAAGCTTCAGTTTCGGAATGAGATGGTCCCCAGCCCCCTTGGGTGGTGCTTAGGGGAGTAAGGAAGACTTGGCCTGTGAGGAGTAACGAGGCCCCAGAGAGACCACCATTGATTCTGTGCTTCGGTCTGGATGCTTCTTCTCAGTTTGAGAGATTGGCTGGCCTCTCTTCTTCCTGGGTTCTTCCCTTCCCCGGCTGCATCCACCCGCATCGCTTCCTCTGTCGAAAAAGAAGAGAAAAGAAAAAAAAAAAAAAAAAAACAACACAAAACCCTTCCCCGATTTTCTTTCTAGCAAGAAAGGCAGAGCTATGTGGAAGGGAGACGCGAAGCAATTCAGGCCCTATGTCTTCTCCTGTGACCCAGGGTATAGCCCAAACCCATTTATTAGTCTCATGATAGAGGCAGATGTGCCGGGCCTGCACGTCCCTTAATGATGGTAGTGTGTGCATTTTGCTTGTGGGACATCTTTCTCGGAGGAAGCGGGTTGTTGCTTGACTCGGTCCTCAGGTGGGCCGGCAGAGGCGGAGGTCAGCGTGACTTAGTGCACTTTTGCTTTCTGCCATGGTGTGTTGTAGATGGGGGCCACGGAAGCCTTTGACAACGTTGTGGTATGCGGTGTCGGAGTATTCTCTTTCTTGGCTACTCGTATGTCTTGAGGATCGACGCGTGTGACACAAGCTGACATGAAGTGTCCATGGTAGGTCGCTATCTGAGTTCTGGCCCGAGCAGGTTTCACAGTGGTCTCATTATCCCTTTCTTAAGATCCAATTTTTCTGTAAAAAAAACAAACCAAACTACCACCACCAGCACCAACAACAAAAAAACCACGGGACCAACTTGAAGGATGCCTTAAGCGACCTCCCCGCTCCCATTTCTTCCTTTCTCAGCTCCTTTCCTTTTTCAACATTTACTTTATATTTTATGTGTAGGTGTGTTTTGCCAGCATGTATGTCTGTGTAGCACACGAGTGTTCGGTACTTTGCAAAACGAGAAGAGGGCACCAGAGCCACTGGAACTAGAGTTAAGGATGGTTGTGAGCCGCCCTGTGGGTGATGCGAACGGAACCTAGGTCCTCTTCAAGAGCAGAGAGAGCTCTCTTAAACTCTGAGTCATCTCTCCAGGCCCCGATTCCCATTTCTGTGACGTGGACAGCTGCTGCCCTGCGGGCCACTGGGAAGAAGTTCAGGATCCGCTCGCACTGCCTGTTTGGGGCAGCAGGGATTCGTGTGCACGTTGCAGAGAGGCTGCCCCAGTTCCTGAGGGAGGTCCGTAGTGACCACAGTCGTTTAGGCTGGTGGCCCGAGGGGAGTGGCTGGCTGGCAAGGCCCTTGTGTCCAGGTTGGTTCCTGACAAGTGTAAAGATGTGACAGCCTTGACATTGTCTGGGACCAGCTTATAGGTCCCAGTTCACCCAGACACGGCCTCATGCACTTTCCAGAACTGAATCTGGGCTGTCTCACATTGGTTTTGTCTAAAAGGTTCTCTCCGGGGCCTGGGGTTGTTGCCTTGGCACTGTGGCCTTCAGCCTTCTGTGTTAGCAAAATTTGAGGAGGCATGCTTATATTACCTTCCCTTCATCAGAATGCCTGGGCCTTTTCCACCCCGCCCCCACCACCCGCCTTCTCGTTCTTGTATCTAAATCAGTATACCCTGAACCTATTGTGTTTGCCCTTCCTGCATCTTTTTCTGTCAGGCAGACATTGTGAAGGTACAGCTTGTAGGCAGAATCTGGCCTGCACATATGTTTTGTTCAGCATGTACCACGTTTTTAAGATTAGCTTAATGTCAAAATCTAGATTGAACCCTTCTTTTGAAAACAAGCAACAACAAACAGATTTGTCCACTTAGTGTTCAGAGCAAACATTGTCTAGATCCGAACAGGGATTGCCTCTCCTGGCAGGGGCATATGCAGCAGAAATAATAATAAGAGAGAGAAAAATATATCATTTAATAATAACAGTTTGGGAAAGGAAGGTTCTTGTTGTATAGTTCAGCTGGCATTGAACCTGTCATCCTCGTGCTTCAGCTTCCTGAGCACTAGGGGTAGAGGTATGTACCACCATACCTTGCTGGCACATTACCTGTTTTTTGTTTTCTTTAAAGACATGGTTTCTTTGTGTAGCCTTGGCTATCCTAGACTCTCTGTGTAGATCAGACTGGCCTCACACTCACAGAGATCCGCCAGCCTCTGCCTCCCTGGCTGGCACATTATTTTTAAGGGTACACTATCTTCTCTGTGAATGCCTGGCCTGTGACCTCTGCAAGTTCCAGGGACTGCAGGTAGGGTCAAAACCAGAAATCCTGTTCATCCTTCCTCTAGGCACAGCTAGTTACGTAAAATACGCTATCCTGATGGCTTTTAAACATTGGGAAGGAGTAGGATCACGAGGACAGTGATTTGCAGATTGTTTGTGTGGGTGGCGGTGCTTTGAGGAAGAGGCCTTCTGGGGAGATGACATTTGAGAGACTGGTAGGTGGAAGTGATGTCGAGAGCTGTAGACAGCTGGGAGACTCCTCCTCAGGCCTGAGGCAGAACCTGCTTGGTGGGAGGGGAGGGCACTCCTGCTGTGCAGAGGAGCAGCAAAGCAAAGACCTGAGCAGATTTTGAAGGCTGAAGGCTCCCCCCATCACTGTCCGTGGAGCACGAGTGGGGTGGACACCGTGGGGACTCATTCTCAGGAATGAGTGGCTTGTGTTAAAGCAGATGTACCCGGGGTGATGGGGGAATTAAGGAGTCTCCAGGGGGAGGGTTGCAGGCAGCCAGGCGGCCCTGCCAGGCTGGTCATGGCACGTGGGTGAGGTGTGTTACAGCCTTTGGAAAGGCTGCTCCAACCAAGTGTAGCTGAAAGCAACAGAAATGTGTCCTAACCATGATTCTGGAAGCTCAGGGTGCCAGCAGGACACACACTCTTTGTACATCTCCAGGGAGGGTCCCTTCTTGTCCCTGCCTAAGCGTCTTCTGGTGGCTCCTGGAAGTGCTTGACATTCATTACCCCAGAGCTGTGTCACTCTGGTCTCTGTCTCCATCTTCTAAAAGCCTCGTTGCACATTTATCTGTGCTGTTTTCTCCTCTTCCTCTTCCTCTTCCTTCATCTTCTGCCTTTTCTTCCAACTCTCCGTTCTCTACCTTTTGCTTCTCTTCCCTTTCCCCCCTTTCCTCCTTTAAGACAAGATCTGATTTGTAGTTCATGTTGTGTAGTTGGTGCACATGGAGGCCGGAAGAGGGCTTCAGATTCTCTTAGACTGGAGGTTATCAGCCTCCATGGAGGTGCTGGGAAGCGAACCTAGCCCTCCTGCAAAAGCTATGAGTGCTTTTAACTGCACAGCTGTTTCTCCAGTCCCTGCAGCTTGGTTTTGAAACTCGAGATTCTCCTGCTTCAGCCTCCTGACTAGCTGGCATTGCAGGTATGTGCCTGTAATGGCTGGCCTCTTCCCTCATTGATCTGAGCACCCACCCTAATCCTCTGCCAGCGTGGTTAATTTACACCCTCCCAAACTAAGTCCACTCTCAGACGTGGATGAACAAATTTGGGAGGATTCTAGTCAACCTGCCACAAGTTCTTACCCTCTGGATATCTTTGGAAAGGAGGGTGGGGGGTGAGAGTAGGGAAAGTCAAGGCTGACTTTTGGCCTGAGTGCGCAGAAGGACCAGATCCCCGTGACCTCGGCTGAGCTGGCCCTCAGGCCCCATATTGGTGAGTGGACCTTGCCTCACCGTACCCGTCTCTGTTTTCCTTTACTGAGCAACGACGTGTTCCTCAGCATGGCTGCCTAGGCCCCTGAGTTAGCTGCTCAAATATTTAACTGTTTAGTTATGAGTAGCAGGGAAAGGTGCCAATGTGTCTGAGGAGAACGGGAAAGTAATCTAAGAGGCTTCATTTTCAAAGCTCTTGAGCCTGTTCCCTTTCTGCTAATCCTTGCAGTTGTTCCTCGGGGCATGCAGGGGTGGGAACCTGGCTCTGGGAGAGAGAAACTCGAGTTGCTGAGTGTCTTAGGGGGAACACCTAGCTTTTGGGTCGTCTCTGGTTTTAAATCCAAACGGACAGACGCGGCACTGAAGCACAAAGGGAGGTAGGGGCAGGCTGGAGGTGGAGCCCAGGGAGACATTCTGTTCTGTTACATTCCATTTTAGCCAGAGTTCAATAGGTGAGACAGAAAAGGGCCAACAGCCATACTTGCGGCTTCCCGACCTTACCCCTGAACCGGCAGATCCTTGAGTGGGCATTGAGGAATTGTTGGAGAGGACTTCCCGTTGGCCTTCTGACCTACTTGGTTGCAGTTTTGATCATTTAACTGCGGAGTTAAGGTTGACAAGCACCGTTCGGTATCAATACTCTGGTGGGACAGCCAGGTGACAGCGATTTGCCCCATGAGCCCTGTGTTTCCCACTTCTGTGTGTGTGTGTGTTTGTTTATTTGTTTTGTTTTAAATTGTACGATTCTCTGCCCCCTACAGGGGATAGCTTTTCTTCCCAACTCAAGGTGGTGTTCTTTTGTTTTGAAGTTTCTTGTAAGTGCTCAGTTTCAGCCCTTTCTTCTTGGGTAGAATGAAAGCCACATTAGCTTGCTTATGGTGTCCCTGGGCAGTCCTCTTTGATGTGGTTTGAGATTTGGTTCTGATTGCTCAGGGAAGCGCTGTGCCAGCGGAACGTTTGTGTACGTGGTTCAGGACATAGATGGAACAACAACAAATCCAGTGTCCTGGTGACTCTTTAGAGTAAGGGGACACTCAGTACCGGTGACACCCGTGAAGGCGGCCATTCCGAATTCTCCTCCACCTCTAAGAAGGCGGACGGTCTATTCAGGAATTCTCAGGGTTGGGTGGATTTTGTCTCTCGGCAATGATAAGACAAGATGATAGCTCCTGCCGAGTGTCTTCTTAGTCCTTCTGACAGGGCGAAGGGCTCAGTGCTAGGCCCAGGTGGAGTTAGAACATACGTTATAAAAAACAAAAAAGGGTTTATGTTCTGCCAGGGGCGTCAGATAGCTCTCGTGTTTTGTTTTGTTTTTTTCTAACCAGTGGGTTAAACCGATAAACTGCCCCAGTTGTGGGATGTGAGGATGGCATCTTGCAAAGGTGGATGGGTAAGCCTGGCTGCTTTATAGAAGGACCGGGAAGGGAGGGCAGAGATATCTCTCAAGGAACCTTTCAAGTTTTGGACGAAGTTGCTTCTTTTGTGCAGTGATGACTCACTGTCATCAGGTTCATGCCCTTTAGAACAGGAAGGCCTGTACAAGCATGGAGGCTCCTCTGAGAGTGCGCGCGCACCCGGTGTGGAGCCCGGGCCCCCAGCAGTCCCGTCAGTTTGGACAGGCGCAGTGCTGTTCCCAGGAGGTGACAGGATATAGAGAGTTCAAGCACCATCTCCAGTGCCTGTCATTGAACGGTGATGCGGAGGGGTGTGTTTGTTTGAAGATGCGTGTGTGTGTGTGTGTGTGTGTGTGTGTGTGTGTGTGTGTATGCGCGCACACATGTACATGTATGTCTATTCGTTCGTGCCTGTGTGTATGCACAGGTATTCAAATATATGTATGTATGTGTGCGCTTATGAATGTGTGTTTGCACATTCACATGCATGTACATATGTCTGTCTGTGTGCATGTGCGCGCACGTGTGCACGTGAGTATATGCATGTATATGTACCTATGTGTGTGTACACACGTGATTGTACGCGAGTGTGTGTGTGTGTGTGTGTGTGTGTGTGTGTGTGTGTGTAAAATGAATGGCATGTAAACTTAAGTCCTTGCCCACAGAGGCACAGATACATATGTACATACAGGCAGATAGGTGCTTCTGATTGTAGGGTTCACAGGCCCTTCTGGGGCACAATGGCCTCAAGGATCATTTTTCGGAGTGTATGATATGGGGGTTAGATCCGTGTCACTGACTGTTAGCAACCTGAGCGGCACACGAGGCCGTGGGTTCCGTTTGTTTGATTGAGACTGGGGCTCGCTGTGCAGCTCCGACTGGCTTAGAACTTGTGCAGACCAGGGTGACCTCCTCCAGAGACTCCTCCTCTGTCTTCTGAGTGCTGGGACTAATGCTGTGTGTCACTGTCTGTTCTTGCCTGATGTCAGTAGTGCTTTTTCTTAAAAAGAAAGAAAGAAAGAAAGAAAGAAAGAAAGAAAGAAAGAAAGAAAGAAAAGAAAAATCTTTTTAATGAATGTTTTGCACGCCTGTACCCCATGTCTGTACTCGTGTGTACCCGGTGACCCTCTGAGGTCAGAAGACAAGTCACCTCTGGGAGATATAAAAGACTGATGGCTGCGGGTCACTGACTCTGCAAAAGCGGTAAGAGCTCCAAACTGTGGAGCCATTTCTCTAGCCCTGCTTTCTCTTCCCCTCTCCTTCTCCCCTCCCCGCCCTGCTCTTCTTGAGACAGTGTCTTATTTACCCCAGGCTGACTTTGGACTCACTAGCTAAGGATGGTCTTGAACTCCCCAGCCCTGCCTCTGGGATTGCCTGTGTGCACCAGCATGCACACATGATTTGGACCTGGGGGAGGACCCTAGGCCTTTCTACCAGCTGGGCTCTACACATTCCTAGCCCCTCTAGGGACAGTTTGGTGAGACACGGGTGGGGGGTGCTTTAATCCAAACCCTGGTCAGAGGTGTATTTATTCCTCTATCTTATGAGACCCCAGAGGACCCTGGAAAAGTCCACTGAAGGAAACTCAGAGTTAGCGCGAGATAAGCAGCATGTCAGGCGTCTGAGGTAGGCCAGAATCTCAGTGGAGCCAGCTGCATTAGTGGGGAACAAGCAAAGGTAGAGAGCGAGCTTTTTTTTTTTGGCCCAGACAGGAAGGAAGATGAACTTCAGAAGAGGACTACAGGCCACAGCCAGAGCAAGTGAGCATTAGAGAACACTAGGGACATCAGCAGCACATTCCAATAATTAGAAGTGATGGAGGCCCTCTTCGGTGTTCAGAGGAGAGAGCTGAGTTTCTCAGGTAGGAGACTCCCAAGCCAGCGTGGCTGAATTGAGTGCTGAACCCTTCTCAAAGATCAGCTGACGAAGGTGTACTGGGTTGTAGCTCCCTTGCTATAGTGCTTGCTTAGGGCGCATGATGCCCTGGGTTCCTTTCCCACTATTCAGATATGCTGGGTGTGGTTCTGCCTTCTCAAATTCCCGGCATTTAGGAGGTAGATGCAGAAGGATCAAACTTGGAAGGTCATCCTCTACATAGAGAGAGTTTGAGACCAGCCTGTGCTTTGTGAGACTCTGTCCCAAGAAACAGAAAAACAATCAGAAAGAGCCAATGCAAACAAGTCTCAGGGTTCCAGTTAAATCGGGTAACTCTTTTTCAGGAAAGAGGAGGTGCAGCTGGAGGAGGGGTGGTGATGGGCATGGTTTGTGAACTCTGTGTAGGCAAGCCAGACTCTCCTAGCCTTTGGTTTTCTGCTCATCTTTCCCAATGTCCCAGAAGACAGTGTGCTACTCTGTTGTTGTTGTTTTATTGGAATGAATGGAGGTCAGGGCCCTGAGGACAGGCTCTGACTGCAGGTGCTAAGGTTTAGAAGGGTGTGTTGTTGGGACAGTACTGACCAGCTTGCTGGAGTTGGAGCAGTCCGTGTAAGTAGGGCTAGGGTTCCTAAAGGCATCGTTCAGCCACGCAGCCAGCCAAGGCACCGACGGGGGAGCCTAGGACAGTATGGCAGAGAATGGTGTTAAAGCCTCACATGGTTTGCCTGGGGTTGCCACTGGGACCGGGGATAGGGATGAACTCACAGCATTTTCAGGTAATCCTGTAAGCATTTCTTCTCCTTTAGCCAGGGTAGGATACTCTCTGGGTCCTTTTTTTTGTTTTGTTTTGTTTTAATACCGGCCTCTCTGAGCCCAAACAAAAACCAGACCCCTTGTTGCCCAAATCTGGCTTGGGGGTACTATGCTAACCACTGGCTTGGCCTCTCGAGTCCATGTGTCATATCAGAGTTGCACTTAAGGATGGAGAGTGGCCAGCCAACACTGTGGATATGTGCCTGGACTTGTGTGTGGCAGGGTACCAGGTACATTAGTAACACGGGCGTGGGGTCGTTCTGCCCGAGTGCCATTCTTCTCTGTGGGCGTGGGAGGACAGTCTTAATTAGTTCCTACAGAGGTTAAGGATTGCCTGTCCGTGGATGTTCATGTGGGCGAGCTGGCTCTGGTGTTTTGAGATCGAAAAGAAGGCCATGGGTTAGTCATACGGTATGACCCAAGGAATACTAGGGTCTGGGCCCAGCTTTTGGAGGGTTAGGCATCAGCAGAGAGAAGACTGACCATGTAGCTCCTGGACCAGCCAGAAGGCATGCTTGCCGAAGCTCACCTTCTCCCTCCAGGATCTGTAGTCATTTTTCGCAAGCCGGACGCTGAGCAGAACCTTTTGTGGAAAGTGGTTAATTTTTTTAAAACTACGTTGCCTTGCATAAGATTGTAGTACCTCACACAAGTCACCAAACATCATAAATGTTTAAATTCTGTTGTGTAATCTCATTTATCTTAGCCCCGAAAACCCTACTGTAATCGATCATGTTATTTGTTAAAATGATGTTTGTTTGTTTGTTTTCGTCTGTTGTTAACATGAAGACGGGGTAAATGTCAACTGAGAGAATTGGGAGCATGGGTTTGGGAGTGTTTCAGGTGAACGGATGGTTTGATGGTTTGGCCTGTGACGGAAAGTGCTGGGTAGGTTAGGAATAAGACCCTGGGTAGTATTCCCTGGGCTGTGTGACAAGAACAGTCTATGCATGGGAGCCACCTGGGCAGTTGCTCTATGGCAATACCATTTCTGTCTGTCTGGCCTTTGGTGGGCTGTCCTACACAGTGCTGTGCCTCCATGTAGTCCTCAGTGGCCCATACGCATGTGCTGTGTAACATCCAGTCCTGGAAAGCTGGTTCCTCTGGAGGTGTTGGGCAATTGGGGTCGGCGGACAGCCAGCTTCTGATGTGGTTGGGCTGCCTGGCTCACACCTCTCAGGTGCTGGCGAGATGGTGAGATCCAGTGGCCCCAGGCTACCACTGAGGCGGGCAGGGTGCCACCGCCTTCCAGAGCCGCCTCCTCTCTTTGTCTTCAGGAGCCCAGTGGGCACGGGCCTGGCTTTCCAGTTCTTCAGACGGGCTGCCTGGCATCATGGCCAGGCTACAGGCCAGCCCACCTGTGGGTTGTACTTATTGGGCTGGCCTAGTCTGATTGGGAAGAGAAGCCATCATGATAGGTTTTTGGCTTTCTTTGTATATATGTATGTACGTATGTATTGTTGTTTGTTTTTGTTAAGTTCAGGGTCTTCTTTTGGGTCAAGTAAAAATGTTTTGTGATTGTTTCTTTGGCTTGCTTTGGATATTTGTAAATCTCAGATGCAGTAGGGTATTATGGGAGTTGGGTTTTTTTGTTTGTTTTTGTTTTTCTGTCTCATATACTTGAACTGTAGTTAGGGTTTCAGTGCCTGTGGCTGTATTTTTTGGTGATGGGGGAGATAGGTGTGGACCCTCCTGAGGTTCTCAGGGGCATCCTTGTTCCATATATCAAGAAGGGCTGTGTTGGATTTTTTTTTTTTTCTAATTGATGATGTAGTAAATTACTCCAAGTTTGGTGTCCTAAAACAGCACACACCACACACACACACACACACACACACACACACACTGTCTTACAGCCGGAGCTCCAGAAGTCCACAAAATCATTTTGACTAGGTTGGAGTCCGGGTGTTGGTGAGGCTGGGTTCTTCCGGCGTTTGGTGAAGCATGTTCTCACCTTTCTAAGTTCTGGTGGCCCGCATTCCTTGGCTGCTGATCTTTTCCCCACATGTCTCCCAGCTCCATTCTGTCTTCAAGTCTCCTGTGGACTCTGCCTTCTCCTTTGCCCCTGATTTAAGGACTCCTGCGATTGTTGCAGGCCCATCGTGATTATCCAGGATAATGTGCCCTATCTCGAGATCCTTAACTCCGTCCCATCTTCAGAGGCTCTTCTGCCATATAAGGCAGTACACTCACAGGTTCCAGATAACTCAGATGTGGGCATGTTGAAAGGCTGGTTTTCAGCCCACAGCAGGGAAGCCGCGGAGGGGGTTGCCGCAGTTGATGGAGAGAGAAACCTCCTTGTGGATCTGGAGTTGGGTGGTTGGAAGGGTA
Organism: Psammomys obesus; assembly: GCF_907164565.1. Taxonomy (NCBI): domain Eukaryota; kingdom Metazoa; phylum Chordata; class Mammalia; order Rodentia; family Muridae; genus Psammomys; species Psammomys obesus. Next base: position 24,805,572 of record NW_026596034.1, read on the forward strand.
GAGCCAGAGCCAGTGACACCCGGAAATCTCATGTTCCACCAAAAACTACCTCTCAGGAACATGGAAAGGGGCTTAGATGGAAACTGTGCTAGCCTCCTTCCTTCCCAAGTCGTGCGGTATTGTTTGGCTAACACTGTAGTAGGGTGCGATCCTAAGGGTAAAAGTTGAGAGAGAAAGGGAAGAGTGTTTATAAAGGGTTTTCCCGTGAGTCTCTGGGTGGGAGGAGCAGGAATTGTTCAGGCACTGTAGAAGGAAGCAAAGGTTCAGATGAGGTGGACATGGGGTGTTGGTCACCTTCAGGGGACAGGCAGGTAGGTATATGTGGTGGCAGCTCTCTCTCTACCTTACAGACTTAGTGGAATTGAAATTTTTTGGGTTAGAGTTACTAATGATATCACGGAGCAGTGTACTGAGTTCTAGGCAAGTGTCTCCTCTTCACCACCCCGTGCTGGGACTTGAACCCAGAGCTATCCTAACACGAGGCAGGCAGGAGTCCTTTCACTGAGCTAACTACCCATCCTCTAAGTAAGAGTCTTAAAGGCCGAATTTGGAATGATAGAATTCCTGGATTATAGCATACTTTCAAAACTAGAGATAAAATTTATTCCTAACAGATTTTTTTTTTTAAACCAATATTAAGAAGTGGGGGCTGGGGCAGTAGCTGTTCTTCTGGAGGTTTGAGTCCCAGCACCCACATGGGTGCTCACGTTCATCCCTAACTCCGCTTCGATGCTCTCTTTTGAACTTTGCAACCCAAGGCTCACACGTAAGCACACTTACCTGTAATCAGGCAAAGCACTCATCTACAACATGCACAGAACCAAACAACTCTTCTTCCCCCCACCCCACCCCCCCGCCCCAAATACAACCTTTAAAATGGTAGTTTCAGCCAAGTTCCAAGAAGAACCTAGGGGGATTGAATTTAGTTGTGGCCACCAGTGGACGCAGGCTTGAGACACGGGCTGAGCTGGGACAGGTTCCGGTGGTGAATGGGGGTGCATTTTCCGCTCCCTGCTGGATGTGCCCATGCACACTGTGGCGATGGAGAACTGGGACAAAGTCCCCTGTCAGGCAGGGATGTCCTCCAGACGTGACAGAGAAGACCCGGTTCAGCTACCTCTGCTTGTCAGTGTTTCTGACATTTGACTGCAACATTTAGCATGAACGCATCTTTTTATCTGGTGAGCTAAGAGTGTCCCTTCCTGCCAAGTTGCTTGTTTTGGTAGCTGTGGAAGATGCTTCCTCTTTGGGCACACACAGGGAGCAGCAGTTTCTAGGCCTACATAGGAACTTATCTGGTAGCCCCATAATGTCCATGAAGACCTCACTCAGTGCCTAAAGTAGGGTGTATCCGCCCACCAGATTGCACCTACAAAGGACATTGTAGTGCTTTTTTTTTTTTTTTTTTAATTGCAGCATTACCTTTTGGGAAAGATTTATCTTCAATCTTAAAAGGAAGAGCCTACCCCCAAATTTACAGTATTAACACATTTAGTACCAGCCAGAGTGGGGCTTCACTAAGCGGCTTCTGGGGTGAACGGATCCAGTGGGGCAGACCATCTGGACCCTGCTACACCGAGGGGAGGGCGTAGCTTCCTTCCAAAGACAGACCCGGCACACTGGGCAGACCGGAGATTTCTGGCTGCCAGCTCAGCTCTTTTATGAGGTGTCTTGAGTCAGCTCCCCAGAGAGGAGGAGGCTAAGATGAGGTCACCTGGTCCTGCAGGTCAGCAGGGGAGGCCGTGCCCAGGGGGGCTAAGTGCCCAGTGCCGCCATACTGCAGCATTTTCGCTTTAATGCATCTGAAATGTGGATTATACTATTAATTACTGCAGGACAAAACAGGATTAGTGCAGCTGCTGCGCTCTCCCCTCTGCACTTTTACACTTCCCCTTTGCTAGGGACCAGCCAAAAGGGCAGTTGGTTTTCCTGTGGTCTGTCTTTTGTCTTAGCCGCAGGGAGTGTTGAACCTCTAGAGACTGTGGTACTGGGCTTGCAGGAGCCAGAAGTGGGGTGGTTTCCTTCCCTATAGTTTTTATTTTTTTTTTTTGCTAGGAGTCTTTTCTTCTGGAGTCTGCAGCGTGGCCTAGCCTCAGTAGGGAGAGTTGCTATAGTCCCTGAGCTATTAAGAGTGCTTTGCTCTGTGTTGGGAAGCCGCAGGTTTCCTCAGCTGGGGTTGTGATGTCGTGCCACATTCTGCTATGCGTGGAAGCCCAGAGGCATTGGGTGGGATGGAGGCTTTCTTATAGAGTCAAAAATTGTATGGCTCAGGGGGTAAAAGTGAGGTTTACAAAGGCCCGATGATCCCAATTTGATTTCCAGAAGCCATGCAAAAAGGTGGAAGAGAATCAGTCCACAGAATTGTTCTCTGACCTCCGCATGCACACGCACACGCACACGCACTCTCTCTCTCTGTTTCTGTCTCCTGCCAGTGTTGTGAGGGTGGAGGCTGTGTGGCCTGCAATGAGGTAATGCCCTTTGTATTTTGGGAAACTCTAAATCCCCAAGCTTGGCTACTGCCCTCTTATCTTTGCATAAAGCGTTATAGATTTTAAGTAATATATGATTACATTTTCTATTTTTCCCATATTCAAGCCAGTGTGCTCGTTTTTCATCCCTATGGAATGATTTTTTTTTTTTTTTTGTAATGGATGAGGCATTAAATAACCACACCTCACTAACAATGATCCCAAGAGCGCATAACTGGGTAGTGTTTGTAGTTCCGTACAATGTAATAAGCTGTCTTGTGCAGGCGTGTGGGTTTCTGTTTACTGGCACCCTGCATTTATAGGGTAACATAATATACAGAATTTCCCAGTTGCAGAAATTAGAAAGAAGGAAACAGATTCCTGATTCACAAGAGTCCAGTTTTCCTCTTGCTCTCACTCTTACAACTCGAAGTGACAAAAGTCTGTGGGAAGGAAAGGAGTTGATGTGGCTGAAGACTTTTTATCTCAGGTGTATCCAGTTGATTTGGGATAGACACTCACTAGAAGCAGTAATGGCAGCAGAGATGCAGAGCAGCCTTTGGGAAGGTGGGAGAGGCTCACTGAGGAAGGACAGGGCAAGCTGGGACTGTTTGTCCCCTCAGCTTCATCCTGTGAATTGGGAGGTTTCCAAATAGCAGCCTGGTTGAATCGCAGTGAACTCATAAGGTTTATTATTCTCCCCTCCCCCAAGATTTTATTTTTTTTTCAAACTTGGAAATTGTAGAAATTACAGAATCAGAGGTAATTTTTAAAAATCCGCCTTTTCTTTTCTTAAGCCATAGCTGTAACATCATAGGGCCAAGCCTTGCTCTAACTTCCATTTAGGAAAGGGTGGATACTGACTAATTAATATTTTTGTGATTTCTGTGGTTTTATTTCATCCACTGAGAGATAGGCTGTTCACTGGTTAGCTAAAAGGGGCCATAGTGTGAGCTCAGTGGGTGAGAGTGCTTGCTTAGCATGCATGATGCCTGGGGTTTGATCTCTAGCATTACATAAACTGGGAATGGTGGCACATGCCTGTGATCTCAGCACTTGAATGGTGGCCAGAGAATCACAAGTTCAAGGTCATTCTAAGCCACAAAAAGCTTTCAAAGTCAGTCTGGCCTACTTGAAACCCTTTCTTTAAAAAACAAAACAAACAAAATAAAACAAAATAAAAAAACAACAAAAACAAAAACAGATTGACATGTTCCCCTGATCACACTTGGCTAGAAGTGTAAAAGTGTAAAACTTTTGCTATAGCCAAATCATGAGGAAAACACCAAAGTTCACAGATCCAAGATTTAGGGGTCACTGCCAAGTTTGCATTTAGGAGGATATTTGTAGCTTTAAGCCCTTTCATTATTAAATGGGAGAATAGATGGATTTAGCATTCCATTTAGAGTTAGGAAGAGTACGTAAAATGATATCTTGAGAAAGAATTATAATAAACAAGTGAAATTAATGAGTCTGGTAAATAGAAACATTTGAACTGATAAATCTAAGAGCTACTTATTTGGGGGAAAATAGCAAAGGAATAGGCTGAATCATTATGGTGTCTAAATTGGAAAAGAGAAAAGTCAAATATGCAAAACTAAAACCAAGTTGGCATCATGGAAAAAAGTATAACATTTCTAAATTGTACTTGAAATTATTGTTTTGTGAGACAAAATACAGTAACTTAAAATACAAATGTGAAAATTCCAGTGAGGAGACTATTTTAGGGAAATGACTCAGACATCTAAAAATTTAAACCAGGAACTAGGAAAGAGGAAGTTGACATGAGAGAAAGAGAGAGAAAAAAGAAAGAAAAAGAATATATGAGAATATGAATGAGCATAATAAAACAACCAAAAGCATTCCTAAAAAGGGCCTGGGATTCAGTGAGTTTAATGGGTGAGGTAAGTTCTTTAAACTTTAGTAGACAAAATAATTGCCTGCTCAGTAAAATTTTCCAGAGCTTAAGAAAACAGACACAGCACTGCAATTAGCATTACAAAATTATCACAGCTCTGGGAACCAGCATCATCACAGAGAGTGCCCAAAGAAGACAAGAGGGCAGGGTCTCTGGTGGCATGACCCTGGAGTAGTGGACTTGAGAGACAAAGGCTGGAAACTAGTGAATTTTAAGCTCAGATCCTGACTCAAGAAAAAGAGGAGAGAGAAGAATACGCAGGCCTTAGCCTAGGTGCAGAAACGCCAGATAATAGTCACACATCAATTTTAGCCATCTTTAGAAACAGTCATAAGCAGAGGGTTCATCCCAGGAAAGTAAGAAGGGCTCAGTGTTCTGATGCCTTTTCTTGAAGGGACCCTATAACTAGAGCAAAGCATCTGCGTTAAAAAGACAGTTTTGCTACACTCAACAGCTCCAGACTCATTAGTGGTGTAGGGGAGGCAGCATTTTTAAATGGGGGAGGGAACAAATACAGCTTACTTCTTTTTCCTGCCTTATTGAATCGGCCAGCAAACCAGAGGCAAATAATAGTTAAAAAGAAGCAGTGGAAATCATTTGTAGATGATATTGTCTTCCTAGAACAAATACATTGAAATTTGATTAAGGAGTTGAGTTACAGTGTAACGTTAAAAAAATAAAAAAACAGGGCTGGAGAGATGGCTCAGAGGTTCAGAGCAATGACTGCTCTTCCAGAGGTCCTGAGTTCAATTCCTAGCACCCACATGGTGGCTCACAACCATCTGTAATGATATCTGGTGTCCTCTTGCAGATAGAACATTGTAGGCATAGTAAATAAATCTTTTAAAAATAAAAAACAAAAACCACACTAAACAAGTGTTCCCGTCAACTAGAGAAACTGGGTAGAAAGAAAACACTGAGCTCACACAATGGAGTGGAATCAAATGGAAATTTGCCTGACCAGGGCAGCATTTTGAGTTAAGCGGAAGGAATTAGATGGATAGCTTGTGCTCTTCAGTCCCTTTCAGTACCAAGCACTATGTTAATATTTCCCATGCATTTAGCTCATTCATTTCTCTTAAGAAAAATGTAGTTTGCTGCTTCCTTTAGAGATGAGGAGACCGAAGTCTGGGGAGTTTTAAGAAGCTTGCCCAGTGCGGCAGACTTGGGTACTTAAAGCACGTCTTCCGGTGTGTCGAGCGCATCAGCCCTCGGCATTCTGCACTGTGGCGTGCTCTGGGATTCTCTAGCTGCAGTTCCTGATGTGGTAGGCTGCAGCCGTTCCTCCTCACACACATTGCTGGCCCACTTAAGTTGTTGGTGTAAATCTTGAAAGAGAAGAAAAAGTGTAAATCTGTGTTCGTCTGACTACGCCCAGGAGCAGGGCTCTCAGGCCCAACGCGTCCGGGGAAGGATTTGAACAGGTGATACTGATTTACTGTCCTTGGAAAGAAAAATGCCAGGGGGCAGAGGATTGTGAGCAAGGCCAGCTTGGGGTGTGTCAGGAGTCTGAGGTGGGCTTGGGCCCTGTGGTAGAACAGACCCGGATCTAGGAGGATTGGCCGAGCTGGTACTCATCTTGCACACCTTTGACTTAGTTCGCCGGAAGCTGTGTGAAGTTGCTGGGTACCATGACGCTGGGCTCCTTATTGCAGTGCCGGGAAGATGAACGCAGAGGATCCCAAGTGCTCACTGGTCTCCCAGTCTAGCAGAATAGATGAGCTACACACACACGCGCGCACACACACACACACACACACACAGAGTCATACATGTGTGTGCACACAAACCAAAACTTATACATGGAAGGCATTATTATTAAAAATTAAAGGTATCTGGAAAACTGGCAAAAGATATTTAAGGCTCATGTAATTGACCAGCTGCTATAAGAATCTTCAATCTGTGAAGAGTTCTGAATTGGGGATGGCTAAGAACAGTGGAAAATGGGACAGAAGCAAGGAAGGGTAACTCAGGATAAGTTCAGGTCATTCGGAAAGCAGATGACCACTTTCTAGGGGAGGTGGAGCCTTTTTGTGCCTTTCAACCAAGATTTATTTAGTTTTATGAAGCAAGTGCTCTGTAGCTTGGCCCTGTATGTCAGGAGCCATGAGTTTAATGTTTATTTAAGTGTGTAGCTTGTCCTATGCCAGTTTCCCCTTACTCTGTCCTACTTTTTCTCTTTTCCCCCACTTCCATATGTCATTTAGGGAGTTGTGTGTGCATTTTGATTTTATATATATGGTTTTTGAGATGGGGTTTCTCTGTGTAGCCTTGGCTGGCCTGGACCCAGGCTGGCCTGGAACTCACAGAGATCCACCTGCCTCTGCCTCTCTGAGTGCTGGGGTTGACAGCATGCACTACCATGCCCAGCTGTATACTGTGGCTATTCCGGAACTCACTATGAAGACCAGGCTGGCTTCTAACTCACTGAGGTTCCCCTGCCTCTGTCTCCTGGGTACTGGGATTAAAGGTATTTTCCAAAAATGCCAGACCAATACATACATACATACATACATACATACATACATACATACATACATACACACACACACACACATATATACATACACACATACATACACACAAGATACACACTAAACATATGCATAATTATACATTTATATTGTATATTATATATTAAATATTTAATTTATTTTCCTTTTCTGTCCCTCCCTCCCTTCCTTCTTCTTTCCGTCCTTCCTTTTTTTTTTCTCTCTCTCTTTTCTTCTTTTCTTTCTTGAGACAGAGTTTCTCCATGTTGCTCTGGCTGCCCCAGAACTCATTTTTGTAGGCCAGGCTGCCCTCTGTCTCAGAGACCTGCCTGTCTCCACCTTCTGAACACTGGGATTTAAGGTGCTAAATTTTATTTTTCTAAATCATTTCCCCTGGTATAGTGTGAGCTCCGTAAGGGTGACATCGGGACATATTTTCTGCCCTCCTCCTCATGTTCACTCAGTGGAAGTCAGTCTCATGACCCAGCGGCTTCATTTGTAATAAGGAAATCATCAGAGTTATGCACGAGAAACTCACGAATGAAGATGTTTATGATAGACACTTAGAATTGTGAAAATGCAAACAATCGGAAGGTGTCACGGAGGAGTTGTTTGAGCTGTGGCTTGTGCACACGGCAGGTAATTACAAGTATAGGAAAATGGTGACATCAGCTAATCAGGCTGTGTGCTATAGAACTTCAGTTTAATTAAAAATACATATAAAGGAGAGGCTAAAGATTCCAATGCATACAAAATGATTAATGAGTAGCTGTTTTTCAGGTAGTAGAATGAATGCTAGCTCCTTTTTCTTTCTTTCTTTGTGTTGGTGTTTTGCCTGTGTTTCGTCTATGGTCTACATGTGTGCCTGGTGCCTATGGAGGCCAAAAGAAGGCATCAGACTCCATAGGACTGTTCGGGTACCAGGACTTGAACCCAGTCCTCTGGAAGAGCAGCCAGTTCTGTAACTGTTGAGCCATCTTTCCAGCTCCTCACCAGGCACTTTTAATATTCTTTTCTGAACTTCAAACAAGTTAATATCTATTACAAACAAGTTAATGTCTATTATAATATCTATTAATATCTTTTCTATTTTATTTTAATGCACATGAGTGTGTGTTTGTGTGCGTGTGTGCGCCACTGCACACTTGAGGTCAGAGGACAACTTTGTTGAGTCAGTTACCTCTTTACACCTTTGGGTTCCAAGGATCAAATTCAGGTTGTCAGGCCTTTGCAGCAAGTGCTTTTAGCCTAGGAGCCATCTTACCTGCCCTGCTTCTGGTTATTTGAGAGGTGGTCTCGGTCTATAGCCCAGGCTGACCTAGCCCTCACTCGTTCAGGCTGTCTCTCTAACAGCAGCCTTCCCAGGACTAGATGACAGGCAAGAGGCACCGTGCCCAGCTGCTGTTACTCACACAGCAGAGAGCTAAAGTTGTTTGGAAGTCGGTGGGAATGTCGAGCCATTTGAGTAGCACTGGGCTGTGGTTGTGTCTGGAAGGCTGATGGCGATGGTTCAGTTTAGTGAGTTAGTGAGAACCTAAACAGCACGACCACCGCACAGAATGTCCTTAGGCTACTTAGCTTTAATTATTTATGATATTTACTGTAAGCATCTATGGTACGTGTCTGTAAAAATAACGGAAGTCTTAATGACACACAGGCTTGGAGAGCCCTCCTGGAGATCTCTTGGGTAAGTTCTCTAAGTAGGAACGGTTGAGTTGTCCCCCTGGATTTTAAGGTAAAATTAAAGTCTCCGCATAAGCAAGACTTTAGGTGAGCAGGGGGAGACGGCTCCGTGCTGAGGAGGATCTTTCCCACTCGTGGGTTAACCAGTCTGTGTATGAACAGCTGGAGGTCAGGTATGGGGCGCCCCACAGGGTGGGTGGAGGGTGCGAGCGAAGTTTTAGTGGTTGTGGTTGGCGTGATTTGCCTGGAGCCCCCTAGATTCCTCAGTGGCCATAGGATGTAATAGGGCCAAGTGCTAGCTCTCAGTCCCGGTGTCAGTTTCTTGACTGCTGAACGGGAGTCACTCTAGAGCATTCCGCCTTCGTTTAGCTGTCATATTTTGAAGCAACCTGGTACCTTTTCATCTTCAGGCATGGGTCTGGGTTGTTCAGTCATTGCCTGTGATGATGAGAGGCCAGGTAAGTTTTGTAATGTCACAACTGTGTACAAGAAACTGTGAGCAGAGAGCAACGGTCAGGTGTGGTCTAGGTGACAACCCCGGGCCGTCCCGCTTAATCATCTCAAAGTTCATCTTTTCTTCTGTAAACAGGAGGAGGGGTCTGGGCACTGAGATACCCGCTCATACTCGCTGGATTTGGGAGGCGGAAGCACTGGGATTGCAGTGATACGGGCCACAGAGCAAGCGTGCGCCTGTAAAAACGAAGGTGGCATATCAGTTATTCGTTACCCCACTGCCAATCAAGCTTCTGTTCTTTGCTGTAAACAATCACCTATTGTCTGTACCATCTGTGGCTCAGGAATTAGGTTGGGGCTTGGCTGGATCTTCCAGGTTAAACTTTCTCCTGAGGGTGAGTCAGAGTGTTACACAGGGCTGTGGTCCTATCTGACTAGGGAAGGACCCACTTCTGAGCTCACTGAGGGGATTGAATGTCTACAGTTCCTCAAGGGCTTTCAGGCAAAGGCCTCGGTTGCTTGCTCACTGGAGGGCACCGTGCCCTGTCCAGAGTAGATTCCGGCATGGCACTCGGAAGTGACAGCCAGTGGCTTCTTTCCTGTTCTGTTGTGTTGGTGAAAAGCCGGTATACCTATAGCTAATGTCCAAGGGGAGAAAGGATAACCCAGGAGATAAATGCCAGGAGATGGGGTTTTGGGGTGGGTTCCTGTGGAGGCGATTTCCCTGGGGGTTAAGTGAGGTCATGGTTTGCTAAACCATGAGGAGCAGCTTAGATGTTTAATGTTGATTCTGCCTCCTAGTCCCACCCTCATTTTTTTTTTTTAAATGCCTTTATTGGAGGAGTCTGTGGTGTTTAGCAGAGACTCTGGGAATAGGTCAGAATCTCAGTATGTGACATCTGTATGTTGTCCTTTCCCAGTTAGGCCTTGAAGCGTCTGTTGGTTGGACAGTTAGATCCGTGGTTCTGTGCCCCGCGTCTGCTGGGCATGGTCCATGCAGTGTAATTTGAGAAGGACATGGGAGCCGGGCCTCTGCAGATGCCCAGTGTGTTTCTGTGGGTTAGGCAGCTGTGTAGGGAAACACCCAGGAGCCCTGGAAGCCTCGGGCGGGAGTAAACCAGCTTCCTGCAGTTGTTCCTTCTGGTGTCTGCATGTGGCCATTAGGCAGTCAAGGAGGAGGCTGGCCTGGCACGGCTGCTGGTGAAAGGATACTCCAGTGGGTTGAGCTGGGTGCCAGACATTGCCACAACCCTAGGAAATGAGTAAGGAGAAAAAAAAAAAAAAAAAGGAAAGAAAAAGCAAAGGAGAGTCCTCCCTCAGAACAAGCTGAGCTTTGTGCAGAGCGGGCTCCAAGTATGAAAAGCCCATTGTTCCCAGATGGCTTTTAATTAATACTCAGCACTCACACCCATCGGCTCACCAGCAAGAGCCGCCTCCTTCCTCTCTTCTCCACATGCTCTTTGTCCCTCACTTTGGTGCCCTGGGGACAGGTCTAGAGACCCTTGTGGACAGGCGAGTAGAGGTTGTTGAGCGCTGAGGAGAATGTGGACACACAGTGATCCTCACTCTTTGTTCAGGATTCTTAGCCGGGCATGCCCCTCCACCTGTTGCAAAGCAACCCTCTGAAACTGTAGGTTTGGAGCCAGCTCTGTCCCCTGTGGGGTTCTGGGAAGAAAGCCCAGCCTTGGCCGGCTCTAAAGTTCTGCGCACACCTTTTCTTGCCTACAGCCAGAACAGGGAGCCAGAAGCGAGCAGTGTTCTGGTTTCCGCTTCTCCCTGATTGCCCTGCTCTTAGAGATGAATCTGGACCAAGGAAGCTGTAGATTGCCAGTGATGCTTTCTAGAGCCAATCGTGATCTCTTCGGGTGCATGGGGTCAGCCCAAATTCAGGAAAGAGATGTGTAGTTTGTGTCGATGGCAGAAAAAAAATGGGCTCCTCCAGAGTTGCTTGCACCGTGTGTCTGCAGGCTCTCGTGGGATCCCTCTTGCCTGGCCCCGGAAGGCTGCTCCATGTCTGCTTTGCAAGCTTCTCAGTAGCACAGGGTTCCTTCTGTGCAGGAATAGATGGGGTGGTCAGAACTGAGCCAGTCTTGTTCAGCCCTGGACTGAGCTTACAAAGCCCGTGGCGTTTTCTGTGTCTCTCCGTGCATTATGGTTAAGTAAGGCCCTCCACCGGTCATTTGCCTGTGTTTCATCATTTTGTACATATCCATCAAGCAGTATGTGACTAGGGTAGAAGGAGTCTGATGGGATCATGAGTTAGGTTGGAAGGGAACTATCTCTGATGATGACCAACAAGCCAGTGGGCTGTGCGGCCAATGCAGGGTTAGTTCCATGTGGCTAAAGACACGGGGACACTTAACGATGGCTTTACATCATGAAACCCCAAAGTTTAGCTTGTTGCTGGACAAGTCCTCGAGAGAAGGTCAGGTGGGTCATCTGGTCTCAGATGTAAACAATAAGGTGTGCAGGATTCCTGGAAAATCTGGCCACTCTAGCACTGGCAAGCTGAACTTGGTGACATGTCAAGACTCTGTAGTGGAAGTTCTATAGTGTCACTGGGAAGAAGAACACCCGTGAACTATTTCAGAGAGGCCAGAATAGAGTTGGGGCCTATGATCTCATCAGCAGCCTTCAGTCACAGAGAACACTGGGCAGGTGTGGCCACCAAGAACAAGGTGGGTTGTTCTGGGAGCATAAAACTCACTTTACATTTTATCCAAGAAAGGAGGGCACCCCTTCATAAGATCTGGATTGACTGCATTTGAGATCAGATGCTAGGTAGTGCGATAAATAAAACACATTAACATCCACCTTACCTTTCTTTTTCTTTTCCTTTTAACTATGTGGTTACCAGCAGCGGGGTGGTGGCGCTTGTGTTTGATCCCAGCACTTGGGAGTTCAAGGCCAGCCTGGTCTACAAAGTGAGTTCCAGGACAGCCAGGGCTGCACAGAGAAACACTGCCTCGAAAAACCAACACGCACACAAGTACATGGTTACTAGGAAATTTAAAATTATATAGGTTGCTCCCATAGTTGTTTGTTTTTGAGACAGGACCTTGATATGTCGCTCAGGCTGGTATGTGAACTCAGGGCAATCCTCATGCCTCATCCTTCTGAGTATTAGAATGACAGGCATCAGCCGTCCTTCCGGCCGCCTTGGCTTCCATTTTAGGTGAAGGATCTAGAGCAGTGCGTCTCAACCTTCCTGATGCCTCGGGCCTTTGATACTGTTCCTCATGTTGTGGTGACCGCTCTCACACGTGTAAAATTATTCTCATTGCTACTTCAAGACTTTTGTCGCGAATTGTGATATAAATATCTGTGCCTTCCGATGGTCTTAGGTGACCCCCCCTCCCCCCCATGGAAGGGTCATCGCAACCCACAAGTTGAGAACCGCTGATTTAGACGAAGCCCAGTTTGTTATTGTCGGCCAGTGAACTTGGGGGAGCTGAGTGACTTTTGTAGTAGGGTGCGCTAGCAGTAATTTCACGGCGAACAGTCTGTATTTGTTTCTTGGAGTGAGCTACTGTAGACAGGCTGTCCTCAGACCGCATCCTTTCCAGCTGTGGCCAGACCATGACCAGGAGAAGGCCTTCCCCCATCCTAGTGTCATTTGGTGATCAGGGACCGCAGGCTTGGATCGTGAGAAGTCCTGGAGGAGAATGAGGATTGCTCAAGAGTTTCAGCAGCCCTCCAGGGTAAAGGACAGCTGTTGCTCAACCTGCAAGACCTTTAAGAAAAGGTAGGGATTGCTCAAACAGACCCCTGGACCCTCTGAATGCAGTCATGCAGGTTACACAGGCTCCAAACGAGGCGGCGCCTTGAATTCTTCAGTGGTAGTAAGAATGACATGACATGGTGCTTAGCATACATGAGGCTAAGAACAGAAGCATACAAGAACAAAAACCAAAACAAAACCAAAAAAACCCACAAAATACCACCACAACCGGCGAGCAACAGAAGCATCCAAATACCGCTGCCAGGCTGTGGAGCACAGGTCTTATCCTGCAGCAACTGTTGGGGTGCTAGAGTGCCGTCACGTGGAGTCTGTCTGTGTAGGTCAAGAGCTTCCTTCAGAGCCCTGGGTTCATTCCCAACAGCACGGAGAACAGAACGGTAAGACAAGACCCACCATGCTCTGCCAGTGACTTTCTAGAAAGCAAAGCCAGGATCCTGTTGCTGATTTTTCCTTTTCAAAGGGGGCTGGGATGGGTCTTTGAGCAAGAAGAACTGTGGTTCTCTTTCAAGAATACTGGCGTCTCTCCTCCCTGCACAGAAGGTGCAACTTTTTTGTCGGTGGTAGTGAAAGTCTTGTCCCATTCTTGGCCTTTCCTGTGGAGGAGTTGAGGATTCACAGACTGGCTCTCAGTAACAATAGCTATAGGACCAGAGAAGGGAAAGGGATCCTGTGTCCGCAGTACTGGTCAAACTAGTTCATACCTGGTTGATTGTTATCAGTAAAGTAAACTTAACTCTAAGGCTAGAAACATCCTGTAGCATCTGGCAGCTTCAGATTCACCAGTGCAACTGCTATGGCCGCAGCAGTGTGCACCTTTCAAGAGATGCAGGCGGGAAGTCAGGGCTTCTTGTGCAGAGAGTGGTCCTGATCCCCTCCCCCAGTCCGGCCCCTCCCTGTAGACTCACAGTGGTTCAGGAGTCTCACCTTGTTGTGAGATTCGCCTTGTTTTGTGGAAAATTGAAGGCGCATTGGTACCCTTGTGGTGTTTGGTGAATGTCTGGGTAGCCACAGGGGTGATGATGTCCCGGTCTGTATCAAAGATCTATCTGCTTGGCCCTCTGGTCCCACTGGTTTATAGAAGATGAAAGACCTGTAGGAAAATGATGTCCAGTAGGACTAACCATTATCCAGGTAAATAATTACCTGCACTTGAGGGCTCAAAAGAAACTGAGACGAGATATTCTTACTAGGGAGGGAAAGCCAAAGGAGGATGGGGCTTCTGGAGCAGAAGGTTGAGAAATTCTGAAGGCCTCGAGGGCCCTGAGCGGCTCAGATGATACCAGCATTTGTTTGCCTTTCAGTTTGCTCCTTTCTTGTTTGACCCTCCTACAAGCCCCAAGGTCCTCTGGCCAGATCCAGGCCTTCCCTGTGTCATGCCGATATACCCAGGCCCCTTGGAGCTCCGTGATTTGCCTGAGGTCCTACAGCCGGCCTACCAGACCTCCCGTGTGGGGTTCACAGGCTGATCCCTGTGTGCTCGCTGCCTGCCACACCGTGTCCCTGGCTCAGGGTCCCTGCAGAGGCTGGAAGAGCTGTGAGGACTGACACAGCCTTTGTGTGTTTCATAGGAGAGGAATTTGGGGGCTGGCCTCTCCAAGAGGCCTATGACAGCTGTAACTGTGGATGTGATCGGAGGGACAAAGAAGTTGTCCATCAGACAGGTTTGTGCCAGCAGTTTAATTTCCTTTATTTCAGGACTGGAAGTTATTTAAATTACTTTATAGACTTCCTGCTTCCTTACAAGAGCTCATTAAGTGCAGGCTGAACTGCTTCATTGCCATAATGGAGTGCCTGGACTTGCAGTTCCCAGTCTGCCCTCTAGGGCGTCCGGAGCGGAGAGGAGCGTGGTGAAAACACAGGCAGTTCAATTAGATGGCTCTTTTTTATTTATTTATTTATTTATTTTTAGTACTTGTTTGTTTGTTTGCTTGCTTGCTTAACACGTGTGTGCATGTGTGTGGCTGTAGCTGTGGCACGCCGAATGTACGGAGGTCAGAGGACAGTTTGTGGGAGTTGGTTCTCTCTTACCGTATCAGTCCTTGGATTCAAACTCAGGTGGTCAGGCTTGGGGCAGGCACCTTTACACACTGAGCCATCTCACTGGCTAGGGTGGCTCTTAATCGGTGCCCCATGATGTACTGCCAGAGGTGGTCTAACCCAAGTATAAACAATTACCCGTTACTCTGGAGTCCATAGGCTACTTCCTGGATCTTGTTAATTTTGCTAGCATTCATGTTCTGGAGAAGTGGCAGGTAGCTTCCCTGGCCTTAATCCGGGACCCTAACTACTGTTTTACTGATTGCAGCACAGCTTTGGGGGAGGTATAGTTTTACAAGCAGAAACATGGACCAACGAGGCTATGGCGTCTGCTTGGGATGAGGACAGTGTGCCGGTGTGATTGAATGATTTTAAACCTCTGGTTTTACTTGATAGCTCTCAGATGGATTCCAAAATTGCATTACAGCCCTTGAGCCCAGGTCTTGAAAAGATGTCTTATTTGGCCGAATGGGCTACCTTTAGGCATTCCAAGGAAATACTATTTAGAGGTCCATGCCGTACATCTTTAATTGTCCTGTCGGGGGACAACCTGCCCCACAGTACAGAGCTGAGCAGGTTACAGAATGCCGACTAGGAACAGTAGCCACAACAAACAAGCGTTTCAGGACAGCGAGCTTGCCAAGGTCCAGCTGTGCCTGGCTCCCTGCAGAGGCACTGGCCAGCTGTTTACCCACCAACCCTCCTGGGAAAAGCCAGAAAAGGTTGAAGGTGGGACAGGCCAGGCCGTTACATCCAAGTGGACCTTGCTGGACCCAGTGACTTTTGACCTATTACTCTCCAAAAGTCACCGGTGTGTGTCACTGCTGTTCAGTGTTTTCTTTTTTTTTCCTGACCTGGAAGGTTCTGGGCCCTCCCAGGAGTTGCCATCCGTTAGGGTCAGGGTTGGAGAGTCAGTCGCTCTTTGTTTGTAGGCAGACAAGACTGTTTCTAAAGATGGAGAGATAGCACAGCTACTTAAATATAACCCGAGTCAGACTTGCACGTCTAAGCGAATGCCGAGTTTTAAATATTCATTTACAACATTAAGCTCTGTAATTTCTTCATAAAGAATTCTAAAATAATAAAGATGACCTGGTAGGCAGAATTTCCTTGTATTTTTTTCCTAAAAGCTTTTCATAAGGTCCCTCATAAAAGATTAAGGGAGAACAAAACCACAGTGCGGAGCGAAGTCCTTGTTGTGGATTAAAAAATGATTAAGTGATAGGGAGCCCAGGAATGCTGGTGGGGACCCGCTGCTCGTAGCAGGGGAAGGTTAATCGAGGGGGCGTCTGAGGACTGTGTCGCAGGGGCCAGAGTTATTAAGTGTATTAATTGTTTGAAGAAGCAAACGGAGGGTGAATTCATGCCGTCCATCGCCGCCGCTACCCTGGATTTCGTAACTGGATCCAGTGCAGAGGTGTCCCTGAATGCATGGGGGGGGGGGGGCAGACAGTGCTGTGGTGGGGAAAGGAAATCCAAAGTCTCTGGAGTGTGCTTAGATGGGCGGTCTTGTCTACACGGGAAGCTGCCGAGACTTCTGAGCCCGTTGCCTCTTCCGGGGAGAGCCTCCCAGGAGTTCTCCTGGGTACCTTTCAAGCAGCTCTAGGGGCCTTGAAAGCAAAAAGTGGGTCAGAGACTTCGGATCGAGGGTGGGAGGTTTAGGGCGCCAGGGGAGGTCGCTCCTGTGGCCCTGTCAGAATGAGAGGTTTGGATCCCTGTGAGGGCTTGCTGTTGGGTGTGGAGGCGCTCTCCCCTCTTCATCCCTCAGAGGAGATTTGGTGTGTTGGCTGGTGCCATGTTACTTAAGGGAAGAGCAGGCCTGTTGGGTTGAAGTCTGGTAGAATACTCAAAGCAGAGGCAGGACTTCAGGTCCTTGAAGGCTCACGCTGAAGCGTCTTCTGAGGTGAACAGTGCTGCACACTCTAGTTGAAGCAGAAGCTAGACCCAGCTGCAGGGTTCAGGTGGGCCGAGCAGGCCTCTTGCATCTCCGCCTGAGGCTTCCCACAGTCCTTCTGAGGCCGAGATGAAGCTTCATGGGGCACGTCTAGCTTGAGAGCTTGTGTTTCTTGAATAGGCTCCTCCAGGCAAGCCCTTGGCCTCTTGCCTCCGTTTACCGGTTTTCTTTCATAGCTCCCTAACTCCGTTACCAGAGTCGCACTTTAATTAATCCCTGAAAAGTGCTGGCCTCCCTCAGCAGTGTTGCTGATTCCTTCCTTTTGCCTGTGAGCAGATAGAGGCATCTGTGTGGGTTGGGGGGGGGGAGTTCTCTGACAGGGCCCCTCCAGGGGATTTTTTTGCATCCTTGGTCCGGCACAGTTAGAAGCTGCAATTACCGCATGGTGGCTAATTACCCTGCCTGACATTAGATCAGTGGACAGAGGGGGCTCTGAGCCTGTCAGCAGAGGTCAGCCAGAGGTCCTCTCACTCAACAACCCTCCTGTGATAGCCGGACACAGAGAGAGGCTTGAATGGGGAAGAGGCTGAGAGCTGGCTCTGCTGCAGGTCTTTGCTGGGGGATGGGAAAGGCAGAAGTCTCTTGATGACTGAAGAGGTCACAGAGGCTGATAACCCTTCACACGACCCTGCAGGAAGGCGGAGGAGGCTCCGCATTAGAGGTGATACTCTAGCACAGAGCCAGCCAGATGCAGAGAGGAAGCCAGGACGAGGCGCTGGGATGGTTGGTGATGGCGCTGTGGCTGACCAGTAGGAGAGTCACTTTTGCCCAGCCTGAGAGAATGGGACAACTTGGAGCACTGATTTTGTTGTGTCTTGGGAGTCTGTTCATTCTGTGCCATTTGGTTTACATTTTTGCCCTGGCTCTCTTGGTAAAACTGTATTTGGTAAAACTGTATCTTCTCTTGGCTCACCCAAGCAGTAATCTCTAAGGAAATACAACGGGAGCTGGTTGTGTTGCTCAAGCAAACACAGGGTACGTTACGTTTCCCCGAGTGTCATGAAGAACATGCTAGGCCATGGCTATAGGTGTGTGCATGGCACTGTAGAGAATAAATATGAAGAAGATGCTGGACTGAAATCTGAGAACCGCCCCATCTGCCGTTTCACCCTCCACAGTTTTTGTTACCCAGCTCACCCGCGGCCTAAAAACACTAAATGGAAAATTCCAGAAAGGGAAAATTCGTAAGCTTTAAGTAATGTTTATTCTAGTGTATTATTCTTCTCCTAGCTACCAGTTAATGTTGTCGACCTGCTTATAAACCTATCAGCTTATAAACTGAGCGTGGTCCTATGTAGGTGTGTGTGAGAGGAGGAATAGCATGGTTAGAATTCAGTCCTGCCTAGAGTTCCTGACATCCAGCGAGCATCTAAGGATGCGTCCCCCTGCCAAAAGGCTAAGGGCATTTGTTTATCTTCGTACTTACCGTGCAGGGGATGGAAGCCAGGGGTTCGTGCATGATGCCTGCCGAGCAGGCAACCCCTGAGTTGCACCCGTCAGCCGCCTGCAGCTTTCAGATGATCTGTCTGCAGACGGGACTCAACACTTGTACTACTGCTCTGTGTGGACTAGAGCGATACCACCTACTGTGGCTCACAGTATGGCTTTGTTACACTAATGTTTTATAACGCCAAAGACCATTCCGTACCACGTGCTGTGTCACACTAGACACTACCAAAGCTATGACAAATATGCCAAACTAATACATAGTAAACCGATACTATACAAACTTAGCGATGTACACTTCTTTCTTTGGCATCGGTCTACATCAGGGTGTTGATACCGGGCTACTGGGTGCATTATTAGTGGGCAGGGAGCGGGGTTTAAAAAGAGAAAGGCCAAAGGAAAAATGTGTGCATTCTCTTCTTGTGGGTCCCCTCTGAGAGCCCTGCGTATGTATCTGTGTCTAAGGCGTGTGTCGTGTGTGTCTCCACCCTGGCTGGGACAGGCCCGGACTTCCCCAGTGTTCCTCATTCACATCAGGGGTAGGAGCCGTGCTGCTAATGTTCTCATAGTTGGTGTGCATCTGAGGAGCATTTCCTGAACTGCTGGTTGTGTGTCCAGGGGTACACTGGGCTTCTCTTGCTGCCGAGGTCAGGACACAGCAGGGCAGATTGCTATTCTGAACCAGAGCAGGGAGGGGTAACCTAGTCCCCTTGATCACCTCAAGTAACACTTGACTGGCTGAGCCTGAGGTGGCCTGGGGTCTGGCACTGTTCGCCCCATGTGCCAAATGCACAGTCAGGAAGAGAACCTGGGTTCTGAGTTGGGGAAGTTTGGCTAGAGATGCTGAGGGGCCTAGCTGGGGAGCCCGAGGAGGGGAAGAAAGAGGTGGGGAGAGAATTTGGGGGTCTACTCTTCAGAGTTTCTTGTCTGGAGCTGGGGAAGCCTCAGGCCTATGCATCAAACATGCTTCACAAAAGCTTTCCCGATCTTCCGCCCCTGGGTGCTGCCTACCACTTCCCCTCATATAACTTCACATTGGTGTAATTAACGTATAATTTGATACCTGGAAACTCATGTTGGGTGGAGCTGGAAAGGATTACTCAGCTTTTAGCAATTCCAGACTTGGGTTATAGAACTCAGTGTGCTACGCCCTGGTTCTCCAGTTACTAACCTGTTTTCCCTTCGCCCTTGCTCCTTAATTTTTTCAGTCCTGAAATGGCTATACAGTGTTTTCATCGTTTAGACACACAGCGGGTTGTTGCTGTACAATGACTGCCTGCTTGTCCAGTGGGGTTGGCCCCAGCTTTCTTCTCTCATGTGCTGTTGGGAATTGATGGCATCGTAGTTCTTTCCACTTCCTGTTTCTTAATCCAGGAAGTACCCCTGGCATTAAAAACTGTACTAAGTAATCAGTAGCAGAGAATAAAGAGGAAGAATGATGATGATTTTACACTGTGAATTCAGAGCATGCTGATGGTTATGTTTTGTTGGAGAAATTATTTATTACGTTGAGGCGTATACTAACTTAATTTCCGTCCTACCTGTGCATGTGAAGATACAAAGGCTGGCCGAATGAACACCAACCCATTGCTGAGAATGAGCTCGCATCATTGGGAAGCCAGCAGGATCTCTTAAAAATAAATCCAGACAGCCACATGTCTTAGAATGGACCTTCAGAGCTGTCCGGGTGACAGACATGCACGGGGTCAATGCAGAAAGAAGTGGAGTGGGCAGTGGCATCCAGCATGCTCCGTCGTCCAGAGTGCGCCCACTTCTGCTGGCCGTGGGGAAGGTGGGAGCAAAGGTAGCGCTGGGCCTGGCTGCTTGTCTCTGCCCTGCATTGTGCTTGCAAGCCATTCGGGGTTTCAGAACTTGACTTTGGAAAGCTTCTAAATTTGTTCCTAGCAGGTTGATTTATTTTGTTGAGGTCAGATTAGAGCTAATGGCCCTAATGGTTTACAATGATCCTAAATGGTTCTTAGCACTTAGGCAGGCTCAGATGGCCATTGTGGGCGGGTTTCCAAGTGTGGACCACATGATTCATAGATATTTGTTATTTGTTTATATATACTTATATATATTACACATATATATGAAACATATATTATTATTTGTTATATATATTATACATGTAAATATAACATATGCATATATAAATATACATATAACATATGTAAATAACAAGTACATATATTTATTGTTGAAGTTAGTGTTAAGAGTCCAGGTAATATGCACAAGCAAGGTTAAAAGGTAACAACTGAAATAGTATTAGTCTTATTTTGGTATCAAGTCCAGGGAGTCATTTGTCAACATGGATCTCACGGTCATGGTCATATGTGAATGAGTGAGAGTCCTGCCTGGAGTTTGGCAGGTGGTGGCCGCCCTTTGCCCTTTCCCTTGGGAGTGTGCTGTTCCTGAAATGTAGCCGTAGAGAAGCCTTCCATTTCCTGCAGCCATTCATTCCTGGGTGCCAAACAGTTCCTGTAGAGCAGGCACCCGAGTTAAACTGATCCCTGATGCACCCTTGCAGCCGTGCCCGGTACCTGTGAGTTCACGGCCAGGTCTTTGGCAGAGAGATTACACACTGCGTAAAACTGGCTCCGTGTTTCTGATTTCTGTATGATTGGGAGTAGGTGAGGCAGAGCCAGGTGCCTACAAAGGAGTGCGTGTCTCTGCTTGTCTCCAAAATTAAACGGTGCATGTGTATGCACAAGCTCCCTCTGTGGGTTGAGGCCTTCCGGGGCTTCTGGGAGCAGCCAGAAGGCTATGGCTGCTCTGGGGGTTGGAGCCCAGGGAGGAGTCTTTGGTAATACCCTCTCTGTATTTTAATGGGGGAGATGCAGCGGCAGAGGTAACACAAAAGATGTCACCTCCCTGTCCTTTAGCTTAAGCCAATCATCTACCCCAAACTCACTTCTGTCAGTTGCAGAAGTGATGCTACAGGCCACATCTAGGCAAATTGCCTTCCGGGTTAAAATCTGTTGGCTGCTGTAGATCAGGCCAAGAGTTATTGAGTGTTGAGTGAGGGCAGACGGGCCTGACTTCCAAATGCTAGTGGAATGGCTGTTGGGTTCTTCCAATCCGTGTGAGTTCCCTTTTATTCTTTTCTGTGCTACGAAATGCTGCCCTTTGGCGGAGGTTCGTGGGGCCAAGGCTGTCATGCTTCACCTCAGGGCGTCATAGTTTTCCACTGAGCAGTGTGATGACGGCTGCTGTGCTACCTGTGAGACACCTGCTGTTGGGAAACGAGTCCCCATTCCATTTGGTCAGGACAGCATGGGTTCTCCTGCTCTCCATCTCTATCCAAGGGCTAGGAACGGGTCAGGTCCCACCAAGCTTCAGCCCCGGGTGGTGATAGAACTCACCCAGGTCACCGCTGGCACATGTTGCCAAACCATGCGTTCTCCAGCCTGTGCTGGATGCTCTTCAGTGAGTCCACAGCCACCAAGTTCTCCAGAGAAGTTTTAATTACCAACCAAGGTGATGTGGTTTCTTCAATGTGTTGTTACAAATGGCTGTCAGGCCGAGGAGCCCCGGGTAGCCTCCTCTATCAATCAAAGCTGGCAGTTATCACATGGTGGGCTCCAAGCAGGAGCTGTGCACGCCGCCGAGTGCCTGATGGCTGCGCTTGTCTTCCCTAGGGTGAGGGTTTAGCTTAGTTCCTTAGGCTTCTGAGGGAGGTGCTCTGCCTAGGCCTACTGCAGTGGCTTTTCGTAATAGCCTCAGGAGTGAGGCCTGCATTTGGGTAGGGAGTAGGAGTTTGAGGGATTGGCTCAAATGAAAGACCTTGAAATGGCAAATCTTTATTAGTTTTGTAAACAGCTTTAGGAAGCGCTAGGAGCATCTTGCAGGGACCCTGCAATTATCATAATAAACAGTTTTATCATCTTCTTGGCAATCAATATTGTGGCTTATGCTGCTTTAGTATCTCAGTGGTATTGATTACCTTAACAACTGTGCTGCGGTCAGCTTCCATTAACCCTTACTCTGCCAGCACAGCCTGTGCCTGTTGGAAAGACTGCTCTGCAAGTGCCGGAATTTGACAGCTGGTCAGTGAGGCAAACACAGCTTTTATCTCAAAGTGCCTGGGAGAGGGAAGGGTTTTTAAACAGTGGATCTGGAGGCTAACGCAGCTTCGTAAGGCATTGTGTGTGCGTGTGCATGCGTGTGCGTGTGTGTGTATGCGTGCGTGTATCCATCAGAGACTGTAAGTTATGACATTAGGGTTCCAGTTAGTGACTCAGGAATCTGAATGTTGAAAGGGGAAATTTTGGTCACCCCTACCAATCATTCCAACGTTCCTTTCACCTTTCCTGGGGGACAGATGACTGTGTGTGGAATTCAGTCGAGGCCAGAGGCAGTGTGCAGCAGGCATCCCCGGCCCTCCTCTTGGGCTCATTTTCTCATCCACCTTTTACTTTCCGAGAGAAATCACTTATCTGAGAACATTGCTTGAAGCGTTCAGGTTCCCCTGGACCAATGAGCATCTGAGGTGAAACAGTCTATCAGCAGAAGACAGAGTGCTGGAGGTGGATTCTGGTGCCGAGGGAGATTGTATCACCTTCACTGGCCGTCCTGTCTCTGGTCTGGTTAATGTTTACAGTCTCCTTCCCGCCTGCTGGAATGAAGGTGACCAGGGCGGTTTTCCCTAGCTCACTGCCCCACCCCACCACCCCCCTGCCACCAAGCCAGGGGCAGGACTTGTCATGTAGGGGCTTAATGATATCAAATGGCAGTCATTTGGGAAAAGGCTTTGCGGGGGCGGGGGGTCATGCTGGTGGTATTCTGTGTGTGTGTGTGTGTGTGCGCGTGAGGGTGAAGCCACATATGCACGTATGTGTGAATGTGTGGGTGTGTGCGCACATGTGTATCTGTGAGTACGTGTGTGGGTGTGGGCTTTTCTCGGATGCTTTTCTCTTTTTAATTGCTCTGTCTTGTTTTATGGGAGAGAGATGGGTTATGTGTGCATAGGCATCTCTGTCTGCATGGAACTGGGACCCCGGGACTTGGGGTTCCACTATGACAGCAGAGGGTCCCCTGAGAAAACCAGCCATATTTGGATGATGTTGACAATGGAAATGAACCATTTTTTCAGGTTTCATGTAGATGTATGCATTTTGATTGGGTCACAATACACCTATACTAGATTTATACATTTGCATTGGTACACATCATGTATATTTATGTTCATAGATACTAACATGCATATTAATATATGTGTATATATATATGTATGTATGTATATATATATATATATATATACATTTACTGATGGGTATATACACAAATGGTAATGTAGTGTGTATAAATATGGTGGGCAGAGTTCCATTGAGTCTTAGGGATGAGCCTGTGTAGCATAGCAAACCTTAACTCCTTTGGCCCACTGAAGGTCCCTCAACAGTGCACACCCCACAACACACGTGCTGTGCGACTTGATGGACATTGACCTGTCATATCTCAGGGGTGAATTTTTAAAGTTTTGGGAGCACAGGTTTCATGGCGGATCCGGAGGCGGCAAGGCAGGATTGGATGAGGGGAGAGGTGAATTGGGTGACATGTCAACTTTCTTGCTGCTGTCTCTGGCTTTCTCTTTCTTGAGGCTTCTCAGTGGGATCCCAGAGAGGGGACTGGCTGTGTGTCTTACGATAACGGTCAAAGGGTTGGGCTTGGAGAGGTGCAAGCCAGTGTTGATCAAGCTGTTGCCATTGGAAGGTATTTCTTCTGCCAATAGGGCTCAAGCCCTAGACAGCCAAAAGTCTGTGCATTAAGGGTCAGCAAGTCAGGCCTCCGTCTGATACAGAAAACTGTAGGCTGTGACTGGCTGGGCCAGGGTCATAGTGGTGGGACTCTGCTGTGCCATCCGGTCACAGGTCTGCCCAGCAGGGTCTTCTGGAACCAAGCTCAGGCCATAGCAGTGAGGAGGCAGATCCAAGCAGGTGTGAGAAGGGCCTCTAGGAGCAAGGCTAGGATGGGCCTTCTGTTCAGGGATGGAGAGTTGTATGGGCCATGGCATAAGCAGCCTTTCCCTTGGGCCCCTACCCTGTGAGGTCATCTCCTATAAGTGGGGATATCTAGGGTTCTTGGTCACCCGCTTCTGCCCCCCATCTTTCTTCCCAGGATTCCTTGGACCCACGAATGAGAAAGTGTTATTTTGAATACCAGTGTTCTTCCTGCAAATGTCACACAGCCTTATATGGCTATTGTTGGCTGTTGGGTTATTGGCTGATAGGACTAAAGTTCTCAGGCTCCCCCCTAACAGCAGTCAGTTTTGAAGAAGCTACACATGCCCGTAGAATAGGTCATGTTCCTGAAGGGAGTGAGCTGGTTTTGTTTGGTTTGATATAGATACTTGTTCTTTGGGCTGTGGTATGGTTACACCATGACCTTTTATGCTACCCTTTGGTTCTAATCTTAGCCCTTCAAGCAAAGCAGCTCCTGTAGGTGTGGCCTTATTCACGAGGAGCTTTGAGGTGTCCATAGCTTATTTCTTCATTTTGTAGATGGGATGAGCAGTGGTCAGATTGCCTCTGGCCGTGGGGCTGCCTGTTGGCTAGGGATGTCCGGGAAGGAGGGACACTGCTGCTTTCACTGTCCTCCAGGTTCTCTTCGTTCCTTCCTATCTTCCTTCTTCTTTCGGAGGCAGGGTCTTACTTTCAAGATCTACCTGCCTCTACCTCTCCAGTGTGGGATTCAAGGTGTATACCACCATGTGTGAGAGTTTTGCATGTATTATGTATATGTGTACCATGTGCATATCTTGTGCCTGCCAAGAAGAGGGCATCAGATTCCCTAGAACTGGAGTTATGGGCAGTTGTGGGCTGCCATGTACAAGCTGGGAACTGAACCCTTGTCCTAGAACTGGAGTTATGGACAGTTGTGGGCTGTCAGGTGCAAGCTGGGAACTGAACCCTTGTCCTCTACAAAAGCAGCAGGTGCTCTTAACCACTGAGCCATCTCTCTAGTGCTGATGCCCTCCCCGCTTCTTTTGGAATAGAACCTCACGTATTCTTGGCTGGCCTTGAACTCACTGTATCATGAAGCATGACCTGCCACGCCCGATCCTCTTGCTTCTGCTTCTGTAGTCTTGAGATTGTAGGCCTGCATCGCTGTACCTGGCTTCTGCGTCGCTGAGAGTCAGTCAAACTCAGGGACCCAGGTACACAAGGCAAAGTGCTTTAGCGATTGAGCTGCGTTCTCAGCCTGTCACCCAGGCTCCTTACCAGCCTGCTCTTTGTATAAACCTACAACTTAGCATCCTCCTCTCAGGGTTCTTGTGTATGTGGGAAGACTCACTGTTTAGCATTAGAGGTTCAGTATCCTTTATTCAAAAGGCCAGAGGCCAGAATTGTTTCCGGTATTGCGATATTTACATAAGCATCATGAGATACCTTGGAGATAGGACCCAAATTTAAAAAAAAAAATTATTTGTTGTCCATGTACTCCTTACATATCTTAGAGGTAATTATGTATAGTTTAATAATTTTGTATCCAGGTATAGAAATTTCCCTCTGTGGGGTTGCATTCAAGAAGCTTCAGATTTTGGATTTTTGAATTGGGGAGACTCACACTGTGTTGACACCAGTGCCTGTTGGTTGTCATCTGTGGAATATCTCTTGAGTCCTTGGTACACTCATATCTTTCTACCTTGGGACAATGATGGGGCATCGCCCTCTGTCCTTGGGGAGACTGGTGATACTTGTGGCTGTGTGGATTGTGGAGGTGGTGGTGTTAAAGCCCGCTGTAGAGATATTTCCCAGAGCCCCCCAGCATGATGGGGACCACGCTGGGGCTGGAGGGAGGGGCTGCTGATGGAATTTGGGGTTGTGTGTGGGGGCTGTACGTGACAAAAAGCACACTTACCGTCAGGCCATCCAACTGCGGGTGGACGTGATGGAAGCTGCCCAGTTCACCTCAGTCCGGTGTGCGAAGCAGTCAGGTGACTGAGGAGGCATTAGTGTTGATTTGAAAGATAGTGAGCAATGAAAGAGTGGTGGTGGACACCACTGTCTTTCAAGTCCCTAGAAGTCACACACACACACACACACACACACACACACACACACACACACACAGCTCCTCCCACAGTCTTGAGGACTGAACCTATGAACACAAAGTCTGTGAAGATAAAAGGTGCCACTGAGCTGGGTGTGGCGGTGCGCGCCTGCAATCCCAGCACTCGGGGGCGGGGGGGGGGAGGCAGAGGCAGTGCACACGCACTCTGCTAGTGAACTACAACTCTTGTTTGCTGTCCTCAACACCGCGACCACAAGCAGCGTGGGGCGGAAAGGGCTGACTTGGCTTACAAGTTGTCTCCGAGGAACACGGCTCATTGGCTTGGTCTTCATGGTATTCACAGTTTGCTCTGCTATACACAACTCAGGACCTTACCTGCCCAGGGGTTGCGCCATGCATGGGGGTGGGGATGTATCACCCACTAATCAAGAATGTGCCCTACATATGTGTGGCAGGTGTGCAGCCAGGACTTCCTGTGGGATGCCTGCAGCGGAAGCAGCAGCTGTCTCTGACTCCATTGCCTGCCTGTGGATTCCCTTCCCCCTAACTGGGCTACCTTGTCTAGCTCAGTAGAGGAGGGCGCCCCTAGGCCTGCTACAACTTGGTGTGCCCGATCTGGTTGGTGTTCATAGGAGGCCTCCCATTTTCTGGGCAGAGGGGGAAGAGGGGCCAGGGAGATGCCATTGGGATGTAAAGTAGGCAAATAATTTAGTTAAAACAAAACAAAACCTAAAAAATAAATACATAAAAAAACAAAAGATTTAAACAAATTTTTCAAAACTAAACTTATATTTTTTTTTTTGTTTAAAAAAAAGAAAGAAAGAATGTGTCCCACAGAGTTGCTCACGGGCCCGGTCGGTCTGATGGAGGCTTTTTCATAGTTGAAAGCTCCTTCCCAGGTGATAATGGTTTGTGTCAAGTTGACAAAAACTCAACTAGCACAACTGTATTCTCAGCCAAATACGTGTTTAATTTAAAAATTAGATATATTGACTCTATGCGTGAGTGAATGTTTTTCCTGTGTGCGTGTGTATGTTCCACGTGTGTGTGAGGTGCTGTAGAGGTCAGAAAGGGGCATTGGAGTTACAGGTGGTTATGAACAACGTGGGTGCTGGGAATCGAACCTGGGGTCCTGTAGAAGAGCAACAAGTCCCGAACCTTCTCTCCAGCCCCTCCCTTCCCTTTTTTTTTTTAACTATCAAGAATGGAGACTTCTACCTACCTTGTCCTTGGATGCTTTTTTTTTTTTTTTTTTTGTGGGGAGGGGTGTCATAACCAGCCTTGGACTCCAAGCTGTAAATCAAGGCTTGTGTGAGTGAGCTTGGCTGGCTGACATTTTGTACAAGGCTCGTTTCTGCTCGCTGAGGACAGTGACAGGCACAGAGCCTGGGATGTGATAAATCGTCCTTTCCTTTATTCTTCTGACATCAGCAGTGTGTTTGTGTAATTTCCACAGGGGGAGGTCGGTAGATGGTGGGTTTTGAACATGAGCTTTAGAGATAACTGGAGCTAACGGGGGTTTGATAAACAGAAAGCTCTTAAAGGAAGGGGAACCTTCATTGCGTCGGAAGAGGCTCTGGTTTGCCTTGAACAGGCCAACTCAAGGCTGTAGCTTGGTTCTGGTTGCATTGCGACTTCATGAGATGTGTCTGATAATGTATCTAAGGGAAATACATTGTATAAAAATAGAACAAAACAGTGAACTTTTCTGTAACTTACACCTGGACTCAGCAATTAACTTTTCTCTGGATTCACATAATTTTCTTTTGTTCTTTTTTGAAATATTTTGAAGCCAATCTAAAAGTGTCATAATGCTTTATCATTTTCAATATAAATGCTATCATTGTTCCTGAGCAAAGCTGACCTACCTTCCTACCTGCCTTTCTGTACTGGGAATTGAACCCAATATTTTTTGCATGCTAGGCTTGTGTCCCCCCATTGAACTACACCCTAGCTGTAGACACACCCTTAGCCACCCCCTCTCCCCTCTCCTCCTTACTGCTGAGGACTGAACACAGGGCCTCAAACATGCTGGGTGAATGCTAGACACTGAGACACAGCCCAGCTCTCTTCCCCTTATCTAATACCAAATTGTGACTTAGACTTGTCTGATAGCCTTCAGCTTGGCTTTTTTTTTTTGTTTTTATTTTTTGAGAGAGAGTTTCTCTGTGTAGCTCTGGCTGTCCCAGGACTCAACTTGTAGACCAGGCTGGCCTTGCATTCACAGAGATCCACCTGCCTCTGACTCCCTAGTGCTGGGGTTAAAGGCGTGCACCCCCGGGCCGGACCCCAACATGGCTTCATAAGGAGCTGGTTGGGTACCATTGCTATTCACATGGAGTCTACATAGTGGAGTTTGTTCTTTGTTTCTTAGGTCTCTCCTAAGAACAGTTTGTTTTGTTTTTTGTTTGTTTGTTTTTTCCTGCCTTTTACCCCCAACTTCCATTTGAGCATCCTTCTAGCCCTCCAACCTGGAGATTTTGAAGAGGAATGGGCAGCCATGTCCGTATGAGAGAGAGAGAGAGAGAGAGAGAGAGAGACCACTGTTAGCATGGTATGAGAAGCCCAGGCCCTCTCCTCCTCTTCTCTCTACCATTGACCAGCTGTCTGACCTTTGGCAAACCACCAACACCCTGTGGGGTCATTATTCTTGTCTATCAAAGGCAGTAGTGAAGCTAGAAGGCTTCACACTCAGGCACCCTCGTTATTGCCTCCCTAAAGAGCTCCACAAGGCACATCGCAGACACTTCTTGCTCACATGCTCATCCTACTTTTGGCAGTTGAGAGGTAGGTCATCCAGACCAATTGCCTTGCTCCTTCCCTCATAGATACTGTGAATGATGAGCCTCCAGCTGAGTGTGCTTTCTGTGTTGACTTATGGACATGCTAGGGAGCCAAATCCATGAATGCATTATAACTTTCAGTCTTATCTAAACTTCTCTACTTCTTCTTTTTCTTCTCCTTTTGCTTTGGTTTTGATTTATCTTATGATGGCCTATTGTTTATTCTTGTAAGCGGCACCAGTACGTATCTGTTGACTGAATATACTTATCCCCAGCGTAGCCTGTAAGCTCACTAAGGTCTGGTCTCTGACTTAACGGAGTCTCTTGAGCCATTGATGGGCTGGGGTTGTAGCTCGATGGTAGAATGCAGGGCCCTGGGTTTGACATCTAGTAAGGGAAGGAAAAACAACCAAGCCTTAAGCTGTGCCTGGGTAATCATCCTATTGCCATCAGTCACCTACAAGTTTCTATTTGATGGTGGTTTTGATGCAGTATTCCTTTTGTAACTATGGCCCACCTCTTCTCTGGTTCATCCTTCATGAGACACGACGGCCTGTGGTGGTCTGAGGAGCCACCTGGGTGGTAGGTCTTTTGTGGAACTTGCCGTTTCAAATAGCTCTCACTGTCCTTTCTCTAGGCCTTTGGCGAGTGAAATAGTATTTGCTGGACAAACAGTTGGAGGGGATTTTAACTGCTAAAACAGTAGCCATTCCATACATTCCGCAGAGAAGGCCACCTGTGGTTCCAGTCTGGGACACAGGAGTGCCAGTGTTGGGGATGGTGGAGGTGGGTAAATCAGAATCTGTTATCTTCCACCTCTGGACATAAAGAGGCCGGGCCATCAGATGAGCTCTGTCCTCCTCCAGGTCCCCTGTGTGAGCTCCTGTGCATGCTCAGTCCTCTTCTGCTGCTTAGGAGAGCTGACTTGGTGCTCTGGAAGGCCCTGGTATCAACGGGCTCTCTTCCACCTCCGCTGCCTCCGTTCTCAGGAGACCGAGACAAGAACAGTGCCTGGCACTCAGTAGGCACTCAATAAATGGTAGGTGCCCAGAGGATCATCTCTGGGAGGGTTGATGACAGGCCCTGTCAGGTCTTGTCAGGACTTCCTTCCTCCTTTGTTGACACTTGGAAAGGGATCCCTAGATCTTGGGCTTTGTGAAGCTGTGAGATCGGCATTTAAAAAAAAAATCCCATTCTGGGTTGCTGGAAGTGTTCTGAGTCATGGGGAGAAGTTTTAATTTTAAGTGCCTGTTAATTCAAGAAGTCCCATTGGTGTGCCCCTCACCCCATCCTAGCTGGCAGCAGCCTGTCATTTGTCCTTTCATGGTCAGCCTGAGGAGAGTGTTTCCGATCTGCTGCTCTGGGTGGACTCAGTCCAGTGGAAGGCAAGACCTCCTGGTGGGGGTGGGGTGGGGTCCTGGGTGTGGCTAGAAACTCGAGGCTCGCTGCTCGTGAGTTTTCTTCTAATGGAATTTCCCATCACTTACTGCCCTGCTGATTTCTGATCAATGAAAATGAAATTGCATCACCTCCTCAGAGGCTCCACCTAGGCCCTGCTGCTTCCAGCTGTGTCAGTTCCGGTAAAGTAATCTCATCAGGCGTGCGAGAGGGTAATAGGAAATAAAAATAAAAACCCACAATTAGCAAGAGGCCTTGCCGCTGAGTAACACTTACCATCCCAGAGGCAGAAAGGGCTGGGAAGTGGAAGGCTCAGGAAAGGGTCCCTGGGGGTGGGGGTGGGGGTGGGGGAGGAAAGGGAAGAAAAAGGAAAAGAAGATTCCCAGTGCTTTCCTTTCTTCCTCCTTCCTGGCTTCACCCACCTCGTAGATAGTTTGAATTTGTGTCAGAACTTATGCTGCTTGGCTTCTGGGGTCTGCAAAGTTACCATGTGATGAGCCTGTCTTGAGTCTCCCAGAAATCCTACCTTTTCTTGGTCACTAGTGTGGTGAGCCCCTGTCTCTGCCAACCCCAGCTCTGTGCTAGGGATCCTGATGGACCAAGGTGGGACAGTTCGGAACCATGGCTGGTGGAGAGAGGTGGCTCATGTCTATTCTTCATTACTCTGTGTAACTCCAAGCGCATGTGTAACTCCAAGAGCATGAGGTGCTGTGAAAGGACGTGTCATTACATGAAAGCTGGGCCGGGCTACCTTTTGGTAGAGTGCAGGGGCTGTGTGTCACCCTGGTTGGTAAGACTTGGGGAGGTTGTCCACTGTGTCCAGAATATTCTACCACTTACGTCTGTGAGGGCCGTAAAGTCACAAGACCCAGCCTGAGGAGGAGCCAGGGCCTGAGGAACCAGGATGGGAATACAAAGGGCAAATGAGGATATAGAAAACCTGTTGGGTCACCTTAGGGGAGCCAGCAGAAATGCAACTGTATCCTCCGGTCAGCCTGACTTATCAGAGACAGAAGAAATGCTTGTGTGTAGCCACGCCACGGGGGCTGGCAGTTTCGTGTAGGTATAAGTAAGACAACAGTCTTTATTCTGGGTGGGGGCGGGGGGGAACCTGTTGAGAAATGGCCGAGCTAAAGTGTCCAGCCTCAGTGTTTTCGGTGTCACAGGGTTGAGGGCAGGCGCTCAACCTGCCATTCCATATGCTGTAAGTAACTCCGATTTTTTAAGCCCAGCGGACTGCAGGCCACGGTTGCCATGTCTGGGTTCATACACAGGGCAGTTCTGACATCAGAGCTGGAAGGCTCTGGGAGGGATGAGCGCTGGGCATGCTGTCTGGTGAAGCCTAGCAGCTGCAGCTGTCTGATGACCTCGTCCACCAGCACAGGCTCACACTCTAGGTGGAGAGCGAGCCATCGGGAGCCTGCATCAATAGTGGGATGCTGTGTATGTGGTAGGCACTCAATAAGTATTTCTTAGGAGGGAATGAAAATCATTAGCGGGGGCCTGTGCTGTTTTAGATCAGTATTATGCTAAGTAGCTTCGAACTAAAGGCCAATAGGGCTAGAACCTCAGGATTCTCTGTGCGGCTGAAGCCCAAGAAATTAGAACCGTTAGCCAGGGAGGTTTAATTTTCAGCCAGCCTTGTGATGGTTGAAATGTGGAGGTCTTTTGGAATGGTAGAGTTTCTGAAGTTTTCCCTCCTGGTCCCTTCCAAGATCTGACGGGCTAGTAGAACATCCTGGTGCAGGGATCAGAGGTCCAGAGGTGAAAGGATGGCAGGGGAAGCTCCCAAAGGAAGCTGATGCCTTTCATCACCCAGCACATGGTTTTCGTGTGTGCATGTTTGCAGAAATATGTTTCTCCTCTGCCATGCCATGGTAGACACTTAGGATGCCATCTTGATCTACATTGATCACACTTGATGACTCGAACTGGCAATTTCCCCCACGGGACCAGGCGTAACCAGGGTGTTCAGGAAGCCATTAAGGAAAACTATGTAACCACACACATTCCCAAACTCAATTGTTGGTTCTTAGCAGTGCTGGGATAAGAGACTTTCAAACATAATTAATCCAAGTACTATTTAGAGTGGCCTTGGTGATTCTTCATAGCAGCTTGTTGGCCCCAAGGCAGCGCCAGAAACAGCACGAGGAAACGGACTGCCTGGGCCATGTCTGCTGGCTCTGTGCTAATGTTACCTGTAGTTGCTAGCTTTCCTTGGGGCCTTCCCAGTGGAGTAAGGAGAAAAATCCCTCTGTTTTGCCAGTTACCAAGTTGGCTCTTTAAAGTAGCCAATGGGGGAGAGGTCTCGGTATGGTTTTCTCATCTGAAAGGAACAGTGTAAGCATTGGGTTTTAGAACCCGCCTGCGGGGGTGGGGAAGAGGCAGAGCATTGGCATCCAGGTTGCCTTTGTTAGCCAGTGGCCATGTATGCCTTTCCTTGCTGTTGGCGGGTGTGTGTGTGTGTGTGTGTGTGTGTGTGTGTGTGTGTGTGTGTGTG
>NW_026596034.1:24838468-24870249 GCF_907164565.1 Psammomys obesus
GTGTGTGTGTGTGTGTGTGTGTGTGTGTGTGTGTGTGTGTGTGTGTGTTTCATCTTTGGAATCTGGAAATCTCCCACTCATGCTGAAGAAAAGCAGCCTGGGCCCACTTCCACCTGTCTTGCAGTCCTCCTCGGGGCCTGGCAGTGGTACTTGCAGCTCTTCCACTTGGCAGTAAAGAAGAAAGTTGAAAATAGAAGTAACTCCATCACCCAAAGTGGATTTGAAGTGTCTCACATCATCCATTGGTGAAATGAGTCATTTAGCAGAGAATCCTGTGATGTGAGCTTTGTCACTGCTGTGCTCTCTGAACAGGAAGTCAAGGGAATTTTCATATATACCATCTGAAAGGGCCTGGGAAGGCCCTCATTGGAGCCATTCAAAGAACTGGCATGGCTGTGTGTGCGTGCGCATGCACACTTGTACGTGGCTTCATGTGTGTTACCCTGCTAATGAGTCTTCAAAGGGTAGCCTTTGTTTTGTTATGGTGCCAGTTTCTGAGCCTTGTGCCTAAGCTACCGAGGTGAGCACTCTGTGGTCTTCCCTCACTGAGAAGGGAAATAGGCTTCCATTTTCAGAGTCATTTGGAGGTGGTTGCTGGGAGGGTGCAGGGTGGGGAGGGGTTAGGGGTAGGAAAGACGACTTTCCTTTACCCAGGCCCACCTCTCTGGCTTTCCCATTACCCATGACAAGTGGCCAGCTGAGTTATTGGTGGGGACATATTTTCCCTTCCAGGAGAGTTGAGTGGGTCCCTTAGATACTGGACATAGCTGCCACAGGACCAGAGAAAAGCCTCTGGTGGCAAGTTGTTTGTATCTCACAAATCAGACATACATCAAAGAAAGGTGAAGGGCTGTCCTCTAGCTGCAGCCCTGACCTGCAAACATAACAGAGGCCCTGCCCAAGGTCCATTCTGACATTCGAACAGCCTTTAACTTGAGCACGTCCTTCTGCTGTCCGAGAGGATTTTTCTGACAACGAAGAGAAGGTCCCAGTAGTTCAGGGACTCGTGTGAGCTCCTCCTTCTGTTTTGCTAGTAAACTTGGCTTTGATAAACTGTTCTGCCATAGGCCACTCTCATATTGGCTGTACCTGATAAGCCTTTCCCCTGAACAATTGCACTTAGGGATTTGCTTCATTTCTTAGATTTCTGTTCCTATCAGAACTGCCCTTTAGTAACTTTAGAATGAGAAAGAATCAATCTAGCACCAAAAACTACAAAATATTGAGATAAGCAGAGAGGTCTTTTGTGAATTATTATTATTAGATTGGATCTTTTGTGAATATGTGTATGTATATATGTATATATATATATATATAATATATATATGAGATGGATATGTTCTCATTATGTTTTTTAAGATCATACTAGGTCAGTGGTTCTCAACCTTCCTAATGCTGCGACCTTTTAGACCTTTTAATACAGTCCCTCATGTGGTGATAAAAAAATATTCCATTGCTACTTCATAACTGTAATTTTGCTACTGTTATTAATCGTCATATGAATATCTGATATGCAGGGTATCTGCCATAGGTTGAGGAGCGCTGCATTAGATACACAGAGTATACTGTGTATTCATCATATACTTCATGTGTGGTGTGCTAGAGGATTAGCAAAGACACAGTTGATCTTTGCAGCCTCCATTCCAGTTGTAGAGGTAAAAGCAGCCAAGATGGGGCAGCAGAGATAATTTTAGTGAAGAACAGAATGATGAGGAGAAAGGAGAGAGCTTTCTGTTGGCCCCAGTTCCAGCATAGGACTTTATTGCCTAAGGAAAACTTGATCATGTCGCAGGTCCAGATAAATCTTGAGGAAAGCTTGGAGCTGGAGGCACAGATAAGAAGGCCTAAGACTAGACGGTTGAGGCAGGACCTTCCTTGGGAGGAAGCACCCCAGCTGATTTATTAACATATCGGTCCCTGCATAGCTGGGGGTGTTTGTTTCATTTTGTGATTTCAGCTCCCTGAGGTCAGGGGTAGTAACCTGGAAACATTAAATAGAAAATTACACAAATAAACAAAAACAAAAAAAGTTTCACATTGTGTGCTGGTCCAACCAGTGTGGCAAACTCTCCTGCCATCTTGGTCCATTCAGTTGGAGTCACTAGCCATCACTCTGTGTAGCAGATCTATGCTGTATGCTCTGCCCATTTGGTCATCACTTGCTAGCCTTCTCAGCCACTTGATTTTCGTGATGTGAGGGTGCCCTGTAACAGTGGCCGTGAAGTGTAAGAATGATTACTAATGCTGGCAACTCAGACATGTGCCAGAGAAGCCCCAAGATGCTCCCCTTAAGGGAAAAGCCTTGAGTTCATCGGGAAGGAAAAGAAGATCTGTGTGCTGTGGGTGAAAACAAACTTCCTCTCAGGAAATGTAGGAAGAAAGAAAGTCCCACGGTTCTGCTGTAACTGCAAGCTCATCTTTTAACTGCAAGAGTTATCTGCCATGATGGAGTTTCATTAAGATGGAAAACCATCTTAACTAAGTTCGGTACTGTTCTCAGTTTGAGATGTCCTGTTGTAGGAGCTTGGAACTGATGTAATAATTGCTGTAATGAGATGGTAGACCTGAGACTGTGTAAAGCCATTGCGGAGAGAGTTTAAGATTGGGTAGTTTGGCTGTTTGGTTCTTGAGACAGGAAAGCATAAACTGGTTTTCCTGTTTCAAAGATGGTACCAAAAGTTCTTTCCAGAAAGGCTGGGGCAGACAGCGAGGGGCAGCAGATTTTGGACGTGTTCTACCAGGCCAGGTTGTGAGTGATGGAAAGCCAGCCACTTAGAGACAGCTTGTGGTCTGCTGAAAGTACCAGACTGTGTATTGAAGCTGTAAGTCTGGAATGGACTTTTTGGGAGTCAACTCCTAAGTTCAGTAATTGAAACCACAGAAGTAGTTAAGGTAGTTGATGTACAGAGATAAGAGCAGAGAGCCAAGGAGCAAGAGTACCACGGTGCTTAAATACAGCAGGAGAGCCACGAGGAGGGATTTCTGCGGGTTGCAACCATAGTGAATTTTTATTGAAAAGCATACATCCCCAAGAGCTTAGGAATGGGAGGAGGGCAGGTGATAAGGTGCTCAGACAGGGAGGAGAGCCGGGAAAATATACCAGGGAAGTGAAGAGAAATGATTTAAAGGTGGTGGGCAGTTCTCATGCAGGGGAGATGGCAGAAGATGGATATAAGAGAATAAGAGCCATCGACCAAGGTGGGTCTGGCATGTGCCACCTTGGAGGGAGGTGGAATCCTGAGGACAGAGGTGTCCCCTTGCTCACTGGAAGGGGTGCTTGGCCCTCGCCAGCAGAGCACCTGATTTTTTCATTTAGGGGGCCTGGGTGGGGCCTGGCACCTTTGCAATTTCATTGAGTCCCACAGTTGGTTCTGCTAGACAACAGTCTGATGAAGTAGCCCTCTGCAGTCGCTTAGAGGAGGAGGAACTCTCCAGAGCCCAGGCAGGCAGCCTTTGAGGAAGTGAAAACAGTGGGCAGCATCCACTGTTGGAAAGTGTTGTGATCCAAAGGACTGGCAAGAGTGGTGCCCGAGGGTTGGGCTGTGAGTAGGTGGGACTCTAGTCTAGCCGTCTGGTGGGAGGGATCGCCAGGAGAGTCCCGCAAAACCCATGGATTAATCACTGGCGCAAAGGACAACAGCCCCTGTTGTAGAAATAGCATGCCCTCCACACATAGCTGCAGGTGGCGTCAGTCAGTCTTACCAGAAAAGGAGGTAGGTTAAAACACAGATTCTTCCCTGTCGTGGCATCATCTCTCTCTCTCAAGCGATATCCCTGTTGATGGTGTAGCAAAAGTGATGCTCAGGACCATCGCTAGTGGAGCTTGGGAGAATTTTCTTGGAGTACAGGCTGGCACACGCCAGAGTCTGGAATGTTCCTGTCTTTAGAGCCAGCAGTTTTCCTTCCTAGAAATGCATGCTAAGGAAATAGAGCCAGAACACTATGGACAAGAGCTAGGCTCATAGAGTAAGAAGAGGCTACTGTGGCTCCAGAGGCTGGCTGAGGCCGCCCTACTGCTTGTCCTCAGACTTACAAGCCTCTCTGTCCTCGTCTGCAAAAATGGGTTCTTGCAGGGATGTCATGAACTGATGTAGTCAGCAAAGGCGCTCAGGACCACACTTAGTCCTGCTGTCCAGTCCAGCAGGTACACTCATATTTGTCGACTTGTCTTTCTTACGCACACAGAGATTCATGGGCATTTATTGCAGGCTGGACAGTGAAACCTTGGGAATTACTTAAGTGTCTATTTAAATGTAATAACATCTGGTAAAATTACGTCGCATCTGTAGGCACAGCATCTCTGGGGCTGTTGGTGCTAACTTGGGAAGAACATTTGATGTCATGGGAAAACTGCATGCTAAATTGAGTTAAGAGAAACCCTTCCCCTTATAAGGAGCAGGGCATCTGAGGTTGATAAAGAAAGCGTGTAACTATAGATACCCAGAGAGAGGAGCCTGGGAAACTGCCTGTCTCTCTGTGTTCTCAAGTCCTCTGGCTGGCGGAATTGGAAACGATTTTTACTTGAGCTTGAGGCTCTCTTTGTGGATATCTTATTCTTTATACATACATACGTACATACATACATACATGCTACGCACATGCATATGTGCATATATGTAATGAACTATTTTAGTCTGGAGACGTTATTTAAAATAAAATTGACATTTAAGAGCTGCCAGGTTGAAACTCCAATGGGCCAGATGGTCTTTCACACATCATCCCCTTGCTTGCACTCTGCAGCCCCAGTGGCAAGAAGGAAGAAACCAGGAGTGAGGTCTTTTGGGGGAGGACTTGGGAAGAGACAGAAAAGTCATAGACACCACCAAAGAAAGCATTGAAGTGTTGATTTCAAGTTTGTCTGGGGGGTAGAGAATGACTGGGAATATGCCCAGGAATAGGGGAAGGTGGAGTCCTGTGGCTGTGCCCCTCCTGGGTGGGAGGGGTGGCTGATGCAGCCAGGAGATGAAGCTGCTCTGGTTGGCGAAAAGAAGGGTGGCTTCAGTTTACGTAGGTAGAGCGCATGTGTTCATTGCTCGGTGGGGATTAAATCCAGATCGGGAGTCCATTCAGGCTAGTGGTGATCCCAAGGATACCCACTTGTGGGGGGGAGGGGGGTTAAGGAAGGTTTCACATGATTAGAGACAAGTAAACAATAATTTTTTTTTTTTTTAAACATAGAAGCCCTCCCCCTCTTTTTTTGTCATTTCCTACTGATGAAGTTCTCTGGAGAATCAGCACAGACCTGACACTGAGCTCTCTCCATCCCAGATCTCATGACTACCCTGGCGCCCGCCCACCCCAGACCCCACAGTAACCAGAATATCTTGGTGGCTGTGGGTTCCCTGCAGAATGGACTGAGCCAGCGCTTTTCACTTCCTAGTTGATTTATGTTCATGCTGCAAATAGCACGGGTTTGCTTTTTGGCAAACATGAAGCTCAGGGCTCTCTAGACCATATTTTGGGCCTTCTGGACAGTGGACATCCTGCTTCCTGATGGGTCTGTGCAAGCATGTGTCACCTACTTGCAGAAGCCTTCTTAAGGCTGTTGGGAAATCGTTGCTAAGCCCATGGAGTCTCACCTGTTCATGGTCCAAGCACCTACTGACTTACATGCATCAGTAGGCAGGTGCTATTATTGAATGAAGCAGAGTGGAACTGTCCGGTTCTTTACCAGGTTCCAAGCCAAACAGATCTGGGCATCAATTCTTCGCCCCTTGGATGAGACTTCTAGCGTTTTATTTTATGATTTGCTTTTGTTTTTCGTTACGTGTGTGTGTCTGTGTGTGGGTATGTGCCGTGAGCATGTGCCTAAAGGAGGCCAGAGGCATCAAATCCCTGGAGCTGGAATTATAGGCAGCTGTGAGCTGCCCAGTGTTGGGACTGTGATCAGCATGTGCTCTTACTGCACCATCCCAGGACCTCCTGTGTGTGTGTGTGTGTGTGTGTGTGTGTGTGTCTGTCTATCTGTCTGTCTGTCTGTCTTTGTCTTTGTCTCTGTGGTTACTGTGTTTACTCATGGTTATTTCATTTTACTGTTTCAGTCTGTACTTAAAGGTGCTAACACTGTAAGCTACTGGAATCCCTTGATGGAATTAATTTTTTTAATTGTGTTTTTTTTTTTTTAAACTAAGGTAAGAAATGTAGCCAAAAGTTGTCATCTATCATGTTTATTTTGAGTAGTGTTATGTGAAATTCTACCTTAGTTCTAATGGCCTATTGATTTGTCCTGTCCAACCAGAGGATTCTACCCAGAAGCCTCAGTGGTGGGAAGGGAAGACTGTCCTATTCTGTTCTTCCCACACCTTGCCTGGCTCTGCAGTCTCTGCCCTTTCATGCAACTGTGCAAAGAGGGGAATTTCCCATAAAGATGGGGACCTGTCACATGTCTGGGTGGATCGATGTGCATGCACACTCTCGGGGAGTTTTGTTCTCGATAGTTCTGTTTCCTTTTGACGTGATTTCAGGGACAAAAGATGGCTCAGAGGTTAAGAGCACTGGCTGTTCTTCCAAAGATCTCGAGTTCAATTCCCAGCAACCACATGGTGGCTCATAATCATGTATAATGAGGTCTGGTGCCTTCTTCTGGCCTGCAGGCAGGATATTGTATAAATGATAAATAAATAAATCTTTTAAAAAAAAAAAACAGAACAAAGAATTCCCATCCTTGGGCTGGAGCGGTGGCTCAGTAGCGCTGCTCTCCTGGAGGATCTTGGTATGATTCCCAGCACCCACATGGTAGCTCACAACTATGTGTAACTCCCGTCCCGGGGATCCGGCACCCTCTCACAGACCCATATTCATGCAGGCAAAACACCAATGCACATAGAAAAAAATTTTTAAAAATCATTAAAAAAAAAAAATCCCTATCTTTGCCTGTAGTCGTTTTGTCTACATCATATATGCATGTTATGGGTCATGTGCTCATACATACCACATACAGACTTACACATGTTTTTCATTAAGGCTTTTTTTTTTTTTAATGGTAAGGAAGGGTTTTACTCAGTGGCCCACACTGGGCGGAGACTTACCTTCTACAGCTCTCTTGCCTTGGCCTCTTCAGTGCTGGCATTAGCAGTGCGTTCTTGGTACCATCTTAGCTCCTGATGCTGTTTGAGGATTGAGGCACCATGCCCTCCGACCTCACGTGTCCAAGTGTGTCTTCTAACAGACTTTACGTTGAGAAAGCCTACCAGGCACAGGCCCCCATTAACCCAGCCCCAGGCCACATCCAGATTTCGCCAGTTGTCTCTCCCGGGTCCTTCACAGGAAAAGGAAACCACAGAGACGGTCTTGTCCCCTTAATCTGAAACGCTTTTTCGATGTGTCCTTCTGTTACGACACTGATGTTTCCAAAGAGTGTGGGACCTGGAGACTCCCCTCAGTCTGAGTTCCTCTGATGTTGCCTGTTGAGTAGATTCAGGCTGGACTTTGTTTTTGGCTGGGAGCCAATGTAGTGTTCTTCTCGGCGAATCGTACCAGGAGTCACATTATGTCCGTCTGTCTCAGGCCTGGTCACTTGATTAAGCTGATAATCTGCCAGGCCTCTCTGCTGTAAGGGTGCTGTTTCCTTTCTGCAATAAGAGCCTGTGAGGGCAACTCAGATGATCAGAACTCTCTTCCTTTCTCGTGAAGGTCCACAGTTTTATCTCCCAGTGGATTATTATTAGGGTGATGGTTATCATAGGCTGATTTCTGAACTTGATGGTTTGGTTTGGTTCGGTTCGGTTTTTGGTGTGTGTGCTTACTCCTTAGGTTGCTACCCTCTGGAGGAACTCTGCTCTCACGCTTGTTTGGTTTACTTTGCGCGGAGCTGTGAGTGCCTGTTCACTTTCTGCATCAGGTGCCAGTCCCGCACTCTCATTTTCTTGTTCCAGTCATCTCAGGTGTCCTTGACAGGCGCCCCTCCAGCTTACTCCTGCCTCCACTGAGACATCAGCTCTAGTGAAAGATGCTCTGAGCTCATTTTGCACTCTTTGGCCTAAGAACCGGCCACCTCTCTAGTGGCCGCTCCGGT
The DNA here is from genome assembly GCF_907164565.1 of Psammomys obesus. Taxonomy (NCBI): domain Eukaryota; kingdom Metazoa; phylum Chordata; class Mammalia; order Rodentia; family Muridae; genus Psammomys; species Psammomys obesus. The sequence continues at coordinate 24,846,483 of NW_026596034.1, forward strand.
CCCGTCGGCCAGGCATCCCTTAAACTGTACAGGGGGTGAGCGGAGATGCCTTCACGGGTCATCCTCCGTCCTCTCAACGTGTTATCATTTCTTTCACGAATTTCACCCATCATTTTATTAACCAGCCGTCTTGGTCGATACAGAGCTTGTGAGTCACGTGGGGCCTGATCTCACGGGTGCACAGCTGAGAGCGGATGAGTCACAGCATCCGGGTGACCCGAATGGCTGCCTCTGAGCGTGTACGCACTTACTGTCACACTTACCTTGCGACAGCCTTGCCTTGTCACTCAGGGGCTCATGTTGCAGCTGGTCCAAGTCAGACCCCCAAAACCCTCATTCTACTGTTGTAGTACTTTAAGTTTTTCCTGTTAACTTTCTGTATCCTGCGTGGTCACCCGTACCTTCTTGCTGTCATTCCCCAAGCTGTTGATTTAGATGAGGGTTATAGAGACCAGCCAGCACCAGGCGGCCGGTTGGTGGATGCCCCGGCCTCTGTGTTGACATGACGTGATGGCATCCACCAGCTACGGGGTCGTGAAGACCTTATCACCTGAGAGATCTCCTCCTTGAAATGGAAAACCTCAGGACACCTTGGTAGGTACTCTTCGCTGAGTTTCTCAGGTCACCCGGTCCACGTTTGGTTTATTTGATGTGTGTCCTCACTGGCTGATTACTGAGGATGGCCGCCCTGTCTCCTGGGAGGCTTTCCTCACTCAGCACCAGCCCGAACCCCACTTAAACCTAGGGAATATTGGCAACATAGAATCACAGGACATTCTTTCAACTTCGATACGACTTCATCCAAAAATGATGTGCACACACACCTCAGGCTTTCCCCTCGCTTGGCTGTCTGTGCCTTCGGAGGTCACTGTGCTACACAGGCCAGGCTTATTTGTGGACCCCTCCTCAGGAGAACATAAGCGTTCCCTAGCAACTGACGTACAGCAGGTTCACTTTAAATCATGGATGAGTGAGTGACTACATTTTTGGGCCTGTAGCTTACACGTTTTCTTTTTCTAGGATTATGACTCTTTCAGATTTCAAATTCATCATTGCGTGTATACAATGTGGGTGGGTATGTGAATGCAGGCATGTGCGCGACACTAGGTTGGTTGACATGGTGTACATGTAGAGGTCAAAAGATGACTTTCAGGAGCTGCTTTTGTCCTTCTGCCTTTGGTTCTGGGGAGTGAACAGCAAGCACTTTTACCTACTGAGCCATCCCTGGCCCCCTCCGATCCTCTATTTTATTTTTATTTTACTTTATTTTATATGTATATGAGTGCAGGTGCCCAAGGAAGCCAGAGGTGTCAGATCCCTTCAAACTGGACTCACAGGCAATTGTGAGCTGCCTGTTGGGGGTACTGTGAACCCAACTTGGGTCTTAGATCCTAAGTAAGAGCAGTGAGCCTTCTTAGCCACTCTGGGCCACCTCTTCAGTCTGCTATGCCTCTTCCTTCTAAAAAATCAAATCAAAACAAAACAAAAAGAAGAAGAAGAAGAAAAGAATAGGAAACAGAATATTGGACCTGCCTTTCATGACTTCCTGTGGCTCCGCTGCCCACCTCATCTCTGGCAGCTATCTCAGGCTGTGCAAATGAAAAGGGCCGCTTTGACTTCTCCGGTCTGGATTGAATGGGCATGAGCAGTCCCTGATCTTGGAACAGTCTCTGGGCACACGGAGGTCCAATGTGATGCTTCATCATCAGTCTGTTGACAACAGACACCAAAGGAAAATGTCCACAGAACGTGTAAGAACAGAGATCCCACAGCAGCCCTCTGGCTTTGTCATTCAGGTTGCCCAGGCAGGAGCAGCCTCAGTTTTACATCTCTGAAATGGGTATAAGACTAGCACCCACCCTAGAGTGGCTACTATTATGCCTGTAGGTATTGCCTGGGTGCCTAACCCAGTAAGCGACAGTTCTCGATATGAAGGTTTTAAACAGCTTTGGGAAACATAGGCACAAGGGAGGAAATGACGTCATCCATAACCCCACCTTCTCACACTCAGCATCCTAAACATTTTGATAGAAACATATGATGACAGCCGTGTGCGTACCAACACGTCCTTCATTCCCTTGCAGCTGATCAGCTTCCAATGCTTGTAAATGGCTTCTATAGCATTATTGGCCTTATATAACATGTTGAATTTCATGAACATGTCATTTATTTAGTCTCTTATTTTTTTTTTTTTTTGCCCGATCATTTCCATCTCTCTTTTTTTCCTGTCATAAATCTATTTATGAACAATTTCATATGTCCACACATCTCCTGGGTTGTTTTCTTGGAATAAATTCCTAGAATGGAGAAACTGCTGAGTCAAAACATGTTGGCAGCTCGTGCTGTGCATTCATTGCCTGGGTCCCTGGAGAAAGCGGTCCTTACGTTTCTCCCCTGGGCAGGGCAAGGAATCCCTGGAGGACCAGGCATCCTTGCCTGCTGGCTGACGTCTCCAGTGATGCCCTGTGGGTTATCCACAGAGGCAACAGTTTCTCTTGCTATCTCTATTCTTTTTGTTTTTCTTTCTTTCCCCTTTGTTTCCCTTCTTGGTTTTCTGCCAAACAGCCCCTTGTGAAAGGACCGCCTAATTAACCCCGTGCTAATTAACAATTTAAAATTACACAGTGTGACTGTTCATGTTTAATTCTCTGGGAGCTAGAGCATCAGTGGGAGCCCCCTCCCCTTCCTCAGAACTACACACCCCTACCCAGCCTACCAGAGAGGCTGCATTTTTATCCAGCATCCCCCCAACCCCCAGTCTTTATTGAATAAGATGGAACTCTCACACCCTTTTAGTTTATAGAAGGAGAGAGTTGCCAAGATGAGTGTTGCAAACCTGGTAACATTTTATCCTTCTAAAGCAGTCTTTTAAAGAGGTTGGTATTTCCAAAACTGCAGTGGGCTTTAATACAGGGGACGGGGACGGGTGACCCCCTTTATTGTTTGGGGGGTTCTTAAGGTGTTGGAGCTCTTCTGCTCAGATTCCTTCTCAATTGGCAGATTTAAAGGCTAAGCAGAGTGAGGGGGTGAGCAACAGTGTGTGTGTGCGCGTGTGTGCGCATGCTTGCTGGGTCACTCCCGTGTCACCCCTCGAATTCTGTCATTGGAAACACGTGCTTTCTAAAATCTTCCCGAATTCTTAAATAAATATCGTTGAGTGCGATACTTCGGTCATTTAAAGGAAACCTGGGGGAGTGGCCAGGGGAAGAAGAATTGGCCTGCAGGAAGGGTTGAGAGTTCCGGGTGAGCCAGTCTGGAGCGCCTGTGGGATGGGATCAGGGCCTGAGGGGCGGGCCAGGGGCCTGAGGAGAGGTTCGAGAACGCTGACTGGCAGGGCTTCCCGTGAAAGTGTGGGGACCCACTTGGTTCCTGGGCCGCCCTCTGTAACTGAAGAGCATTGATTTTACGGGAAACCATGTTTACAGACAGAGTGCTGATCGACCTGTCGAGTTGACTTCTGCCTCCTTAAGTAAGAACTACCTTTTTCTTATTGACTGACGGATAAACAGAGCAAGCACGCTGGGTGGGAGAGTAGCGGATGCCCCGAGGCCCATGAGCTGCCAGACTGGGCAGGGTGAACATCGCTTCACGTCAGCCCCCCCTCCCTTTGCCTGTCCATTCCTCATTCCTGTATATGCTGGGGACTGAGGCCTAGGGCGAATGTGTCCATCCTGTGCCCTCCCCCCCTTACCTGGCAATATGGGGACCAAAGCACAGATAAGCAAACAGTGCCTCAAGCTTTAATTCAAGTTTCCAGGGATGATGGGAACATGCTGATTCTGTTCTGGGTGGGTTGTGAACCAGGAGCCTGCATTTCTCAGGACAGTGAGACTAGCCCAGGAATCACACAAGGCTGTCGAAAGTTCCGCTTGTGGTCAGCGTGTATGGAGGAGAAGCTCCAAAGAAGTCGGCCTGGGTCTGGAAAGCAGGTTCTCTTTCCCACCTGTATCTTTATGTCCTGTGGATGAATCCCCTGACCCAGTGTCACCAGCTGGCTGCCTTTCCGGGGTAGTCACCTGCTTGGGAGTAGAAAACAAGTTAGGGGATATTTTGTTTTGCTTTTGTTTTATTTTGCTTTTAAAGTCCCGGCCCCTTAGCTGGCCAGTTCATGGAGGAGGAGGAAGAAGAAGAGAGCTAGCTGGACAAGCAAAGCCCACCAATTAATTGGTAAACGGTAGCAGGTTTCTCTGGCCCGACCCAGGCTGGAGAGGAGATTGGCTTTGCTGTCGATAAACAACTCCCCGGTGCCGCATCAAAGCCGTTCTCCTTTATCAATCGTGGCCTCCCCTCTCCCGCATGTTCCTGTAACTTACCAAGCATTTATGACATTGATTTTACAATCGGGCTGTTAACCCTCCCGCCCCTTCAGACCTGCCAACCTTTTGGGCTTGAACTGTCAATCAGGTGTCATCCAGCCAATCAGGAACACCCTTAGAAGAGCCTCCCCCACATTCTCACCTACATCCCAACTAAGCCTTATGGGAAGCCCTGCTTCATTTGCCATTGGGGTTGGCTTGGCGTGGGAATGGTGGTCTGCTTCAAAGGAACACGTCTTTTCTAAGGCACACAGAACTTTACCATCACAGAGGCTGAGCCTGTCATTGGGCAGCTGTGTGAATGCATCTTCAACCAATCCTGGCACCTTCTTTAAAAAAGTGATTTCTTCTGAGGCTTGTGTAAGCCTGCCTTCTCCATCTTTTCCCGAGGGGGAGCTGTTGGCTCACTATGCAGTCAGGCCTGGAGAAATACAGAAAGAGTAAGACAGGGTTGGCAGGAGATGGAGGGAGATGAAAGCTGGCCAGCAGCCTTGCTTGCTGCTCATGAATTGAGCTGGACGGTGAAGAGCAGGGGACAGGTGGCCTGGGGTCTGCGGGTGAAGGACTCCGAGAGGTGCTGAGCCACCTGTAGGAGAACCGCAAGCAAGGCGATAACCACCCCTGCCATGACGCTGCAGGAACCACGGCAGCCTGCGATCTACCTTCCCCAGGGACGTGAGCCCTCGGAGGGCAAGTTCGGCTCAGTAGTGCTCGGAAACGGAAAAGCCTCAGGGCTGAAGGACAGCTGCTGGGGTAGCAACCGAGAGCTAAGAGGCAGGTGTGGAAGTGGGGCTGGTTAAGCCCAGCTGCCGCCTCTGCCTTCACTAAGACCCTGGCTAGGGAGAAGCCACCACGTGCATGGCACCTGGCTCACGGGGTCCCCGCAGATGGGATGGGACAAGGTATTGCTCCCTGAGGGGATATCGTCATATTGAAAGTCTGGCCAGTTTTTATCCATGGTACCTTCATGTTTTCATTTTAAAGTCCACCGAGTTCCAGACAAGGACGGACACTTTGCTGGTTTGGGTGGAGCAGATGGGAATTTGGGACACTTGTCTTCTTTTCAGTTCCATGGTCTCTGTCTAGATTTACCCTGTAAGGTTTACAATAAACCTGTAAGGTTTACTGCCTAGGAAATGGGACTTCCGATGTTTCTGAGACCTGAAGGGGAGGGGTGTGGCCACTGGCCCCCTTGGGCCCTTTTCTGGATATTCCTAAGCCTTCACCTTTGCCCTCTGAACCTTGTAGACCTTTGAACTTACCAAACTTGACACATGTGCCTTGAAAAGCACCTCTGCTTCCTGTACATCACTGGACATGTCTCCGCCTACCAGCCTCTTTCTGAAGGTGGTCACAGCCTCCTCCCCTCTTCCTCCCTGGTGCCTCCCCACACCCATTGCAATCATCTGGGGATGACTTTATATAAGCTACCTGCATGCAGGAAGGCTCCTTCTGTGACCTCACTGGATACTGGAAAGCGAACAGGCCTCTTCTGCTCTGGCTCCCTGCGCAGCCTGACTCTCGGTCCTGATGGCACAGAGTGAAAATTCCAGTGGGTCCATCTCTAGGGCTAGAGTGACAGTGTGAAAACTCAGCGGTGTGTTTCTGGCGGCTTCCCCCACTTCCCGTTCACTTGCATGGACCCGGCCTTGTCATCCATGGCGCTGTTCACCCTCTCCAAACTGCACTGTGCAGGGCCCTGTCTCCCAGGCTGCCCTCTGCCCTGCCAGCTTTGTGTTGTGGGTGTGGACAGAAGCTTCTTAGAGCACCACGAGCGGAACCTTGGCCTTGGCCCTCCTAACCTCTTTCCTTTCTCTCTCTCTTTCCCCTCTCTCCCTCCTCCCCCCCTCGCCTCCGCCCTTCAGGTCCGATCCGTACTGGGTGCAATGAAAGCTCCACGCAGGCCTTACCATGGAAGGCTGTGACTCGCCCGTCGTCTCGGGGAAGGACAATGGGTGCGGGATCCCTCAGCACCGGCAATGGACTGAACTCAACAGCACCCACCTCCCTGACAAACCCAGTAGCATGGAGCAGCCCGCAGGCGAGAGCCACGGGCCCCTGGACAGCCTGAGGGCCCCCTTCAATGAGCGCCTGGCGGACAGCAGCGCCTCGGCGGGGCCGCCAGCCGAGCCAGCCAGCAAGGAGGTGAGCTGCAACGAGTGCTCGGCCTCCTTCGCCAGCCTCCAGACCTACATGGAGCACCACTGCCCTGGCACGCGCCCCCCGCCCCCCCTGCGAGAGGAGAGCGCCAGCGACACCAGCGAGGAGGGCGAGGAGGAGAGTGACGTGGAGAACCTGGCTGGGGAGATCGTCTACCAGCCAGACGGCTCCGCGTACATTGTCGAGAGCCTGAGCCAGTTGGCCCAGAGTGGGGCCGCGTGTGGCAGCAGCAGTGGCAGTGGGCCTGTCCCCTCGCTCTTCCTGAACTCTCTCCCTGGGGCGGGGGGCAAACAAGGGGACCCTTCTTGTGCTGCGCCCGTGTACCCGCAGATCATCAACACTTTCCACATAGCCTCATCCTTCGGGAAGTGGTTTGAGGGCTCAGACCAGGCCTTCCCGAATACCTCAGCCCTGGCGGGGCTCAGCCCCGTCCTGCACAGCTTCCGCGTTTTTGACGTGCGACACAAAAGCAACAAGGATTACCTGAACAGCGACGGTTCTGCCAAAAGCTCCTGCGTATCCAAAGATGTTCCCAACAATGTGGACCTGTCCAAGTTCGATGGCTTTGTGCTCTACGGCAAGAGGAAACCCATTCTGATGTGCTTCTTGTGCAAACTCTCCTTTGGGTATGTCCGCTCATTTGTGACCCACGCGGTGCACGACCATCGAATGACCCTGAGTGAGGAGGAGCGGAAAATTCTTAGCAATAAGAACATCTCCGCTATCATCCAAGGGATTGGCAAAGACAAGGAACCCCTTGTAAGTTTCCTGGAACCAAAAAACAAAAACTTTCAACACCCTTTAGTTTCTACAGCTAACCTCATAGGCCCCGGACACAGTTTTTACGGTAAATTTAGTGGCATTCGCATGGAAGGGGAGGAGGCCCTTCCAGCCGTCGCTGCTGCTGGCCCTGAGCAGCCCCAGGCTGGCCTCTTGACCCCCAGCACCCTCTTGAACCTTGGCGGGCTCACCAGCTCGGTCCTGAAGACCCCCATTACCTCAGTCCCCCTGGGGCCTCTGGCTTCTAGTCCTACCAAATCCTCAGAGGGCAAGGACCCTGGGGCAGCTGAAGGAGATAAGCAAGAAGTGGGGGATCAGGACTGCTTCTCCGAGAAGGCAGAGCCAGCCGAGGAGGAGGAGGCAGAAGAGGAGGAAGAGGAGGAGGAAGAGGCGGAGGAGGAGGAGGAAGAGGAGGAGGAAGAGGAGGAAGAGGAAGAGGAGGGCTGCAAAGGACTCTTTCCAAGTGAGTTGGAGGAGGAACTGGAAGACAGGCCCCCCGAGGAGTCTGGGGCCACAGCAGGTGGTAGCAGCAAAAAGGACCTAGCTCTCTCAAACCAAAGCATTTCTAACTCCCCCTTAATGCCTAATGTGCTCCAGACCCTGTCCCGGGGCACAGCTTCTACTACTTCTAATTCTGCTTCTTCCTTTGTTGTCTTCGATGGTGCGAACAGGAGGAATCGTTTAAGCTTTAACAGTGAGGGCGTCAGGGCCAATGTGGCAGAGGGCAGGAGGCTGGACTTCGCTGACGAAAGTGCCAATAAAGACAATGCCACAGCACCAGAACCAAATGAAAGCACAGAGGGCGACGATGGGGGCTTCGTCCCCCATCACCAGCACGCTGGCTCCCTCTGCGAGCTTGGGGTCGGGGAGTGCCCCTCAGGTAGCGGCGTGGAGTGCCCCAAGTGTGACACGGTCCTGGGCTCCTCCCGCTCGCTGGGCGGGCACATGACCATGATGCATTCACGCAACTCGTGCAAGACCCTCAAGTGCCCCAAGTGCAACTGGCACTACAAGTACCAGCAGACGCTGGAGGCACACATGAAGGAGAAGCACCCGGAGCCCGGCGGCTCGTGCGTCTACTGCAAGAGCGGGCAGCCCCACCCGCGCCTGGCCCGGGGCGAGAGCTACACGTGCGGCTACAAGCCGTTCCGCTGCGAGGTGTGCAACTACTCCACGACGACCAAAGGCAACCTCAGCATCCACATGCAGTCCGACAAGCATCTCAACAACATGCAGAACCTGCAGAACGGGGGCAGCGAGCAGGTGTTCAGCCACGGCGCCGGGGCCGCCGCCGCCGCCGCTGCCGCCGCCGCCGCCGCCGCGGCCGCCAACATGGGCAGCTCCTGCGGCGCCCCCTCCCCCACCAAGCCCAAAACCAAGCCCACGTGGCGGTGCGAGGTGTGCGACTACGAGACCAACGTGGCCAGGAACCTCCGCATTCACATGACCAGCGAGAAGCACATGCACAACATGATGCTCCTGCAGCAGAACATGACCCAGATCCAGCACAACCGCCACCTCGGCCTCGGCAGCCTGCCCTCGCCCGCCGAGGCAGAGCTCTACCAGTACTACCTGGCCCAGAACATGAACCTGCCCAACCTAAAGATGGACAACGCCGCGTCCGACGCCCAGTTCATGATGAGCGGCTTCCAGCTGGATCCCACAGGGCCCATGGCCGCCATGACGCCTGCTCTAGGTGAGCTGAGCCCCCGAGGGCTGTAGGGGTTTCCTGGGGGGGGGGGGGGGGGGGGCGTGGCCCGGGGGGCCGGGGGCCAGGGGTGGGGAGCATGTGGAGTCAGTTGAGGCAGGACCACTGTGTGAACTGGTTTTGATCTTTATCTCCTTGAAATTTTTGTTTTTATTCAGTTTCCTTTTTTACTCATTTGTTTACCTAGTTTTGTAACTGGAAAAGCCTCCCGACCCGGTGTTCTCCCTCAAGGACCCCTCGTGCTCAGTGTGACCCTGCGGAAGATGTTATGCAATGGACAGAGCTCTGATTGTACTCTGGCTACCTAGGGCCAGGATTAAAGTTTAAGTGCTGCCTCTAGTATTTGGCTCGCGGCCAGCTTTCCTTTAGTCCCCTTTCTTTTTCTCTCTTCTCTTCCTCAACTCGAAAAATTGCCACATTCAATGAAAACTTTTGGGTTTCGTGAAATAGTTACTGAAATTTACGGGAAACCGTAGCTGGGGCCGTCATCTCCATGCGTCCAACAGGGGCCGTCATCCTTTCAACAGGAGCCGCTGGAATCGGGAACAAACCTTACTGAAAACCCAAAGGCTGGTTCTGTGCCGAGCTGGGAACCACGCAGGAAGTTTTCTGGCGTTCTCCCTGTCATTTTGAGGCTCTTGATGAAAGGGCCGTGTTCATCTTCTTTCTTGTTTCAGATGAGTTGTTGATTAGCGAAGTTGGGAATTAATTAGGAATTAAATGGCTCTGGGGACACTGGCGTGAGCGGTGCGGTACGCGAAGAACTGAACAAACTCCAAAACTGTCCATCTAAGAGAGCTTGAGTTTTAACAGTGGGGTCTCTGTTGCCACTCAGGGCAGCAGGGTCTTAGAGAAGCGGAGCAGGCTATATCTAGGCCCCAACAGTATTAGTCAGCTTTCTGTTACTGCGACAGATGGTTGGGGTGATCAGTATATAAGAAAAACCGTTTTGGCTCACAGTTTTGGGGGGGGTTCAGTCTGAGGCCAGTTGTCCCTGTTGCTCTGGGTCCTGTGGCAAGTTATTGTATCATGGTGGGGGCACTTGGACGAGAGAGCAAGGAACTGAAAAGGAGAGGAAGTGGTGAGGTTCCCATATGACTAGAAGGGTTTTCAACTGGGTTACCACCTTCCCATAGTGCTGCGGGCTGCCGGCCAAGTCTTTAACATACAGGCCTTGGTGAGGGACATTTTTCTCAAACCACAGTGCCAAGTCTTTCCGATGACCTGACACATCTACAATAGAACCAAGAGTATGTGGGATTTGGATGCTGAGAACTGTGGTTCATGATCAGTTTTTCGAGCAGGAAAACATACAGTTTGACTCCTTGAAGGCTAGTATGATGGCCAGATCCCCTTTGACCTTACCTGCTATTCCTCAGGACGAGCCCAACCTAACTTCTGTTCCTTGACTCTGCTGTCTGGCCCTTTTGGGACCTTTGTTAAGCAGCGTCCTATGATTGACGTGGGAATAAATAGTTTTCTTAGCAGCAAAGTGAGCACATACCCTTATTTGGATGTGGGTTAAGCCAGCACCAGGAGGCCAAATTTTACCAGTGTGCGGGTCTTTATTTTGCGTGGTGGCATTTCTAAGCGTTCATCTTGCTCATTCTGCTCTGTGCTTCACTTTGAAGTCAATGATACTCGAACCTTGTTTTCTGTTTTGAAACGTTAACCTGTTGATCTTTTTCGACCAAATGATCTGAAGATGTTTTGCCGACTGGACTGGTTAGCCACGAAGGCACAAGAATCCATTGTTTTGTGTGTCCCCAGGGTGAACTGTGCGCCCCGGGAAGGATTGGTGCTGGTTATTACCGCTCTGAAGCCCGTATCTCCCTCCCTCCCCCTCTCTTTCTCTGTCTCCCTCACGGATAGGAGTTAGTTCCCACCTTAGTAAAGTTCTGGTAGACAAGCTTCAGAATAAACTGTATAGCCCCCAACACCACAAAGACACAGAAACAGGGTGAGCTCATATTGACAAATCAAGGTCTTTTTAGTTACCCTGAAAATCGGTGTCTGCTACTTGAGTTCCTCAAATGGAGACCTATTTTGTGGGTTTCTTCTCTTCTTTCTAGAGGCTCTAATCCTAGGGCATAGCTATAGCTCTTAGTCTCACCAGTTACAAAAGAAGCAGGATAAATCCGTGTACACACACACACACACACACACACACACACACACACACACACACCAGCCACTTTCTGTCCTAGACTTGAGTGCTGTCCCTTTCAAGGATCTTGCCCAGCTCAGTCAGGAAGTGCTGTAGAGTTGGGAGCACCACATTTGGGCAAGGTGGGTTCTTGAGTGATGTCCTGTCCTCTTTCTATGGCCATGAGGTCTTTTGGGGTGAGGAGAGTCACAGCTGTTTTATGTTGAAAGGCTGACCAGATGTGGGGACAATAGGAAGTCGTGTGGTCCCCACAGGAGAAAAACAAACAAACAAAACACCAAAACATAGGCAAGTAGAAAAGTCCTAAGCTTCAGTGACACCTGCTGTGGTTAGGCCACTGGTGAGGTGGCTCTAGGGTCTTTGATACTATTGGGTTCCACAGTGAGGGAGAAAGGACTTTTATGAAATTCATTCTTGTTTACCAGGTTATCTTTAGTGTTGCCAGATACTCCGGAAATGCTTCCATTCTGGACGACATTCTGGAGGAGGGCGATATGCCCCTCTTGACCTAAGTGGTTATGCCACAGTTTGTAGACAGGATATCAAGATCACAGCCATAGACTCTCGAGTTCAGCACAGCATCACGGAGTGGCTTACTTGTGGGGCGTTTTCCTGTTTACCAAGTAGCCAGGCAGCCACAGAGCACTGGTTTGAGGTTCAGGAGCCCCCTGCTTTCTTCCTTTGCTTTTAGGGTGTGTGATTCAACCCATGCCTCTTGAGGTGCTTCAGCGTGAGGCTCATGTGCCAGGGTGTGAAGTCTAGCTAAGCTGAATCTCTGTCATGGGTTCATGGTCTTGCTCAAGGCCCATCGAGGACTCAAGAGGGATGGGTGGCTTCAGTCTTACACAGGCTTCCGGATGCCTGGGGGTCAAGTGAGGGTCATCTTAACTCACTGGGGTTGAATTAACGGTGTGGACCTGCAGGATTCTAATGTCTTGGCACTTCTCCAAGGTGAAGTCATGGCGGGAGTTCTGGCATGCCCTTTGTCATCCCAGCTCTTCTCCGCTGCTCCTCTGCAGGGCCTGTAAAATGGGGATGGGAACAGGGGCTCATTTCGCCTACTTCTTCTGAGGCCTTCTAACGTTCGAGCAGACATCCAGCAGGTGACAGTGGATTTTCTCTGTAGAGCGGTGTTATTGATGCACTGAGCTTGCGTTTGAAGACTGGGGAGGAAGATTCCACGCTTCAGGTGGTTGGCATCAGAAACAAATACGCGTTTGCTCCTTGTCTCACCCTCTGGGCAGTTTCTGCTTTGATTGAGCACCGAGTATGTTTTGCCTGCGTTTGTCCTCAGGAAGGATGGAACTCTTTTTTTTTTTTTTCCTTTTTCTCTTTTCCCTTTCTTATTTTCTCCTCCCTTTTCCTAAAAAGAATGCCATAGTTGTGACACCTCTCACTAGCGGTCATGGTAAGAGAGACCAAAGGTGGAAAGCTTCCTGAACCTTCTGGAAATGTGTGTGTGGAAGATTTCTGTGGTTTCCTACTGTCTGCAGACTTCAAATGTGGCTGGTCTTGCTTAGTGGAGTCCACACTGAACTCTTTCGTATTTGAAATGAAAACTCTCTCTCTCCTCCCTCTCCCTCTTCCTCTCCCCTTACTTGGATTCTAATCAGTTATTTTAAAAAAAAAATAAGCCCAGTCAAACCACACATAAAAGGTCAGGTTTAAATATCAGCGGGAGGGGTGAGGCCATTCCTTGTAGCCTGCCGTATGCATGTGTTCAGACGAGAAGGTGACGCTCAGTCTTCTGAGGACTGCATACATCACCTAGGTAATGGAGGGAAGCCTGCCATTTCCAAGGCTCTCTCATGATATAAATAAGCTCGTTGTGTTTATTTTCCACCTGTGAAAGATGAGCCTCCCCTTGGGTTTAAGCAGGGCAGCGATGGCCTGAAAATGGGTGGGGGTGCAGAAGGAAAGAGATGGAGGTCTTTATCAGACCTTTTTTAGGGAGTGTGAGCTCTCAGACACAGACACACACACACACACACACACACACACACACACACACACACACACGGTAGTTGCCTATCTCAATCCACCTCCTGAGCATATATCATTTGGGTGCTTTTGACCCTTGTCCGAAGCAGTAAATATTTGTGCATGTGTACTTCGGGTGGGCTGTCAATGAGAGAGTCATGCAGAACCAAGGCCGGACCCCTGCCCTAGAAGGCCCCCACCCTGGTAGGGACGAAGCTGTGACCCAGTATTTCATATGGTAGAGAGGCTTGGAAAAGAAAGATCATTCCAGGAAGGGTGAGAAGTGGGGCGAGCAGCTCTCATAGACAGGTAGGATCCTGACAAGAGGGGCATTGGGAGGGACGGAGGGCCGAAATCTGCACCGTTGCACAGCAGCTGTGACCACCGACATTAATATTCACGGCAATGAGAAATGGAGTTTCGTGCCGTGTGGACAGCCAGGCACCTCCACCCCTACCATGGCAGGAAGGCTTGCTCCTCAGTGATGCTGCGAATACTGGGTGAATTTCAGATGCTCGGTAGAGGCCTGGCTTTGTGGACTGCTCTGCTCATTTCCAATTCCGGAGGCCAGGGTGGGGGTCTGGAGTTTGAGATTCTGTTGCATTCAGAGGGCGATATGGACGCGGCACTCTTTTTACCCCCAGAGAGAGAGAAGGAGGATTGAAATCATTCGGGGGACCACACCCCGTAAATTTGTCTAGATGTTCTTTTTCAGAAGATGGAAGGCGCAGAGCCTCCCACCAGCCACAGAGTCTCCATGTCAGTGGATTGGGTTCCCCAGCCAGTGCAGCACCTCACAGTATGTGTCCCGGGTCCCGTGGCCACGAGGCTGGCTTCTGACTGTCTTTTCTCTGCCTTTCCCACAGTGGGCGGTGAGATCCCCCTAGACATGCGCCTCGGGGGCGGGCAGCTGGTGTCGGAGGAGCTGATGAACCTGGGCGAGAGCTTCATCCAGACCAACGACCCGTCGCTGAAGCTCTTCCAGTGCGCTGTCTGCAACAAGTTCACGACCGACAACCTGGACATGCTGGGGCTGCACATGAACGCGGAGCGCGGCCTCTCGGAGGACGAGTGGAAGGCCGTGACGGGGGACTCCTACCAGTGCAAGCTCTGCCGCTACAACACGCAGCTCAAGGCCAACTTCCAGCTGCACTGCAAGACGGACAAGCACGTGCAGAAGTTCCAGCTGGTGGCCCACATCAAGGAGGGCGGCAAGGCCAACGAGTGGAGGCTCAAGTGCGTGGCCATTGGCAACCCCGTGCACCTCAAGTGCAACGCCTGCGACTACTACACCAACAGCCTGGAGAAGCTGCGGCTGCACACTGTCAACTCCAGGCACGAGGCCAGCCTGAAGCTGTACAAGGTGAGGTCGGCTCCTTGAGACCCGGGGACGGGGCCCCCCGCAGAGTGGATTGGGTACTCGTGTGTGTGTGTGTGTGTGTGTGTGTGTGTGTGTGTGTGTGTGTGGTAGCTATCTGTACTATAATCCTATATTAGTTGCCACCTGACAAACCAACTGTAAAAGTGTTGCTTGGAGCTGAGAGGCGTTGATGGCGTCCTCCGGTGGCTGGAGCCTCGGGGGCGTCTCGTTTTGGGGGGGCAGGTCGCTTTTCAGCAGCCCGCTACTGTGTGGTTCCCTTCTTGCTTGCCGGTCTCTGCTGTAGGCCATTGAGTCACCGTCAGCCGCTGCGGCCCACTCTCCCTTCCTGTCCTTCCGTCCATCTTTTGTTTCTTCTCTCCTGGATGCTCCCTTAGTGCTTCATCCAGGCATCCATTCTGTTTGTCCGTCCCCACCAGCAGCCATACACTAACCACCTTCTGCACACCAGCCCTTGTTCCAGAAGTATGTCTGCATCAGTACATAAACTAGACCGACGCAAACACCACATGTACATACACACACACACACACACACACACATATACATATGTATGTGCACGTACATACAAACACATACACACACATTTATGTAGATATACACACACCTACGTGTTCACACCCGTGTCCCTGCCCTCACTGAGCTTTCATTCTTTTGGAACAAAAGGAGCTACAGACACAGTGGCTAAATGACCATTTATGGTGGGAGGTGGGTAACGCCATGGCTGGAAACAAGTGTGGGGGCTCCTTGTGGGTTCTTTCCGCAAGTTGCCGTAGTTCACGTCCTTGTTCTCTGCACCCTCTCCTGTCAGCCTCTTCCATTCGTTTCCCCTCTTCCCTTCCCTTCCCTTTTCTCCCCCACCCCTCGGTCTTCTCGCTGACCAGTGTAGACCCTCACAGAGGAGGAGGAGGGGCTGCAGATACTGTAAATAGTCCTTTGACTTGCACGGCAGGATTGCTCCAGACGTTTCTATTGATTTTCGCTGGACTTAAAGCCTCACCTTTTCCTCTAATCATCCCATAATGGCTTTAGTATGAACAATCAGGTACAAATCGCCATAAATCTCCCCAGCCTCATTCCACACACTCTCCACTCCCTCGCCTGCCTCCATCCACCTCACTCTTGTCCGCAGTCTCCTCTTTTTCCTCCCATGCTTCTGGGACAGCAAGCATTCCGTTTCCGCCAGCGCCTCCGAGCCAGTAGGGTCTCCTGTGTCCCTCTCATGATTGCCAGTGGAGACCCGACATGAGGAAGACTCAGCATCCTTTGCTCTCATTGGTCTCTGTTGTGATGGTTACGATTCGTTTTGCTGTTGCTCATTCTCGGGGAGCACTGTGGATAAGGGACAATTTCAGAGAAAGGTCATAGGGCTAGAATGTTCTAGAAAGTGCCTTATTTGACACTCGCTATGGTGGGCTAGGATTGGTTTGGATGCCAAGTTAGCCAAATCCTCTCCTCTGTGCGTACAGATTCCTCACTGGACCGGCTTTGTTTTATGCCATCCTAGAAAGAGAAGTGTTCTTTGTAGCCAGGTTTAGTCTGAGGATGGCGCTGACACGGTCCAGACAACCAGGTGGAAAAACCAGAGGAGACAAATGTTTCTGAAGGACTGACCCATCAGATCTGCACAGAGGAGTCCTCCTGGCCACGGAGGGTCATGTGCTGCTCCGACGAAGGGGCCATGTAGGCATGGAGTGAAGCTGCTGTCTTCCATCTCAAGAAATGGATTGCCCTTTAGATCATAAAACGCACACAGCAGCCACTGAGTCTGTAGGCCACATCTCCTGTGTGGTCCAGGTCCAGACTCAAGTTGAGCAGCTGAGTGAGATTCCTGTCCCTAACCCCAAGCCCCCAAGTCGCGTCTGTGGATCATGCCCTGAGTGAGGCGTTTCCTAGGGGCGGATTCGAAAGACACATTTTCTGCCCTACTTGCTCTGGTCACTTATTTGTATTATTTATGTTGTTGATTTTTGTTTGTTGGTTTATCCAAGACAGAGTGATCATGCTCTTGTTCAGAGCTTATGCCCCAAGGAGAAGAGCACTCAACCCTGAGACAGGGTAGACAGTGGCGCATAGCAGCTGCTTGGCCGGTGAATTCCTGGAGGGCCCAGCCTTGGTGTTTCAGTATAGCAGTCCCCAAGGTCAGGAGGCAAAGGTCTTTGTAGTCGGCTCTTATTAGTCCTTGGATAATGAATGCCCCTCTGCTTGCTGAGGCTCTCTTGAGGATCTGGGAGCTCTACCACCCGCCTTTGGGTGACACCGATTATGAGCCCAGAGCTCCCCCGAAGCCCCTTCGTCCCCTCCACGTGACTAAGGTAAACTTCTTGCCATGGAGGGGGCTCTTCTTCTCCCCCCCTCCAGTTTCTCGGTGCCTG
This sequence comes from Psammomys obesus, assembly GCF_907164565.1. Taxonomy (NCBI): domain Eukaryota; kingdom Metazoa; phylum Chordata; class Mammalia; order Rodentia; family Muridae; genus Psammomys; species Psammomys obesus. The sequence goes on from NW_026596034.1 coordinate 24,863,347, forward strand.
GATCTGGGTGGTGTGTGGAGGTGGCCGGGCCCTGGCGTAGCCCATAGTAACGGAGATTGATTGCATGTTATTTTACCTCTTGCTAATGTAATCCATTAGCCCGGCACATGCATAATCAGTTTAGAGCACAGTTAACTGGGTGTAATCGAGTTCTTTACTGTCTGCTGGAGAAACTGCTCCCAGAAGCGGCTGACCTAGGGAGGGCACCCCGCCTGCCCTGCTCACCCCTTCCTGCCTGCCACCCCTTCTCACTCTGTCCTGCTTCCTGGCCAGTTGTTCATAACCAGCCAGGGAAAACCTGAAGGTGTTTTTTTTGTTTTGTTTTGTTTTTTAAATTCTGTATGTTTTTGGTTTTGGTGTTTGTTTGTTTTGTGTTCGTTTTTTGAGACAGGGTGTCATGTATCTCAGAACCGTCTTACCCTCACCGTGTAGTTGAGGGTGATCATAAACTTCTGATCTTCTTCTTCAACCTCCCAAGCTGCACACCTTACAGGTCTGAGTCGTCACACCCAGTTTGACAGGGCTCTGAGGACTGAACACGGGCCACACTAGGCACACATGTCACCCGCTAAGCCTCGTCCTGAGCCACTGAGGTTGGTTGTTGTCTACTGTACCCACTGACATACCTGTGACTTGGCTCCTCTGTGGAACTCCTTCTCCGAGCCAAGCCTTTTATTCTCCTCCTCTTCCCTTTACATTGGAGGAGACAGAGTCACAGTATCAGAAGCCACAGACAGGGGTTTGTCCTGTGATCTCAGACCAGCGTTGTCCCTTCCCTGGATGTCACATGGGTTGATGGAGGTGGAGTAACCCTAATCTGAAAATCCCCCATCCAAAAGTTGAGCCAAAGCATTTTGGGTACTGTAAACATGGCACCAAACTCCTGCAGGCATTGTGTCTAAGATGATGAATTTTGTGTTGTCCCAACCTGAAGATAAGGTCTCTGCAGATACCCGAGAATCAGGAAAACGAAAATCCCCACGTACAAACCATCAGGGTCTAAAGATTTCAAAGATTCCCTGTGCTTCTGCATTAGGACCGGGTTTTCTAAAATGTGTGATGATGTAGAATTCAGGCACAGAGCTTGAGCAAATCTGAGGAAACCATGTTTTTCCCTGGAGCTGTCTATTCTGCTTATTTCTTGATTATAAACTTTTCAAAACATTTGATTATTAGTGTATTGTTTGTGTGTGTATGTGTGTGTGTTGGCTCTCTCTGTGTGTGTACAGTTTGAGGGAATTCATTCTCTTTTTCCACCATTTGGATCCCAGGGATCAAATTTACATCGACAGACCTGCTGGCAAGCACCTGCACCCACGGAGTCATCCTAGCTTCCCTGATGAATTTTAAAATGCGTTTCGAATGCATGCATGGTAGGGCAGAGGATCTGGGGAGCCCAAGGTATCAGATGGAGGCTCATTTTCCCTTCCTTTAGGGTGGTAGGCTCCTGCAAAGTGTTCCTAGTGAAATCCCTGGCTTTTGTTTTAACCAGTGGCTGCCCTCTGGCCATGATTCTAACTGACTAGAACAGTGTTCTGACTGACTGGTGGGCCTCCCTGACCTCCTGGTCTCTGCCTTCTGTCCTGGGTCAGTTTCCAAAGCTGTCATGGAAGTGCGTTCTGGAACAGAACCTTCTCTCACCAGAGCTGAGTTCCGAAACCCATCCACACCTTTTCCTGCTTTCTGGTGTAAATCCATCCTTCTCATCCCTCCCACTCGCAGAGACATGGGGTGCCTTTGCTTGCACTGATGGCACCTGTGCCACACTCTGTCTTCCTGGGAGAGAGTATATTCTGAGTCCATGGGTCAACCTGAGTTCTCCTGGCCTTATCTTGACTTTGCCATCATCGGGTGTCAGTGATGAGCTCTTCTGCCAGGGGAAGAAGGAAGGTGTTTGGAGTCCAAGCATACCTGTCAACTCTTAGAGTCCACTGTGCAGTGAAAAAAATAAATAAGACCCCAGCAGAGCCCATTACTCAGACTGTTCCCAGCTGAGGTACCTTTGATTGGCCCAGGACCCCAGGTTTCATAGGAATCTTAAATTGTAGCAAGGACGGTTGCCTACCTAGCTCAGTGTCAGGGTTGAGTGTGAGGTGCTTGGGCTGGTACGGTTGAGAAGCCAGCATCTAAGCCCCCTGACCTGGGCTTGAAGTTGGAGGGAAGGAGAGGTACTGAGCGATACTCAGCCCGGTTGTGCATGTGGTGGATGGATGGTCCTCTTGCCCCTTCCGTCCTTTTGCACTGCTTAATGGCAGCACCCCATGCCCCTCTTTCTCCTTCCTTTATGAGTTAGTTGCTCCTTGGGTCTCATTTCTGGAGCAGGGTCGTAAGGCCATTGCATGGTGGATGGACCAATTAGAAGGCATAAAAACACTCAGGATCTCATGTATACAATCCGAATCCTTGGTCTCCTTAATGGCTGCGCTTTGGGCGGTGTATATGTCGTGTGTGGGCAGGCCAGGGAGGGCTCTTCAGAAGAGAGCTGCACCCTGAGTGCCCACAGGGGCTGCCTGCTGGCCTTTGCCTCGTTCTGACAGCAGGGACCACAAGTCCTCTGGGGCAGCTCCTGTCCCTCCACCCTGGCTAGCATCGGAAGCGCAGGTGCCATGTGGTTTATATGTGACTTGACCCAGGAACCAGTTTCTTCTGACATTTTCCCTGTTATGTAGACTTTTAAGTGCCTGCTGGCCCCCCGAGGCAGCTTCAGCCTGGAAAGTGACATGCTCCTCCTGAGTAGATTCAGAAGGCGTGTGTGAGAGGCTGCATGCTTTGGTGAAGGTTTAAGCACATTTGGTTGTTCTGCCCTCCTCGTCTGGAGCAGCTGGGGCTCAGACGTTCATTTCCCTCAGTGGATAACAGAGCTGGCAGGCCATGGCACCGACCTGGCTGGGAGACAGCTTTTGGCCCCCATGAGTCCATGCTGGAGGGGTCCCAGGCTGGCTATGGTAGAGTCTCCAGCTACTTGTCAGCCTCAGGATCTCTGGGGAGGTAAAAGGTCAGCCCTCCGTGGGGGTGGGGCCCAGACAGGACAGGCAAACATCACTGCCATGGTTACATGTGGCCCATGTGTCACCGGTAGTGTGTGGGTGCTTCAGTTGCCTTTCAGAAGCATCGAAAGCACCTTCCTCTGTAGTCCCTGGGAAGTAGTCACGTGTTGGGTGGACAGCCTCACACCCAGGCTTTGCTCAGGTCTTTCAGGTTACGGCCTTGGGCAGACCCCCGGGTCAGGAAGTCCAGGTCAGTGTTGTCTCAACTCTACACTTCAGACCTCACATAACGGAACTGAAGCCGTGTTAGATACGTCTCTCGCCCAGTCTTTAAACTCCCGAGCTTAATACGCCATTTGTCGAGAGAACCCAAACTCTGACCCACTAGCCAAAGCGCTTTACCCTCATTCTCCACGTTGGCTCTGGGCTCCCTGACACCCTCCCCCACCCTGGTGAACGCCCTGTCTCTCCCACCGCTGTCTGCTTCTGTGGGTAGTAACGAATAGTGCAAACTCTGGTAGAACATTCCTACATTCTGCTGCAGCCTACACTCTTTCTCACATGGTTAGTACCAGTAGTAACGTGGATCACCCATATAGCATTATTTTTTTCTGTAAATGTAATATGAATAGGGTACAGCCGTTGTGAAGAGACTCCATTTATCTATCTGTCTGTCTGTCTATTTATTTGTTTATTTATTTATAATTATAGCAGGGAAAGAGAAGGTTACCGCCAGGCCAGTCTAGTGATACCTCACAGTGACACATTTGTCCTTCCTTAGGAGGAGAGTGTCTTTTGCTGCAGCCCCAGGTGTCCTTGAATTAGTGATTTTCTTGCCTCCACTTCTGAAATGATGGCATTACAGGCTTGTGCCACAACACCCAGCTTTCCTCTAGCCTCCCTTTTTCCCGTTCACCTGACGAAAGTGTTCTTGAAGAGATGGAATGGCCCGGAATCCCTTTTACAAAATACCCCTGGGGTGGAAGGGCCTGGTGAGATAGCTGGGGTAGCGAAGGTGCCTCCTGCCAAGCCTGATCCCTGTGCTGCCCACACAGGAGGAGAGGACAGGCCAAGGCAGGCTGTTCCCTGACATGCATGCGCGCACATCCTCACACACACTAGAAGTGTTGAAAAACAAACCACAGCAAAGAAAAAAAATAACTTAAGTATGTTTCCAGTGATTTTTTTTTTTTTTTCTCCCTTTCAAGACGGGTTTCTCTGTGTCGCCTTAGCTGTCCTGGACTCGATTTGTAGACCAGGCTGGCCTCCAAACTCGCAGAGCTCTGCCTGCCTCTGCCTCGGAATGCTGGGATCACAGGCGTGCAACAGAGGCAGTGGGGCCCAAGCTTGTGACTGGTGGAGCCCATGGGCAAGCTCGGGACATCTGGCCACGTTTGGTTGCATTTCCTTAATCCTGTGCGCTTATCCACACCCATTAAACCTCACTGGTGTGTTGTGTATCTGAGCTATTGGATGTTTCTGTTTTCTTGCAGATAGAATGATTAGTTGCCCAACTACCATTTTGAGAGAGAGAGAGAGAGAGAGAGAGAGAGAGTGTGTGTGTGTGTGTGTGTGTGTGTGTAGGCCAGAGGTTAGTACTGGATCCTCTCTTTCGTATTTTCTCCACCTTAGCTTTGGAGGCAGCATCTTTTAGCTAGGTCAGTTGTGAAAGAAGCACCAATAATGTTCCTGTCTACACTTCCCCCAGCCGCCAGCTCTCAGGGCTGGAATCACAGGCCACTCCTAGCTTTTATATGGTGCTCAGGATCCAGACTCAGCTGGCCTGCTTATGCATTGGTTTTACCCAGTGAGGCGTCTCCTCAGATCCCCCAACAGTTCTTTCTGCCTTCCTTCCTTCCTTCCTTCCTTCCTTCCTTCCTTCCTTCCTCCCTTCCTTCCTTCCTCCCTCCCTCCCCCCCCCCCCCCCCCCCCCCCCCCCCCCCCCCCCCCCCCCCCCCCCGTCTCTCTCAAATAACCTTATTCTTGTAGGTGATGTGAGAGGGTACATCTAACAGTCCCCATTCTCTAAATTTTACAGCACACCTAGTACAGATCTAGCCAGTTTAGAGCAGTGGTTCTCAGCCTTTGTAATGCTGAGATCCTTTAACACAGTTCCTCATGCTGTGGCGGCCCCAACCCTGAAACTGTTTTTGTTGGTAACTCCACACCTGTAATTTTACTACTGAGTGCTGTCTCAGTTCCTAGTCTCACTTAGAAATAATGTGTTTTTTTGAGAACCACCTGTTTGGAATGTATTTGGGGAGGTGGGGAGGCAAAAAGTGGCACAAATATTCTCTTTTCAGGGTGTCATAAGTTTTGTGCATGCAACATTCTCTTTTCTTCCTGGTCTCTCTGACACACTCAAGGAGAAATGTGTTGTGTTTTGTTGCTTTCATCAAACTCTCCTTCTTCAGCTATTTTTTAAAATGTGCAGGGTCTCAATGGGGGCCTGTGGACCCCTCATCATTTAGCTTTCAGACCAAATGCCCTGAGAACAATCCCTGGATGGTGCAGAAGCTCCCGTTGTTCCTTTTATTTATTTACTTTTCGGAGCAGGGTCTGTGTAAGTAGCCCAGACTGGCACCTTGCAGAGAGACTCCTACTTCTGCCCGGATTACAGGTGTGTAGCGCCACACCCTGCCAGGAGGATCATGGTTTCTCCTTTGAAGTTTGTGTCCAGGTGGTATGGGTGCCATTTCTGGATAAACCGTTTTCCAGTGCAGGCTCCGAGCCTCCTGTCTGGTTCTGTCAGCGAGCCACCCTCCCTGGCTTGAGCCAAGAAGAAAAGGCACTCTCATTTCCGTCAGGACGCTAGAAAGGCCTGCTCCTGCTTGACCTCACCTGCTCCCATCCAGAAAACCTCCTGCCAGTGGCGTCTGCCACCTTAGGGGTGGTCTCTAGCGTTTAGGTGACTATCTGTGCAGCTATGGCATTTCTCTAGAACAGTCATGCAAAGGTACGCAGATAGATCAGGTAGCAGACAGGACAGCTCATGTCGCAGTTGCCCAGACCAGGGTAAAAGTGTGACCCCGGTTTTGAGTCCTTTCAGGTTGCTAGGAACTCAGACTGAAAGGGCACATTTGAATACATACAGATCCAACAGGTGTTTCTGGTTTTTTGTTTTGAAAGGGAAATTGTAAGGGAACAATTAAAGCATTGTCAGCGACACTGTCAGGAAAAGGCAAGAGTTTTTAAATAATTACATAACATACCCGAGCCACATTCTTGGTTCTGTTTTAAACAGAACTGAGAACTATAAATACTACATATGTGTGGGCTGGGAAAGGCTGTTCCTATGAAAACCTTGTTGGTAGTACCAAGTAATTTTATACTTTAGTAAAATTAGATTTCCAGCCCTCTCCCACCCCTGCCTCTTTGAGAAGCAACCGAGGTCTTAGATGGAAGTTTAAAGACTTTAGCCAAAAATAATGGCGAGGGCTGGTAGAGCACTTGCCCAAAGTACTCAAGATTCTGGATTCATTCTCCAGCACCCCATAAAACAGGCATTGTGTTCCATGCCATTGGAAGTTGCAGTCAGTAGTTCAAGGTCACCTTCAGCTACATAGGATGTGTGAGGCCAGCCAGGGATAATGGGATAACAGATTGTGGAGCGTAGTGAGGCCTCTGACATGAGAACTCGGAGTGAAAGTTCCGCCACAGAGATCTCTAAGTATGGTTCCCTAGCACAGCCAGCGACAACGTGGGGTGTTCAGGGAACTGGAGGTTTCAGCTAGACAGTAATAGTAAGTCTATCACAAAATATACACAACCGTGGCTGGCTCCTCACCATCAGTATCTCGACCTCCAGGGAGCCAGCAGCCACATCTGTTCTTTGTGGGTACCAGACATGCAAGTGGTGCAGGCATATAACACACACACACACACACACACACACACACACACACACACACACACA